>NW_006160006.1:1587351-1610032 GCF_000334495.1 Tupaia belangeri chinensis | reverse complement strand
TCCTGAGAGGAGAATGGAGGAGAAGGGATTGTGGTGTGGCCATCCTCCTGGAGGGTGATTTCTCGCTTTCTGTCTCTCTGTCTCTCTCTGTCTGTCTGGAGAGCACACATGCCCTATAGCAAAAACCTCTCCAAAAAAAAAAATTAATAAATGTAGATATCACCTGGAGAGATGCTGTTAAAATACAGATTATGATTCAGTAGGACAGGGGAGGCCCGAGGTTCTGTATTCCTATGGCTTTCCAGGTGACACCGATGGTGCAGGTCTGCGGACCTCACTTGGAGCACTGAGGGCTGATGGACTTGAGCCTCTGCTCTCTGAGTGGGGCTCTCGGTGACAGTTCAATGGAAGGAAACGGTGGCGAGAAGATGGGATGGGGAAGGAAGCACAGACCCTTGGGGGACTGTGCTGTCTAAGCCAATAGCCGCTAGCTCAGCGTGGCTGTTCAAATTGAAAAGCTGTGAAATCCGAAGTTCAGTTCCCCGGTCTAGACAGCACAGGCTGGTACTCGTAGCCTCAGAGGGTGTGTGCTGGCTACCGTCTGGATTAGACAGCACAGAGCGTTTCCTTCCTCCCGGAAGTTCTTTTTAATTCTCTTTGTTTTTCTATTTCTTTTATGAGAGAGAGAGAGAGAGAGAAGTGGGGAGACGGAGGGAGGGAGGGAGGGAGGGAGAAATAGGAGGGAGAGACACCCAGAGATATAGACACCCACAACCGCCTCTTCACACCACGATCCACCCCCAGTCCCTGCTGGTCTCCATCACATGCATGCATGTATCTACTGGGTTGTTGGAAAAGTCATGACACATTTTTGCATAGAAAAGTACGTCACAACTTTCCCAATGACTTCAGAATGCACAGAGTCCCTGGGATACGAACCTAGGACCTTTCCTGTGTATGTCCAGTTGTACTACTGCTGGGCCACCACCTCACCCTGTCGAAGTTCTGTTGCACAGCCCTACTTTGGGGTGTTCCAGGGGAGAAAGTTGACCCAAGGGCAGGCTAGCACTTGGGAGCCCGACAGTCTCCCAGAGGAGGAACTTCTCCCAATCTGTCAGCGGGACGGGGTGAAGTTGGATGCTGCGTTGTGGGCGACGCCTGTAAAGGCCTCTCTGGGACGATCAGAGGCATTCTGAGTGGTGGGACCTGGACCAGGACACTGCTGTCTGCTTCGCCTGGAGGTGGGTTTCTAGCCTCACTCATACCGTCCATCCATCTGCTAGACACTTAGGACAGAGGGGCTCCATTGGAGCCAGGAGGGGGACTTTCCAGACTACTCAGCAGGGAAGCACCCTGTACTGGTGTGTTCTAAACCACTTCTGGGCCGACTATGGCACCCGGCTCTGGGCCCCTTCTGTGGCTTCAAATAGATCAGCTCTACTTTTATGTACTGATTTCCCTGAAAACATCCCTTTGCAAAAAAAAAAAAAAAATTGGTCCCACTTTCAAACAAAGTTTCAAAACCACTAATTCTAGTTCAGCCATCTCACTTAATAAATGATGAAACTGAGGGCCAGGGAGGTGGAGGGTCTGACCTTTCCAAGGTCATATGGCCAATTAGTGAGAGAGCCGAGATGAGAAGTCACCTCTCCTGACCTGGGTGGCCATCCTTCCGCCAGCTCACTGTCAATTATCCTCACAGGCTACGTGTCTGGACACTGCAGCTGGGCCGTCGGCTCTGGGAGGGGAGGACGAGGCCTCAGGCATTTCCAGTACCACTGGCTGGTGCCTCTCGAGGCTCATCTTGGGTAGAAACAGTGCTGGCTCACTAACTTCAGGTCACACAGCTTCCTGGGAGCTGCGGTGCAGGGGGATTTAGAGGCAGGACACCTGTAAGCCTTCACGTTTGCAATCTGGAGACGATGTTTCTAGTATAACCAGCTTCCCAGGGACCTGTGACCTGCCAACCCCAAGGACCAGGAAAGGGTCATCAGAAGGAAAGTCTTTGCCAGCCCCTCTTCCCCAGGGTCTATAGCCTCTGTCCCAGAACTGCCCGGAGTTGGCCCTGAGCTCCTTGAGCGGGAACGTTGCTGATTCCTAGTCTCCATCCGCAGCTAACTGCTTTCTATTGTTGGCCTCATTAACTATACGATGATGATTGCTGGCTCCCTCGCCGGCTGTCTTCCTCCTTTTTTGTTTTTATAGTAGATCTTTCTCGAGCTTCTATCTGTCCCTCCGGTAGCACTCCATCTCCAGATTCACACATGCTCACCATATGCCAAGGCACAGACGTTTCCGCGCTTCTGCTAAACGGTGCTGATGAGGGATTGGATCCAGTTAGGCCAACTGGATGTTGAGTGGGATTGTTACACTGCAACTGAGGAACAAAGCCCTGACAATCGGGGTGCCTCTTGAGTTGTATTCTGCCCCAGAGACCTGGGGCTGAATGTTCCTGATACACAGAGCTTCTTGCTTCACAAAAGGGTCCCATTTACCAGGCATACATAATTTTGGTTAATTTGAAGTTTATTCTAAATTTAGCGGTCTCTGCTTACTCCCAACATAATGATGATTGATTGACATATGCATAATGCATGGCTTCCATGAATCCATAGGGTGTTAATACTGTACCTCCTGGAGGACTTCCTTGGAAGGCATCATGCCTCTGTACCACCCCCTCCCACCCCATCCAACATACACACTGCCAGTCTGTTTCAGAGCCATGCCAGGCATCCCATCCAAATAGCCTGGCCAGCCCTGGTGGGCTCGGGAATCAGGAATGACAACGCAGAGGACTAGCGTGGCAGTGCACGCCTTCCCTCTGGTGGTCTCTCCACTTTTGGGACATGTGCTCTTCTGTACAGATGCCTCTGCTTGGCTCGTTCATTTCACTTTGCTTTCTCTCTCGTCTTTCTGTCCTGTAGACTCTAGAAAGCACATGCCCAACTCTCCAGCTTTGCTTGCTGTCATCAGGATGGCCGTGTGTTGCAGCTCTGGATGTTGGCAGATGCTGGGGCTGGCTTCCACTCCTGAACACAAATCCTTATCTGTGGCCAGGTGGTGACACAATGGAAATGTAACTGGACCCACATGGGATATGTCGTAGGTTCAGGTCCTGGGATCTCCCTGAGAACACTAGGCTGTGATCCTGGCCAGCTGAAGCTAGGGGTGGGTAAGGCATGAAGACCCTACTGGGGGTGCCTGTCTTTCTCTTTCTCTCATGGAAGAAGTAAATAAAATTTATAAAATACAGTGAAAGTAAAAACTAAAAAATAAATAAAACTTGCTTATAAAATAATAACTACAAACCCACCAAGTCTCATGATAAGAAATATAAGCAAGCCACAAAATGAACGTAGTCTTTGAGTACATCTTAATCAGTTAACCCCTAGCAAATCGTTCTTTAATTTCTTTTATTTTACAATGGATCTCACAGAACCTAACGTTTCACCTCCCTTACAACAGATAGAGACTAATGTTTAACTAACAAAAGGTAACAATAATCAACTTTACCTCTGTAAGCCACTATTTCCTGGGTCTTGGATTACTTTCAGTCAAGCAGATAAACACCCCGTCTTTCTCATGGGAGGATTTCTAGGTTAAGGAGCAATGTGGTTACTAATAAGAACCCTGGGCTAGGAGGCAGAACCTGAGGGTTAGCCTGGATTGGTTATGAACCTGGGCGCACAGGGAACTTCAGCAACGTGTTCTACAAGGCTTTTTGGGTGAGTCATCCTCTGTGCCGTGTCTGTAGCGTGATAGTGCTGAACCATTCTGGCTTTCCTGGGATTATGGACAAATTTCCCAGTCTACTGGGAAGGGCTAAATGGTGAAATCCCTTCTCCTGGTACAGCTCAGGCCCTTTCTTGTGACGGCATTCTTTATCCCTGGTTTTTGCATCCAATCTAGAAGAGAGAACATAAAATGGGGAGAAGGATAAATCAATATATTTCAGGGTAACAACCCCTCCCCCCCAACTAAATGGATTAAATTGCAACAACAAATCTTCATTATTTCTCTTGATTCTGAGGGCCGGCCGACAGGTCTGTTCACTCTTGCTGGACTCACGAGGCTGCGTTCAGCCTCCAACGTGGCCGACTCTGACAGTGGGGTGCTTCTCATCAACTGGATCAGGGCTGCTTGTTGGTGGGGACATCTTGATCCTCCCCCACAGCTTTTCTCCCCATCAAGGTAGCCTGGGCTTCTGTAGAGAGGACACAGGGTTCTAATAGGCAAAATAGATCCTGCAAAGCTGTGTGAGTCCTGGTCTCAGATGCTCCAAAACATTGCTTCTACCACATCCCTTCACAGGACTTATGCAGGTTCCTCTAGTCACAGCATTGAGATCCATGCCTTTGGATTCTTGTTCTGTATCAGGTCTAGAGGGAGAGGAGAGCCCTTGTGTGTTGCTGTTCCTGCAGGGCTACTTCTGATTAAGAACCCTATGAATTAAAAAGACAAACTCACTACCACCCACTCCTGCAATATTCAAGAGTCAAACAGATAATGAAGAAGCAGAAAAAGGGTCATCACAGTATACAGACATATCCCAAAAAAGAAAAGTGCACTGTGGTTCATAGAAGTTCTGAAACCCAGCCAAGCACAGGTTTCCAGTTCTGACTCTATAGGTAGGAGTTTTCTTTAATTAGACCCCAATTATGCTCCTTTGAATTAGTTTCCTCATCCTCTGATTCCTTAGATCTTGTTTCCATCTTCATCATTATCAACTCTGTCAAACAGAGAAATGTCTTTACGATTCTATAGGAAGAGTTCCAGGCCCATTTGCAGTGTTCTAGGCACAGTGGTGACACAGTGCTCTGCCGTGCTGGAAACCATATGGACAACCCGGGTTTGGTTTCCGGGTCAACCTGTATGTGCTGGGCATGGGAGAGTATTTGCCCTTGATTATGGCTCACTGAAAAGTTGGGAGTCGGGAGGGACTACAGCATGAGACTTGTTTTGGGTACTTATCTTTTTGTGTGTGTGTGTGTCTTTCATTAAAGAAAGAAAGAAACTTTTAAAAAAATCTTTTTTTTTTTTTTTTAACTGAGAAGCTTTTTCTTTCTGCTTCCTGTTTAAAGATAGTTGGGATGGGACAGAGGCTTCTTTTCCTTCTTAATTATCACTGCTCCCTTTTAGTAAGACTTGATACACTTCCTTTAAAAACTTTGTGAATTTCCTATGTATAAGTTTGTTGTCCTCTTCGTTAGGTTAATGCCACGCTCAACAGTTCTTTTGAGGCAGGCCTCTTTCTGTCTTGAATTGTGAGTCATAGTGCTATGAGATTCTTAGAAGGTCTTCTGTGATGCATAAAGTGTCAATGATGTATTGTCTTGAATTTTCTTGGGGTCCTAAAACAGGCTATTATGTCCACACATGATTTGATCTTTATTCCGAAGCCATTTCTTTCTTTGATAGTTTTTGCTGGCTAGAGAAACTCTCTTGGGGTCTCTATACGTTCTCTAAATTTTTCTTGAAACTGAAAGTAGTTCCTTATTTAGTTCATCTCTTTCTTTGTGTACTTTTGTAGCTACAAGAAGTACAATGGGCCTTTCTACATTCTGCCTGGAAATGATTTTAGCCAGATACAAAATTATTGGGTATCATTTTCACCTTCCACAGTATCACTGTCTATAGTGTCGCTAAACACCCCACTTCTGCATGATATGAATCACCCTTTCTCCAGCCTCCAGAAATTGATAACTGAAAGTGGATTACCGTAATAAAAGTCAAAACATGTGGCTCACAGAGGCCGGAAGGACAGCAGGAAATTGTTAGAGGCTGAAAGAGAGTAAAGAATTTGATATTGGAAGCTACCGCCCTCCTCACCATTGTGAGAGATAGAATGGTATTTTTTTTTAAATTGCCAGAGGACATATGCACTTTCTGAAGAGACAGGGAGAAAGAAAAAAGGAGAGAGGGAGAAGGAGAGGGAGAGAGAGAGAGAGAGAGAGAACACCTGTCTTGAGGGGGTGGTCATATTAAAATTCTTTCTCCTCTATTTCTCTCTCCTTTCAGGATTTTAGACATGGCTGCACATTTTCCCAGCATGTTCTCCAAGCTGCCAGGTCTGAGACTTGAACCGTTCAGTCATCCACGTAGGATCCAGTTGCCTTAACCACCATGCCACTGGCTGGCCCAGAACTGCTCTTTTAGTTCACACATTTCTGGGTCATCTGTACCTGAGGAATTGCACCACATCTGGATCCAGTTCAGATGAGATTCTGAACTCATAGCTGACACTGTGATGCAACCGTTCTTTGTGAGGCAGTGGTTCAGGTTCTCACGTTCAAGGGACGTGAATCATTCTTGTCAGAGGGTGGAGAGAGGCAGTTGGTTTAGAGAGGTAGCCAAGAAGTCCTTCCACTGAGTGTTCTCTCTTGCAATGTGACTCCTCCATTCTTCCATCAAGAAGGGGGTACCTTTCCCCTCCCAGTGAGTCTAAGTTGGCTCTGTGTCTCGCTTTGACTAATAAAGCAAGGTAGAAGATGGCCCTTTCTCTTGGGACCTTAAGCCAGTGCGCAAAAAAGTACAGCTCCTGTGTAGAGAAGTAATGTGGAGAGAGAGGCCCTGGCTGGCACAGGTGCCAACCACTGCCATGTGTGTATGGCCATCTGGGATCATTAGTCCTGGTCGAGCTCATGAATAACTCCAACCAATAACCTGGGAGCGAAATGTTCGGTGGGAAGCCAGCCAGCCCACACAACTGTAAGAAAGAGCCAGTTGCTGTGCTCCTAACCCATTGTGTTTGGACTAGTTTGTTACGCAGCAATAGGTAACCGACACACGGACTGTGGCTTGTGTGCTGGCGCTCTGTCGCTCAGTTCCCAAATGCTTGTGAATGCAGCTGCTCTCTTTGCAAGGGCCAAGTTACCTGGGAGCCCAGAAATGATCTTCCCAAACCTTTCAATTGGAGCCTAGCAGGTGTTTAATAGTTTCCCCCAGAGTCCCTCATCCCCGCCTTACCCGGCAGCCTGTTCCCCATGGATGTGAGAGGATGTAGTGAGAACACAACAGCTGGCAGGAACAGCTGCGAGCAGAGAGGCACTGCGAGGGTAATTACTTGAAAGTCGCGGGGATGCTGCGGGTCCAGGGAGCACGGGAGCAGTGTCTGGCGGGGACTTGACCTGTGGGCACTGCAAGGCCCTCCCTCGGGCTCTCTCCTGCTCAGCCGTTTGGGCAGCATGCAGGTACTCCCCAGTGAGTCAGCCACGTGCTTTCCTGTCACCACACTCCTGTACCTTGTCTATCAGGGGAAATCTGACTTCAGTTAAAGGCCTCATTCACACATCTTCCTTGTGACGCTTTTTTTAACCTGCTGGGGCAGAGCCCATCGATCCTCGTTCCGCTCCTGCAGTTCACTCCATGGAATGCTACTAGCTCTCACTCCAGGCGCACTTGTCTGGGGGCGCGTTACTAGTTAGGATGAGACCGAGCCGAGTGTAACCGAAAGCTCTACAGTAATAGCCTGAGCCAACGTAGAACTAGTTTTGCTTTTCGAGTAAGGGAAATCTGGACACAGTGGGCCCAGGGCTGGATGGTGGCCCACAGTGTCAGAACCCAGGCTCCTCCTGCTCCATGCTCTGCTGCGTGAAGGCCCTGCTCCAAAAGTGAGCGCAGGTCTAAGATCCGGCCTCTGTGTCTGCATCCCAGCCAGCTGGAAGGAGGAGGAGTTTAAGAGGGCACCTCCCTTCCCTTCTCTTGAAGCACATCTTCTAGAATTTACACACATATCTTTTCTAAAAATTCGTAATTGTCTTGCCAGAGGGTGGATGACTCATCATAGAAGCAGAGGGGTGGGGAGGAGAGACAGAAAAGGAACTGGGGGCAGAAAGCACATCCATGGGGTGCAGTCACACCGTCCTTCTCCCTCCATCCCTTCTTCCCATCAGGATTTTGGGCACACACACACACACACACACACACACACACACATACACAGCCTGTGTGTGTTTGTTTGTTTTGTTTTTAGAGAGAGGTTTTTGCTACGGGGCATGTGTGCTCACTGGAGAGACAGGGAGAGACAAAGAGACAGTGAGAAACTCCAGGGGGATGGCCATGCTGCAGTCCCTTCTCCTCCATTCTCCTCTTCATCTCGCATGGATTTTAAGCCGCTGGGTCCCGGACTTGCACCACAGTAGACTATGTGGGAGTCAGGTGAGGTAACCATTGTGTCATCTGCTGGCCCCCACTCAGCATGCTTGTTAAGCTACCCGGGTTGGAAGTTGAACTGCCGTCATCCTTGTAGGATCCAGCTCCCTCAACCGCCGTGCTGCAGGGTCAGCAGCACACATGTCTCGTGTACTTACGCCTTTGGCCAGAGCTTCAGGAGAAGCTGGGAAATTTAGTTTTTAGTCCCAGCTAAAATGAAGAGTTATCTTTCTAAGAAAGAAAGAAATACTTAATATAAGGTTGAGAATTTGTGGGTTTTGTCAAGGAACTGTCTTTCTCATTAGAATGACTTTTTTGGGGGAGAGTTTTGTTTTTTTTCTCCCCCCTCCCCCCTTTAGAGTAAGTGTGCTCATTGAAGAGACAGAGAGACAGAAAGTGAGAAGTCACCCCCAAGGGGGCATGACCATGCTACAATCCCTTCTCCTTCTCCTCCATTCTCCTCTTGGGATTTTGAGCATGCACACACACATGCCTGGTGTGTTTTAAGATACCAGGTCCGGGACTCAAACGCAGTTGACTATGGGGGAGTCCAGCGATGTAACCAGTATGCCATCTGCTGGTCCCTAGGATGACTTTCTTAAGGCCCAAAGACATTCCCCAGTCATCCATGCTTTCCCCACAAAGACCAGCTCTGTACCCGAGCATGGCGGGTTATCAATGAGCAGTGATGTAGCCGCTCTACTTGCTGTACTCTGGGTGTGTGTGTGTGTTCGGGGTGAGGGAGGCTTTTTAAGGACTCAGAAACTCTATAGCTCAGTAGGATTGCTCTCCACATTCTGTCTTCCTACTTTCTGCATCTCTTTCTGACTTTTCCATGCCTCTTCTCCCTTGGCCCTGGGTCCACAAGCCCTCATGTTATCATCAAACCAACCACTAGGAGCACAGCCTGGGAGAGGCCCAGACTGGCAGGTGCTGTGTTGCCCTCATTGGCCGGAAATGAGATGGTGGCCGGTGTGTTTGTGTTTGAATGTTCCTGGGTCAGACTTTAATTTGGTCACCGTGCCAATCTGTGACTTTGCAAAATCATGGTTATTATCTTGACCTTGAAGTCATCCTCTGTAAAGTATAAACACTATCCCCACCCTAGAGGTTCAGGACATCCACCAGTGTAGGAGAAACCGTATCTATTTTATATGTGCAAGGTGACTTCTAAAGTTCATGGAAGTGTGTATTGTGTCTTTTGGTGCCAACAACTTGTGAAATCCATGCATTGTTTTTGCAGGATGCATTTCCATAACCTTTTGGAAGACCTGTAGCATCTACATACCTACGCACACATGTTGTGAGTGTCACATATGCCTGTGGAACAAGCAAACAAATAGAAAGATTCCTCGTGTCATCCTTCACCCAACTGGTTTCCAAAGCAGGCGTTGGCTAGAGAGGGTGGGAGGAGCCAGTCTCTGCCTTCTTCCTCTGCCCCACACTGAGGTTTTCCCTGCCCCCACTGGGCTGCCACGCAGAACCTGGCAGCCCCTCTCCGTCAAGGTGTCGCTCCCCGTCATCACCCTGGATGGACCTGAGATGACAGGGTCATGGTGGATGCCACCAGTGCTGCACTGAGTTTGGGACGACCCCCAGGCTGGCCCTGGAAAACCTCTGTCATTGGTGTTTTGGGGACTCAGGAGCATGGCAGCTGTTAAGAAAGGCGGGGGCAGGGCTTGGGGAGAACTGGGCCAACTCGCCACTCATCGTAGGCTTGTAGGCACGGCCTGGCCTCTGTAGTCTGTACGGTGTTGGAAAAGTCTGGAGAAGAGGAAAACTAAGGGGCAGTGAGTCTCTGGAGGTGTCTGCAGTCCATGCGTGTGGCCGGCTGTCTCCCCTAGGCCCCTCACTCCCAGCACTCACTGCCCCTCTCCGCAGGGGCATGTTGTAGAGTGGGAGACAAAGGGGTCCTTCCACAGAGCCAGTGTCAGGAAAGACTTGTGAGGCTCTCCGGGCACAGAGGAGAAGCCTCCCTCCAGCCTGGACTCGGTAGTGGGAGTCTTAGGCAGGTCGGCGGCCGCCCGCCTGCATGCTGATCCGAGTTCACAGAGAAGTGCGGGGTGGAAGGAAGACAGGGACAGGCAGCAAGAGGAAGGTGGGGTTGAAGTTACCACACAGCGAGGCATGTCACTGCATCCTGGACGGTGCTGGGGGTGGACAGCAGGCTCAGCTAAGGGTGTCCATGCAGCCAAAGCAAAAAGGAAAACGTGGTAGACAAGAAGGCTCAGACCCAGCACAGGGAAGGCCAAAGCTGCTCCCAGGCCAGGCCAGCGCCCAGGAGAGCTCAGCGTCCCTACCGTGAGCAGGTTCTCGCGTGGGCTGGCTGGGCCGTGCTTAAGCTCCTTGCTGTCAAGAAGCGCTTGCAGGGCCTCCTAGCATGTCCTTCCAAGGCCTTGACGTTGAAGTCCAGTTCCAGTCAGACAGACTGCAGAGAACAGCACTGTGCCGCGGTAACCCGGGGTGGCAGTAGAGTCCTCTGGCTCTCCTCTCCTCAAACCCTTTGCTTAGATGTCTGCCCCTGTTGGCCCTGGAAGTCCATGTTGCCTCCTTTCCTAACCAGAAGCAAGCAATATTCTTGATCTGGAATGTGAGCCCAAAGTGAGGGTCCCCTGGACGGCTCTGCAAGAGAGGAGGCACGAGAGTGAAAGGCTCTTGCCTGTGCTGCTGGGGCAGGCAGGGCTGGCTGGGAAGCAAGGGCCCCCACACTTCATCTTCCCTCCATCCTGCCTGTGCATCCTCTTTCTCTGGATCTTGACTCAATCTGAGCACTGGGTAGAAGACCTTGGGTGGAGGCTGGAGGAGTCCTTCTGCTCAGGTGGGCTCACCCCTGGGCAGGGACTCTGAGCTGCAAAGGAGCCTGGTCCCGCTGAGAGGTGGCAGGGCCATAGCCTGCATGTGCTGCTGGAGCAGATGTGGACTCTGGAACGTCCTTGAAACATAAAATCGCGGGTGTAAAGGAGCTCGGGGACCAGCAGGCCTCACAGAGAAGAGTTAATTACGAGGCCAGTTCCACTAGATGAAACAAAGAGAGTGCGCTGCATGAACTGCTCCTGCCAGCACGCAGCTGCCACCGCCCCCTCCCTGGTTCTGGCCCTGCTCCTTTCCGAGTCACAGGGTGGGCCATTGGGGACATGGGGACTAGGAGGTCAGAGCCAGGTTCTGCAGGAGGGAGGTGCAGCAGCCAGGTCCTGGAGGGTGGCGCAAATGAGAGGCAGAGCCAGGAGCGCCTACAAGACAGGTTAGGAGGACAGGTTGCCTGCGCTGGGGAACAGGGCGTGAAGGGTGGATGAAATCAGGACAAGAAGGAAGGAGAAAGGGCAGCGAGACATGGGGAATGGGCAGGAGCTAACAGAGAAGAGAGAACTCCCATGGGAGGAAGGAAAGAAAGGGGTGCCCTTGGCACAAATCCGGCTAGTTTTGGGAAGAGAACCCACATATGTGGCTGTGGAAAAGGCTAAAAGGCACTTCATGTGTTTGGGCTGCTCCAGGCTCTGCCATTTGAGCACTAAAGAACAGACAGAGCAGGGCTGGCCAGAGCCCCTGGCTTTCCTAAAATCACCCGGTGTGGTCCTGGTGACATAAGGAGACTGGATCCATCTAGGCTAGCAGGTGGTGTCTGCCGAGGTGCTGGGGTGATTGTGAGACTTCCTACTCTCTCCTGAAGGGGGCAGGTCACCTCAGAGGAGGAGCCTAGGGAGGGAGCCAGGGCAGTAGCAGAGCGAAGATTGGCCAGATCCTTTAACTTTTCCGTGCCTCAGTTTCCCCAAATGGGGACTGTAATGACTCTCTTAACTGCCTCCTGGTATATGCAGAAAGCAAATGAGATCAATGTCATCCTGCTCTCTCCCTCCCTCCTCCCTCCCTCCTCCTACTGCACAAACCGTTACGGAAACCACGTCTGAACCAGGCACCATGCTGGGTGATAGGGCAGGACAGGCGCCCCACTCTCAGCAAACTCAGTCTCATGGGAGAGTCACAGGGAGGGATAGGGCCTCTCTTCAGTCTTGGCTCCTTGGTCTCTCCCTCCTCACCTACCACCCCAGGCCAGGTGAGGTAGCTCTCATATTGTTCAGAAACCGTCCTTTTTAACTACCCTTTCTCCCACCGTATAGATGTAGAGGGGATAAGGGCCCCGTCCTATACTTGTTTCTCAGGATAGGAAGTGTTATCGAAGTGGAAGGATATCGAAGTGGACTGAGTTCTCTGACATAGAAGGAAAAAACAAGGAGTCAGAGAACTTGGTCTTGATATATATTGGGTTGTCAGAAAAGCCATTCTTCGAAGCACTTTGGCCTAGGAAAACTTGAAAAAAATACATCATAACTTTTCTGATGACCCAATAAATAGTTTAATGAGGAGGGAAGGAAGAGAAGAGCATCCTGGTAGGGAAACATGACACAGAGGCCCGAGGTATGAGACTGGGTGACGTCAGGGATGTGAGTTGTGGAGGCTGTAAAAAGAACAGCTACCATGTCGAAGACCACAGTGGTTAGTTGTGTGTGTCAACTGGACTGGGCCATGGGTGCACAGACATTTGGTCAAACATCTCTCTGGGTGTGTCTGTGAGGATGTTTCTGGAAGAAATGAACATTGGGATTGGCAGACTGAGTAAAGCAGATTGGGGCAGGGCAGGGAGTGCCCTGTGTCGGTGGGGTTTGTGTTTGAGACGCACAGGTAGAGGTAGCAGTTGGGAGCAGAATGCCCAGGAGGGTGGAATTCTTTTTGTTTTTTTTTGAGAGATTTTCACTGTAGGGTGCGTGCGCTCGCCCAGACAGACAGAGAGAGACATAGAGACAGAAAGCGAGAAATCACCCCCCAGGGGGGATGGTCACGCCGCAATCCCTTCTCCTCCATTCTCCTCTCGGGATCTTGGGCACGCACGCACACGCGCCCGGTGTGAGTTTTAAGCCACCGGGTCCGGGACACGAACCGCGGTCGACTACGTGGGAGTCCAGCGACATAGCCATTACGCTAACTGCTGGTTCCCCAGGAGGGTGGAATTTGAGGCTGAAGAGGACTCTAGAGTGAATCAACTTTATTTTGGGGAATGGAAATCTTCTGGAGAGTTTTGAGCTAGGAAGTGATAAGATCACATTTCTGTTATTTTTCCTGTGTCCAGCCACATAGGTCTTCCAAGAGGCATAATAGGGATGTTTCCTGCTTCTGTGGAGTTTCTGGTTTGATTATAACAGTGCGTACCCTTGACACCCTGCCTCCTCTCTAGGCTCAGGGCTGCAGCGTGTGGGCTGAGGGCATGATGCCGTGCTAGATTCATCTTGAGCCTCTCCAGAGCATTGGACTTGATCCTCCACGCCCTGTCACTGCCTAGAGTTTGTCTGTGGATGGCCACACCCCTTCCTGAAAGCCAGCTGAACGTCCCAGTTCTTGAGTGTTGGCCCTCAGCTGTGGTCAGTTGACCAGAGGGAAGATTTCTTGAATTACCTGCAGCCAGGTCTGCAGGGCAGCCAGGAGGAGGTCTCAGTCAGTCTCTGCTGGCTCTCAGATGACACAATCTCAGCCTCCTTGTTACTTTGGGGAGCCATCTGGAGTATGACAGCCTGTCTGCTTCCACCATTCCTTCCTCCCAGGCATGCAGTTGGCTCAGGCCGGATTGGGTGGTCCTTAGCATTCCATTAAGCCCGTGGGAAGCTAAGTGATAGAAAATGAAGACATAGGGATTGTCACACACTGGCAGGCAAAGAAGAGCTGGACGGCAAAGGAGTTTACAGGTGGGAAGAGTGCTGGCTAGCTTCAGGCGCCAGCCAGCTCCCCTCAAACACTTAGCCATAACGTCCCCGGAAACCTCTCCCCTGCCAGGCACACTGCTTGCTGGATCCCAGAATCCTCTCTGCTCCTACCCACCTGTACCTGCTTCACTGCTCTGCCAGCCTTGACCTGGCCTGGCTGCACCCCACCCCTAAGACATTGTCTGGGTGGGGCCAGAAGGCTGGGCCAGGGGCTTCCTTCTGGCATTTCCGGCTACATGATTGCTCCATTGACAATGTGCCTGTTCTACGTCTGACTCCCCACCAATGCAGGCGCCTTCAGAATGCATGCTGCTGCTTTCCTGGGGCCTGACGGATCGCGACACAGCACGCGTGGTGTGGTGGTGGATGACAGTGGGAAGGTTGATAGGTTCAGATGTTGGTCTTCCGGGGGTTGAGGCTATGGACATTGCCTTGACTCACTTCCCCTGTGGAGGGACAGAAAGAACCGACTCACCTGAAGCAGAATTGGAAGGTAAATGAGTTTCTTCGACGATGGCCTGGACCCCAGTTTGGGTGGGTTTTGCCCTCCCTTGGCCCATCCCTGCTTCCTGTATGACTGTGGGTGTGACCCCCACCTGGCGAGTATGCCCCCCAGATGTCTGGTGCTGTGTGACGATGCTCACACAGGAAAGGGCCTTGTTTAAGCCAAGGGGTGCATGGGGTTTGATGGCAGCATCTCCGTTCGCTGGGGTGGCTACTGGGGCCGGCTGTGGGCAGCCCGTGAGATCTTGGGCAGCAGGCGCCGCCGTCTTCAGCACCTTCCTGGCCACCTCCTCCGAGGCTGAGCAAGTGCAGTGTGCTCCCTGGAGGTTTGGAACGAGTGAACGATTAGAGACACCATCTTTGGACAAAAGAAGCACGGGCCCCCCACTCCTGTATTCTAGCCGGAGCCAAGATAGGGCTCGTAGCTGCTCCTCTGACAAACGTAACCCCTGAGATTCTTCGCGTTCCTGCAGGGCCTTACTTCTGTCCTGGTGCCGGAGAAAGGAGATGCATCCAGGCACCTACAGAGGCTCTCAGTTCTGAGACACCCAGGAAAACGATGCTAATTTATGCATATTTACAGGCAAGGAACGCATACTCTAGTGAGCTCCATAGCCTTGTGAGTTCAAAGTTAACCTTCCAACAATAGGAGCCGAATTTTAATTGAACAAGGTAATGCAGGCAGCTGGCAGACGTGGCTGTTTGGGGGGGCAGTCTATTAAGGAGTCACTGGAATGACTGTTGCTGTCGTAACAGATTCCTATTAAAATGAGATTTCACTTCCTGGCTTTTTTTTTTTTTTTAATAAAGAGAAAATCACCTGTGTTTGCAATGTTTTTCAAAGAACTATTTTTTTTCTCTTTTTAAAAAAGTCATAATTGATTTAGTTCATAAGGCAGTATTACCTGGCATTCACAGGCTCGGGCTCATTTGCGTAAATGATTCGTCAGCATCTTTTTGGTTTTCGCCGCTCCCCTGCCTGCTCCCTTCTTGCACTGGAAGGGCAGGAACGCAGAGGGTCACACACTAAGGCCCGTAACTAAAGCCACAGGGCAGGCTATCAGCCAGGACAGGGCTGGATCCCATCCCTGATGGGGTGGGAAGGGCGGGGTCAGGCCCTGGCCCCATGCACACCCGTGAGCCGGTTGCATGATGCCATCCCGAGGGCCTCTTCCTTGCAGCCCGCGTGTGGCGTCAGGCCCACAGGTGCATGCAGAGGACAGCATACTTACTGATTTCTCAGGGGAGGGAAATCGCATCTCTACGTCCTACTTTAATGATTCAGAACATAGTCGGAGCTGATGGTGGGGGCTGCAGGCCTGTGAAAAGCGCAAAGACCTTACAAATGGCCAAGAGCGAGAGTGGCCTTCAGTAGCATTTCCTCCACGTTGTGGGCAGAAAGGGCTCCCTGTGGCCCCACTGTCTTATCCTCTGTGGCTGCTCTCCTCTGCAAGGTCTGGGGTAGGTCTGAGACAAGAGAAGCCATCGCTGGAAGTCAGCCGCCCGCCCGACCTTGGCCCGAGGCTATCTGGGAACAGCGGCTCTCTGGCCTTCACAGTCAGAGAAGCCAGGAGCTCTGCAGAGGCCGTCCTGGGGAAGGGCTCTCTCTGGTGCCGCAGGGGCAGAAGAAGCTGCAGCCTTCCTCCCCCGAGGGTGTTGGTCCTGCCCTCTCAGCAGCTGGCCTTTCAAGGTGGCTGTGACTTCTGGTTTATTCCCCAGTGAGCAGAAAGGGCTGCCTTCCCTCCTCACTGAAGACAATACCAGGTCCTTCGGGGACGCTGGCAGAACCCTGGCTGCAGAGCAGCTGTCAATCGCTAGAACAGCCCCAAGATCAGCGTGCTCCCCACGGGGCTCTTTTATTATTATTTTTAAATATTAATAGAACCAATTAAATAGAGAGGTGTGCTCCAGCCCTATCTGTGGCTTCTCATCTTCCCTCCCTCCCTCCTCCTTCCTGCTGTGCCCGAGTGTGTATTGTCAAAGTGTCAAGTGAGGAGGGAAGGCGGAAACCAGGCCAGATAAAGCAGAATTGGTATGCTGGGCGAAGGCTGCGGACACAAGGGACTTCTTTTAATCCAGTCCATTAATCAATTTCTCCGTAGAAATTGAATTAACTGTCTTTCATCAACATCACATCCTAGGACTTGCAAACACTGAGTACACTCGGGAATGCAAATGCAGTGGGGGCGCCTCCCCTCTGCGTAGGTGTGTGCACCTGTGGGGCCCGCAGTGTTTTGGGCCAGCGTGTGGACAGTGAAGGGCCTGAAAGTCAGACGGGCTGGCCTTGGCCAGCTCTCCTGAATCTGAGCTCCAGGAGTGATGCCAGATCCAGCCATCCTTTCTTGCTCATAACCATGTAGAAAGGCTTCCTTCCTCATCGCTCCTGTAGCTGAAACCTCCCTGCTGATCGTCGGTCTCATTGTAACATTTAGGCTCTGGGTTTGAGTTGCACAAAAACAACCAGCCCAGACTCCAAGCCCTCGCAGAGCCCATTGTGGCCCCACCCAGATAGGGCTCTTCTACGGGCTCAGCAGGGGAAAGCTTGCAGAGGGGGATCTATCAGCCTTAGAGAGATAGTTCAGGCATTTCTATGTATTTATTTGAAAGCTAAAAAGCACACGTAATTTTGGTATGCAGCATGATATGTATACATTCTGGAATGTCTACATCAAGCTAATTAGCATATGCACTGCCTCTCATGTCTGTGGTGAGAACATTTCAAAGCTCCTCTCTCAGCAGTTGGCGGTCATGTGACACACTGTGCTACTCATTAGCCACCATGTCGCACAGAGAGTCTCTTGAATTTCCTCCTAGAGAACGAGGTTTGTACCCATGGGCCATCCTATTCCCAAGGCCCTCCTCTCCAGCCCTCCGTAAAGCACCGTCCTGTGTTCTGTGAGGTCGATGTTGGAATTTCACGTTTCAGTAGTGTCATGTGGCGTTCCTCTGTGGCTGCCTGACTTCATGGATGTTTCCACATGTGTATGGCCTTGGGGTTCCAGAGAGGCCAAGTGCAGGAGGTGTTCCACTGAACCTTGGGTGCGGCAAGTTCACGTGCACTGGTTTCCAACTTGGCTCAGTTGGGTGAGACGGAGCAGCCACACACGTTACCTGAAGGGGCTTATTGAGAGGCTGCAAGGGACTACAGAAGCCCAGGGTTCCTTGAGAGCTGTCTTCCCAGGCTCAGGAAAGCTGCCTGGGACAGCCAGAGTCTCACTGCACGTGCCCTGCTTGCACTGCAGCTGAGGGGCTCTGGACAGCAGCCAGCCCTGGGTTTGAGATCTCGGGGATACTGGACTCACTGGGCCAAAGTGTCGAAGGGTCTTGCTTTGGGGGTAACTGGAACAGAGTCCAGACAGTTTTGACCACTACATTTTGATGTCAGGATGTTGCATTCCCAGACTCTCCACACAGGTTCTTCTTATTGTTTATGAGAGAGAGAGAGAGAGAGACAGAGACAGAGACAGACAGAGACAGTCAGGCAGAGGAGAAGGGAGAGAAACAGAGAATAGATATTTTTGAGAGTCTTCCTATGTCCAAATCCTCCTGCCCCAGCCTCCCAATTATCTGGGATTACAGGTGGGTGTGAGCAAGCCTGATGTGTTCAGCTGGGCCTGGGAATTGAACCCAAGCCTTCCGTGCACTTCCCGAGCTGTGGAGCTACCTGTGCTCTGCCATGACTGGGCTTCCACGTGTGCTTGACAACAAAGAGCAAGAAAGAGGAGAGGACTGGATCTGTCGAAGGCCTCCTGAAGAACTGTCCTGCAACTTGGGTATGCCATTTATTTAATCAGTGAACTAATGGATATGTCTTGGCTGTGTGTTCCGGGATTTTGCTGTGTCTCAAGGGCACGAAGATTTAAAACAAACAAAAAAAGTAACAACAACAACAAAAAAAAACCCCCAAAAAACAAAAACCAAACAAAACCGCACTCTTTGCTCTCAAGAAACATAATCTGTTGAGGGGAGTCTGGCAGAACAAGAATTCACCATCTACCTTATACATACGGAAATAGAAGTTTGCAGTTTGGAGGATGGGGAGGAGACAGCGGAGGAAGGAGAAATTATGTGCCCTGATGGGACCAAGGAAGGCCCTGTGGAAGATGTAGGCCTGGAAAGGGAGCAGACCATTCACATAGGGAGAGAGGGATGGGGAGTAGATGCCAAAGGGAGAGTCTTGTCCTTTTCATCCCATTCCCCATGCAACTACCAGATGAAGACGAGATCGTGTCCTCCACATGCTCACGACCCCACGCGTGTTTCTTGCTCTCAGAATACCTTAAGGCACCCTCTTCCAGGGAGAGCTCTTCATATCTACTGCCTGCTCCTTGCTAAAGACTGGGTAGCTTCAAAGCCCGCACATCTGCTGTTCTCTCTGCCTGGAATACTGCCCCTCACTTCCCCGAACACTGCCCATGCCATTGGCTGAGTGAACCCCAAAGTCTGCTTACCCTTCAGGGTCTACACGGATGGTTTTCCTAGCCTCTGACATGGGTGGGCTCCCCAGTCATGCCTCCGTACAACTTTGGCTTCTTTCTAGCAGTGATCACAGTTGTAACTCTGCTTAACACCCATGCCCATCTGCAGCTAGGTGCCAAGAAAGGGAAGGCTATACCTGCATGGATCACTTCGGTGGTGTCAGAGCTTGGCCCATAGTAGATGCTTAGTAAATGCTCCATAAATACCTACTGGGTGAATAAGCCTCATGCTTAGACAGGCTTGTCTGAGGGGAAGAGTGAGTGTGACTAGCAAGAAACTCACTTGGTGCAGTAAGTGGCCTTGCTCTGTGCGATTGGGTGAGATTATGTGCTGTGCTAAGGACTTCGGACTTTATCCTACAGGCAAAAAAACCCATAGAAGGTTAATAAGCAAGCAAGTGACTTAATCTGGTTTGTGTTTTAGAAATATAACTCCAGGGCGATTGATTCCAGGGTGAACTATTCAGAGTTGGCTCTCATTTGATTTTGCAGGTTTTCACTTTTCCAGTTAAGCTAAGTAAGGGAAAACAAGTTTTGGTTTTCAGCGGTGGGCAGGCTTCTAACTTGATAAGAGCACACACCGACTTCTGCCCGTAACCGCCTCACTCTACTCAAGCCCTTCAGAGGCGGTCCATTACCTGTGGCTTGATTTTGAGGCACATTTGGAACCACTCCTGCTGTTCTGCCTTGTGGGCTATGTTCCCTCCAGCCTCCCTGCTAAAGACAGCTAAAGCCTCCACACCTTGGGTTGCTCCCTTCCTGCTGCCTACAGGGTCCTCCCTGCCATCCTGAATGCTATGGTCTGGATAATTCTTTGTCCCCAAAAGATTCATGTTGTACAAGTTTGTCCCCAGTATCATGGTGTTGGGAGGTGGTAAGGCCTAGAGGGCAGTGACTGGCTCGTGGAGCATTGCCCTCATGAGGAGATGAATGATGTGTTGTGAAACCCAGAGAGTTCTCGCTCCTCTGAGAAGGGCTTCTTAGCTCTCATGAGAGCAGGCTGTTATAAAAGGAAGATGGCTACCCCCAGGTCTCTGCCTCTGCACACACCTGCTGTCCTCTCTGCTTCTGTTGGCTGTGTTGTAACGCGGCTGGCCTGACGTCAGCCTCATGCATTTGGACTTTCCAGCTACCAGCATCGTGAGTCAAATAAACCTCTATTCTCTATAACTCATCTAGTCTCAGTTTTTTGGTAAACAGCATAATAGTGGACTAAGACTTCGCCTCTCCCAATATTGCCCTTCTTCCTTGGCCCAAGTCAGCCAACACCCAGTCCCTTTGTGAACTTCCCTGACCACTGCAGGCTACTTTGTTCCACAGAACTCAGAAGTCACTCATGTTCTCTGCCCCTCACAGACTCATAGAACCATAGAACCTAGTAGTGGAGGGCACTGGGGCCCACCTCCTCTTCTAACAGAAGGGGAAACTGAGGAGAAATGAATTGTGAGGGTTACATGACCAGGGCTTCAAGGCCAGAACTAGACGCCAGATGACCTGATGCAAGCTGCTCACTTATCCTGCTATCTGGAACTATCTCACTGGGCCCTGAGTGAGGGTTTCTTGTATTATTTATCTTTTCAGTACACGGCTGATTTCTCCAACAAAACCATGAGCTCCTGAGAGATCTGGACCACAGAGCATCTCATTTGTCTGTGTAGAGGTGTCTGTCACGTTGTGGTTGCTCAATACAATATTGTCAGTTTAAGACATTTAAGAGGACTGCTTCTTTGCTCTCCATTACCTTCTGCTCTATTTAGTAGGACAGGGACGACTGGGGACAAGATCCTTGATTTAGAAGCACAAGGTGAGAGCCTGAGGTGGGCCCGAGTGCTGAGGGCGTGTCTTTATGTCACCTAGAGACAGATCTGGAGACTCATTTGGTCAGGTCTCGGAGTCCTTAGAAGGAGGAGGTCTGTGCTGGCTAGCTCCACTTGCCAACTCCCTCCCCTCCTTGTGACTGTGTCCCGGAGATCACCCTCCTGGACATGTTACTGCATCCTCCTGCTGTCTGGCTGAGATCTGGTGGGTTCTGCCAGTGCGAGCAGCCTGCCTGCCTGTCTGCCTGGCTAAGTTCCTCCTGACATTTCCTGCATGGCCGCTCTCGTTCAAGGTTCTCATTCTTACCTGGTCTGGCTCACGCCGATCTGCCCTGCTGGCCCTTCACACTTGTGGCAATACTGCCACTTTGCCCTTGGTCCCAGGGACCTCCTATCCCTGTTGCTTCCCCTGTGATACCATAGGCCTTTTGTTGAACTTGCCTATGAGCATGCTGGCTTCTGCTGGAACCTGACCTGACACAAGGTCCCAAGGCAATCCCCCAAACCAGGCTGCTGGTGGGGTGAGGGGGGGGAGGTAGTTCAGGAACACATATTTTTGGTGATACCGGAGGGACACCTGAGCTGCCTGAGGATGCACGTGGCAGGTGATGGGGGTCAGAAAGCAACCCCCATTTCCCTTCTAGCCCTGTTGAGGTCCTTTAACTTTTTTCTTATTTTTTGCTTTTATTTCATTGATGACACGTCCTCTAAATAAATAAATAAATAAATAAATAAATAAGAGTGAGAGATGTCCCTTCCCTCCATGGAGCTCAGAGTCTAGTGAGAAAGAGGAACACATGGATGAATTCCGTGGGTGGGGGACCAGGCGAGGTGTCAGGTATGCCAGAGCTGGAGGCCAGCCCACACGGACATGATAGGATGGATGCTGGTGGGACAGAACTCTGGCTTTGGAGAGGAAAATGAACTTAGGCCCTGGGTTTTCAGTACCCACCCCCCCAAGCCTGGTTGATGAACTGGGAGGATGACGCCTTCTCTGTAGTCTCATGGCAAGACCTAAGCGAGGTAGAGCCAGGCCACCCTCAGCAGTGTGCGCTCAGCTCTCCTCACACCTGGAGTGGGTGTGAATGGCTGCAGGAGTGCAGGAGAGGAGCCCTGCTGTGCTTGGCTGTGGAGAGTGGGCTCCGGGAGGGACAGGGAGAACTGACACCCGCGTGTGAGGTGCCTCTGGGGCTGCTGTCCCCACCTCACGGTACGAATGTACCACACTGGGATCTGGAGGGAGCCAGAGGCTGCAGAATGCCAGACACGCGAGTGAACTGGTGTTTCATGGGCATTCAGGCTTCTACCTTTGATAGAAATTCAAAACGTACTAGTTTATTTATTTCGTCTGGTTAGAGACCGAGACAATGGAGGATGGAAGATACCAATTTCACTCAAAATAGAACTCCCCCCCCCGCCCGCTTTCCTTTTCTCATCCTTAAAAACCCTGGGCAACTGACCTAGTTTTTTATTCTCTTTGAACTCCACCGAGGCAGGTCCCCTTCAAAGCAGGGTGTAGCGTGCGGGTTCTTTGCTTTATGTGGGTCAGGGTGACTCTTGCAGTTACCAAAAAAGAAGGGGGGCAGTGAATGCCATCTTTTAAAGCCACCTCAGGCTGAGAGCGCCTTTGGAATTTGCTGTCAGTGCCCTTTTCAGCCCCGAGGGCTCCAGTGGCAGTTAGCAGGCAAAGGGTGGCAGAGGAAATGTTAGCGCAGGAATTTCCTCTTGGATGGCTTTAGAAGGGAGCTGGGGGTGGGGAGCCTGATGCGGTGCCTTTACATAAGGGGGTTGTGTTGGGGCGGGGTGGGGGTTGCCTCTCCCACACACCTGGGAGAAAATGCCTGGCCAAGGCTCAGGGGGCAGGTAGATACGTGGTCTTGGGTAAGTTCCTCACCTGAAAAGGCTCCTGTCAGCGCGTTGGCTCTCTGGTACCTGCAGTTTTGCTGTGGGTTGGAGTGGAAGGGATTCTTGCAGAGGACTTGAAAAAGAGGAACATCCTTCCTCCTCCCAGGCAGCACTGACCTGTCCTCTCCAGGCCCTA
>NW_006160006.1:1583855-1586868 GCF_000334495.1 Tupaia belangeri chinensis | reverse complement strand
AAAAAAAAAAAGTCATTCTTCTGAGTGAGAACTTACAAATTCACAAGTTTTAGGTTAGTTAAGGAGAACTTTGAGGAGTTTGGTCATTTGGGGATGGGTTTAGTTTATCAGACCACTTTCCAGAGAGGCAGCTGGCTGAGGACTGGGGAAGGGTAGAGGCATTCTGAAGGAGCTAGAGTGGACGGAGGGGCAGGCCTGGGCGATGCTCTGGACAGGACCCCGTTCCTGCAGGTGAGCAGCCTGGGATGCCTTCCCGGCAGTGCTGAGGCCTGAAGAGCCCCGTCTGCATTCCTCTGGGACGGGTTTGCCTCAGTGTTCAACTTCATGCCTTGGCACCCCCACTCCCACTTTCACTCCCAGGACCCTACACGCACTCAGAACCTAGGTGAGCCCCAAAGCCCAGCCTGCGTGGGTGGGCTCTTCTCCCCAACCCTCTCCCCATGGCTCCGAGATGCTTCAGTTACTGCTGGATGTGTCTCTCTGTCTCCTAACACACGGTTCTTAGAGACAACCATTACACACTAGAACAAATAATAGAGCACCAGTCAGGACTTCCACTGCAATATGAATACTGTAATTTCAACCTTTTAGGGCAACCACTCTAGAGACTCAAATCCAACAGGGAGGAGGCAGAGTCGAGTATTGGCCGTGAGACGCTGTTGCCTGGATGTAGGAATGTCCTGCAAAGACTTAGGTTGGAAGTCGCTCCACCCTCTCCACTCAGTGCTATTGGAAACCCAAAGGGAAATTCCTGCAGCTGAGCCAGAGAACAGAGGCTGACAGGTGAGCTCATTCATGTACGGACAATATCGATTGCTTTCTGTGGGCACGAGCCCTGGGAAGTGCTAGGGAAATCCCTGCTTCCACCAGCTAAGACCACCTCTGCCCCGTTAGTACTGACCGTTTACTAAGGAATGGCAATTCTGGTGGGCCCACCGGGAGCCCAAAGCAGGTGGAGGACAGAAGCTGAGGGTTAGGTAGGGATCAGCCTGTGAAGGGCCTTGCTCTCCAGGTGAGGAGCGCTGGGAGCTTCATCTCCTGGACCTGCGGCAGGTCCACACAGAGCTTCAGGCAGAGGGTTCTGAGCACAGAAAGGGATGCCTGGTGCTTGAAGCAATTGCCAATGCAGCAGAGATGCAGGATGGGAGGAGGGAGCCCCGCGTCTAACCTCTTCAGGTTGCCCTTGGTCTTGACTGAGAAGAACCCTTTGTGTTCAACTCCAAAAGCACTACGAGGATAAGGGTGGGATTCCGGCTGGAAGGAGCTTTAGATATGTCAGGCTCAACTTATTTCACAGAGGAGGAAATTGAGTCCTAGGGAGGGAGAGGGAATTAACTTTCCTGAGAATAAGAGAGAGTGACTAGACTTTGATCGACTGACCGACTGACTGACCTACCTTCCTTCCTCCCTTCTTTCCTCCCTCCCTCTCTCCCTCTCTCTTTTTATAGAGAATTTTTTGCTATAGGGCATGCATGCTCGCCAAGGAGACAGAAAGTGAGAAATCACCCCACTCCCCACCCCCGAGGGGATGGCCACACCACAATCCCTTCTCCATTTTCCTCTTGGGATTTTGGGCACTTTTGCACACATGCTAGGCATGAGTTTCAAGTTGCCAGGTTTGGGACTCAAACTGTGGTCGACTGTGAGAGTCTAGCAACGTAACCAGCATGCCATCTGCTGGTCTCGGCCCATATTTCTTGGTGGTCAGTCAACTGGTGGTCAGTTCATTCATGCATTTCTTCACTCATCCCTCCAGCACTTACTGAACACCCACTATGTTCCTTGCACGTTGGATAGTGGGCTTTTCTAGAGTCAGGGATTTCTGAGTGATTCAGATAGATCCTAGGCTAGAGGAAAACCTTATTTTATTATTATTATTATTTTTTTTTAACACTCTAGACTTATGTTTCCCATTTTCAGGGTTTGTATCCTTGGTGTCTTGCCAGTATGTTCAGACTCAGTATCCCCAAATCCAGCTCATTATCTTGACCCTTGGGCTAAATCTGCTTCCACATCTTCTATTTTTATTAGAGGAAGTGCAATGTTCAGCCGCCTGGCCTACAATTCTCTAGAGATGGCACGCAGAACATGATGCTGGGCAGTCGTTTAATGAGAAATGAGAATGGAGCATTGTTCTAAGAGCCAGGTGTTGATGAAGTTGCATAGGCTACAGGAGGAAGAGAGGAGAACTGGATGGAAGATGTTTGTGACAGTCGCTCACAACTTCTAGAGGGGTTAATATAGTCCTTGCAGAACCTGGGGGGGTGGTGGTGGGGGAGCAGTGCAGGGTTTTGACTAGGTTCACAGCACGAGGGGGAAGACCTGAGCCAGAGTCATTACTGGATTCCAAAGGAAAGTCAGGGCAGGGAGACGTGAACAGTTTAGAATTGACAGTTGTTTGATTTCAGTGAGCTTGAGGCTACAGGGCTGGTTTCTGTTTGCTGAGTACCTGGCCCTGCGGTGATTAGGACAGGAAAAACATCCACTTGCTGAGTGACAGACAAGGAGGCAGTTAGGGCTGTAGACTCAGGATGCTAGGTTTGCATATGAAAGACACTCCTGGAGGCCAGGCCTTTGCTAGTTCTAAGATGGGTTAGCCCTGGGAGGGGCAGTCTCCCCAGCCAACAAACTGTTTAAGATGTCAAAACATAAAATACAGAAAAAAATCAACACCAAAACAACCATGACTAATATACTGTTTTTCCTTTCTCCTTCCTCCCCATACACAGTATCTGGTCAACTCTTACCCATTCCGTTCTCACACTCGGATACTGACAATCTTGTTGAGAACTCACCTCCATCCCTACAGTGTTAATGATGTGTATCCTGAAGAGACACATCCAGATGGGGAGGCTTGTGTTGCATTAGTTCTAAACCAGCTTTTCAAGGTGTTAGATCTCATTTTCCCTCCAGCCAGCCTGTCTTCAGCCTTTGCTCTCTCAGTTAGCAGTTCAATCATCTTTCTTGGTAGACAAGAAAGGTTTAGTTTCTATTATTAGATTCACAATCTAAT
>NW_006160006.1:1553768-1583607 GCF_000334495.1 Tupaia belangeri chinensis | reverse complement strand
GAGAGAGTGACTAGACTTTGATCGACTGACCGACTGACTGACCTACCTTCCTTCCTCCCTTCTTTCCTCCCTCCCTCTCTCCCTCTCTCTTTTTATAGAGAATTTTTTGCTATAGGGCATGCATGCTCGCCAAGGAGACAGAAAGTGAGAAATCACCCCACTCCCCACCCCCGAGGGGATGGCCACACCACAATCCCTTCTCCATTTTCCTCTTGGGATTTTGGGCACTTTTGCACACATGCTAGGCATGAGTTTCAAGTTGCCAGGTTTGGGACTCAAACTGTGGTCGACTGTGAGAGTCTAGCAACGTAACCAGCATGCCATCTGCTGGTCTCGGCCCATATTTCTTGGTGGTCAGTCAACTGGTGGTCAGTTCATTCATGCATTTCTTCACTCATCCCTCCAGCACTTACTGAACACCCACTATGTTCCTTGCACGTTGGATAGTGGGCTTTTCTAGAGTTAGGGATTTCTGAGTGATTCAGATAGATCCTAGGCTAGAGGAAAACCTTATTTTATTATTATTATTATTTTTTTTTAACACTCTAGACTTATGTTTCCCATTTTCAGGGTTTGTATCCTTGGTGTCTTGCCAGTATGTTCAGACTCAGTATCCCCAAATCCAGCTCATTATCTTGACCCTTGGGCTAAATCTGCTTCCACATCTTCTATTTTTATTAGAGGAAGTGCAATGTTCAGCCGCCTGGCCTACAATTCTCTAGAGATGCTGGGCAGTCGTTTAATGAGAAATGAGAATGGAGCATTGTTCTAAGAGCCAAATGTTGATGAAGTTGCATAGGCTACAGGAGGAAGAGAGGAGAGCTGGATGGAAGATGTTTGTGACAGTCGCTCACAACTTCTAGAGGGGTTAATATAGTCCTTGCAGAACCTGGGGGGGTGGTGGTGGGGGAGCAGTGCAGGGTTTTGACTAGGTTCACAGCACGAGGGGGAAGACCTGAGCCAGAGTCATTACTGGATTCCAAAGGAAAGTCAGGGCAGGGAGACGTGAACAGTTTAGAATTGACAGTTGTTTGATTTCAGTGAGCTTGAGGCTACAGGGCTGGTTTCTGTTTGCTGAGTACCTGGCCCTGCGGTGATTAGGACAGGAAAAACATCCACTTGCTGAGTGACAGACAAGGAGGCAGTTAGGGCTGTAGACTCAGGATGCTAGGTTTGCATATGAAAGACACTCCTGGAGGCCAGGCCTTTGCTAGTTCTAAGATGGGTTAGCCCTGGGAGGGGCAGTCTCCCCAGCCAACAAACTGTTTAAGATGTCAAAACATAAAATACAGAAAAAAATCAACACCAAAACAACCATGACTAATATACTGTTTTTCCTTTCTCCTTCCTCCCCATACACAGTATCCGGTCAACTCTTACCCATTCGGTTCTCACACTCGGATACTGACAATCTTGTTGAGAACTCACCTCCATCCCTACAGTGTTAATGATGTGTATCCTGAAGAGACACATCCAGATGGGGAGGCTTGTGTTGCATTAGTTCTAAACCAGCTTTTCAAGGTGTTAGATCTCATTTTCCCTCCAGCCAGCCTGTCTTCAGCCTTTGCTCTCTCACATAATTTCCTTCTTTCAGTGTTTCTCAGCCATCTTCAGAAACCAGGGCTAAGGAGTTTCTGGAAGTTCCTGGTATTCAGTGTTCTGTACACCCTGGCCCCCCACCTCCTAACCAGCCTCATCTACACTCTTGAACCTCACTTATTGCCAACTCCATCCCTTCCAGGCCTTCTGTGACTGTGTCCTGTCATTGAACTGTGGCCTCTCCTTCAAGGCCCGGTTTACACCCACACCGTTTACCCCAATCCCTGCCTTAAGTAGAAATGAATAACCTTAAACCATGCACTGCCAAGGTGCTGCTGGTTATCCGTAGCAATCCTGTCTTCCATTGGTGACGATTTCCTAGACAAAGGCAGCCACGGTGGGCTGGGGAGTCTGCCCTGTTCATCTCAGCTCATGTGTTCCTGCTTACTGGGGAGTCAGGCTGTGGGGTATGTGGGTGTGGGTGTGGGTGTGGGTGTGTGCAAATGGGGCTATGTGGGTGTGTGCAAATGGGGCTGGCTGTGCTGTCCAGGTTGGTTTGTGGAAGCCTGGATTAGGTTCCAAATGAGCCCCCATCCATTGTTTCTCCTCTTTGGGGCTCTTTCCAGCCCTCTCTCCTATGCATAGGGCCGAAGCAAAACTTGGAAAGCTCAGAATCTATCCATCTATGGGGCTTTCCTGGGGCCTTGTTGCTGGGCTCCTGGGGAACATGATGGTGAGTGGATCTTTCCCACTGGCCAGCATGGCATTTCTTCCTGGAGATTGCTTGTACCTGGGCCACAGGAATGCTGCCGACATGCTGACTTCAGGTGGTTCCCATTCATGTTGGACACAAGATGATTGGTAGTTCTGGTCTACCCATGGCCTTGGAATTGAATGTCATGCATAGACGCATACCCAGACAATCTGCCTGGGATGCTGCCTCGAGTCTACAACACCCTGCATAACAGGGGAAGTGGCAAGCATCTTTTCCACTCTGCACTCCTGCTACTGGCAGCCTCGGTAGTCCCCTCATCTGCTTTCCATCATGTGTTGGGAGTCCTGAAGGGCTGGGTGTGGAGACCTGTGTTACACAAAGCTAGTCGCCCCGCTGTTGGTGTTCTGTCTGCCTGATTAATGTGGTCTCACCATCCTCTGCCAGTTTTAAGTCAGACCTAATGAGTAATGGACACTTACTGGAAGGTATATTCTTCTGCATCCACCAGGGGCCCCGTGCCAATCATCCCCCCAGGGTGGCAGTGCAGAAAGGCAGGTATGCGGTGAACTTGCAAAGAGATCAAGAAAGCACATAGTAGGAACTCAGTGATCATGGCCTCAAAGTTCAAGAGAACATGTAGTTGGGAGATGTGTTGTTTTTCATTTATACTGTGAGATTTCAATTGGTAAATCTAACAAGACTGGGAAATGAGCTGACATTTACGTTGTTCAGTAAACTATGGGCAGGCTTGCATCTGTGATCAACTTCAATGGAGCACCAAGATAGCTTTGGGAGTTATTGGAGGATGGTGTTTAGGGCCGCACAAGGCCAAAGCAGGTCATTGCAGTGAGGTCACTGGCATTAAGCACACAATTTTAGGGACCTGTAGAAGCAAGACACCATTTATTGTTTCAATGCAAACAGGTTTCAAAGAATCACAACCTTATACATAGATAATAACATTGCTATCTTTTTCATAAGGTAGGAGATATAAAATTAGCCAGAAATGGTATATTTGACAGTAAAGAACATGAAGAGGTGGTCTCTTGACTCAAAAAGGAAGACATGCTGCTTGGACTCTAGGAAGAATCTTTATGCACAGGAATTGGGCAATAAAAACAATGCCCCCTAGGGGTCAGCAGGTGGCATAGCGGTTAAGGCACTGGCCTCCCACATGGCCGACTGTAGTTCAACAGCTTAAAAATCATGCCAGGTGCATGTGCGTACATGCCCCAAATCCTGAGAAGAGAATGGAGGAGAGGGGATTGTGGTGTGGCTGTTCCCCCTGGGGGTAGATTTCTCTTTCTCCCTCTCTCTGTCTCTCTCTCCAATAAGAGCATGCACCCTATGGCAAAAACCTTAAAAAAGAAGGAAAGAAGACAGACAGACAGAAAGAGAGAAAGGCCCCTTATTCAAAACCAGGAGTCGGAAAGACTGCAGCCTGTGTCCACCATAGATCAAACACGGCTACCTCTATTTGTTGACATATTTTCTGGGCTACAGCAGAGTTGAGTGGTGTTGACAGAGACTGTGTGGTCTGTAATAGCAGTATGTATTATTTAGCTTCCTACAAAGAAAACTTTCCTGATCTCTGTTCTCAATCTTCATCTATAAATCACTGTACTTCACATGGATCCATGGTTGTTTTTTTTTTTTTTAACTTTTTATTTTGGAACGATTTCAAACTCACAGAAAAATGTGTGTATCGTACTAACAACTCTCACATGTTCTTCACTCAGAAACGTCTTTCAAGTTGTGCCAGCTGTCCCCATAGTGTCCTTTGTAGCTAAAACACCTGTCCCAGGGCCCATGGTTCATCCAGATATCACACCTCTCTAGTCTCCTTCAATCTGGAACAGCCTCTCAGTCCCTCCTGGACTTTTTAACCATTTTCTCAGTTCTCAGGGGTTGCAAGAATGGCACAGAGTCTCACGTAGCACCTGTCTAATTTTCCCCTGTATGGTCAAGGCTTTCCAGAGAAACAGAACAAACAGGACGGGTATATACGAGAGAGATTTATTTTTAGGAGTTGACTCTTTAGGTTTTGAAAGCTAGCAAGTCCAAAGCGTGTGTGGTGAGCCAGCAGGCTGGAGAGCCCAAAAAGCTGATGGTGCAGATGAAATCTACAGGCTGCAGGCTAGAGAGTTCGCTGTTCTATGCGGAGGCAGGCTTTTTTGTTCTATTCAAGCCTGCAACTGATTGGACAAGGGTCACCATGTTATGGAGGGCAATTTGCTTACTCAAAGTTTACACACGGAAGGGTCCCGATGGCGGTACCACTGTAATGCTAACACATATGATAAGGTTCTGGGCTTGCACCCAGAGACCTCCCTGATATGCCAGGTACCTGTGTGCCTATGATATTGAACTGGTCTGGGCTGGGAGTGCATTGCATGGTGTGAAGACACTGTTTGTGATGCTCTCTCTCTCTCTCTCTGTCTCTCTCACTCATGGAAAAAATAAGTAAACTTAAAGAAAAAAACCTGCACACACTTACATGTTAATCTCATTCCCCAACACCCTCCAAGCCGACACATAAAATCAACCATCACACCCACCGTTATACATAACTATAGTATAGAAGTAAGCCAGGAAGTTAACATTGCATCTACAGATTTTATGGTGCACTTTCAAATATAGCTATAACAGATAGATAGATAGCAGGACTCTACGCCCCCCCCAAAATAATAATAAAATAAAAAATCTTTGTCCAGGCTAGCCCTGCCTGCAGTCTGCAGTACTACAATTTGGCTCCAGGAACCATAGAAGTTCAATGGAAGTCACTTCAAAGCTGCCCCTGGAGTAGTGGAGGAACCAGGACGGTGGCCTCAGCTCTCCACCCTGCCCTTAGGAGGGTTGTCGTTCATCTCTCCGTGGTGTTGATTATTCTCTGTCCATGAGTTTCACTTTGAGGAAAGACTTTGTTGCTATAAGAGTTTAGATTTCATTGCTCTAGGACATTTTTAGGCCATTTCTATGACAGTGGTTTTCATAAAGTTAAGGAAAATATGTACCATGAAAAAATGATGCATAGAATTCCAGGGGTTTTTTTTTTGCACCAAAGTAAACTTGTACTTTAATTCCATTTTTCAACAAACTTTCTGAAGTCCCCTTGGAGGTCTCTGACCAAGATTTGATCTATACTTGCTTCTTATCTTCACCTCTGGCTTCAAGAACGTCTTTCAGCCTCCTGCCCTTGACGTCTGCTCCTGCATCTTTCTCCCATGCTTAGGGTATCTCAGACCTGTCTGCCTGCATGTTCCCCTTCCCTTCCTCCTCTCATCTCCTGTGTCTTGTTTTTGTAGACAAGAGCTTTCCGTTCCATTCTTTAGTCACACAGAGCCGTTGTTTTGGGTTGCCAGTGGCCACCCTTCTTGAGAAGTGGCGGCAGGTCAAACACCCTTTTCTTTTTCCAAAATTACTTTTTCATAAGATAATATCCAATACATATCTGGTAGAAATCTATGTCACAAGACCACAACCATAGTGGGATGCTTTAATCAACCATTTTCAGTTGTTGATCAAGTAGATTAAATGACAAATAAGGAGATAGAAGACTTCAGTGACATATAAATAAATTTGACCTTAATAGATACTAAACTTTGTACTCAAGAAGTTTTCACTGACACTTTAGCTAAATAGATTTTGTTTGTTTTGACCATCTACAGTGAGAACGTTTGCAAATGACCAGTTTTTAGAATTAAAATGTGTTTTTTAATGGGTGTATTGGATACCCTGAAACCTTAAATTTTTTTTTTATAGTTCCAATTATTTAAAGGCCAGGCCGAAATGAAAACTTCAGCCTCCTTAAACAACAAGAGGCTGTAGTTTCTCTTGTTCCTTCTCTCCTTCTGTTTTTTTTGTTTGTTTATTTGTTTTTTAAATCTGTATTTTATTTCCTTAGTTTTAAAAATCATGCTTAAGCAAATGTTTTAGACCTATTTCTATTTATTTTCACTGTATATTACCAGGATTTTTGAGTTCTCTTATCTCCCTAGAGCTCCCCTATTACTAATTCCAGTGATCTGAAGAATGTTTCATTATTTATTTATTTATTTATTTATTTATTTATTTATTTCCAGGAGGGGAACTCAAGTACACTTTCTAAACTTAGAATATTTAAAAACTGATTTTCTGCTGTCTTTATGTATAAATAATTGGGCCACATTCTTTTCCCGTAATGCTAGATTTCTTTCTTTCTATTTGGAGATTGCTATCAAGTCTATCCTTTAAAACACTGATTGATTTTTCTATAGCATTGAATCAAATGTAGAACATAATTTAGCTATTATGTTTCTCTATGCAGTTTCTACTTATTTTGTCTAAAATTGGCTGAGTTCTCTTGCATTCTTATTGCACACATGAAACATATTTTGTATAATTTTCCTCTGTTCCCTACAGTGAATCCACTTTATGTGAAAGATTCTTCTCTGAGGACTTAGCACTTTGCCCTCTTAGGCTGCAGGATATTTTTGAAGGTTTCAAATTCTCTCAATGACTCACTTAAGAAATAAATATCGAACCGATGTGCCAGGCACCAGAGACATTCAAGCTAATGAAACAGACAAACCCAAACCACAAAAAACCCCAAAACACATTGCTTCCATAGAGCTTACACCCCCGTGTCAGAGACTGACGTTAAACTAGATGAGTGTGCAGTATGGTCAGCAGTTATGCTAAGGAGACAGCAATGCAGAAAAGAGCAGTGGGAGGTGTTGGAGGATGTGGACCCTTTAGGTGAAGTGAGAAGCCAATGAGACTTATATAAAGACATGAAGGAAGTGAGGGACGGGGTCATTGGACATTTCTGAGAGGCAGGCGACAACAGATGGTGGAAAAGCCCCAAGGCAGGAACACACTGGCGTGTTCTAGGAGTAGCAGGGATGCAAGGGGCTGGAGAATAGAGAGCAAAGAGTGACATGGAGGTGAATGATGTGGCAGGAGGAGGTCCCATAGGACCTCGACTTCCAGGCTCTACTGAGTGTGGTGATCACCCTTGACATCACAATATGATGACATCATGATGCGATGACATCATGATGCGATGACACCACGTCGTGCTGATATCATATTTCAACAGTTCACTCTGGCTGGTGTATGGAGAATAAACTGGGCAGGGCAGGGCAGGAACTGGGAAACCACGTAGGAAGCTAATGCAGTCATCTAGGAGACATTAGGGTGCCTTGGACCAGAGGGCATGGTTGGAGAGGCTGGGAGACGAGGACAGATTGTTGGTCTGCTTGAAGGCAGGAAAGGTGTGCTGACACATCAGCCACGGTGTGTGAGACAAAGTGAGATAAGACTGACTCTAGGGGTTTTGGGTCGAACAACTGAAAGGATGGAGTTGCCGCTGAGATGAAGGAGGGGGCAACAGGCTTGAGAAGCAGGGATTTGGGCCTCCATTTTGGACATGGTGAGTCTGAGCTTCCTACTGGACAGCTCACAGGCATGGTGGGATGAAGAGTAGGCAGTCAGATTCAGGAGCCTGAGCGTGAGTGAAAGGTTTTGGTGGAGATGTGCCCTTGGGAGTCATCAACTTATAGATTCTACCTAAAGCCAGACACCAAATGAGATCAGCAGGTAGAGACCGAGAGGAGGGGCATCCCAGCTTTCCTAGGACAGGGAGAAGAGGGTAACAAGCAAAGGGGACTGAGAAGGAGTGGCACAGAGGAACAAAGCAGCGAGTGCGGTGTTACAGAAACCAAGGAAGAGGAGTCAGTGCAAGGACAGTGCTCAGCCGCCCCGAACACTGGGATGGGGCAAGTCACTGAGGACTGAGAACTGACTGTGTTTGCGACATGGAGGGCATTGGTGTCCTGGGGATGAACAGCTCTGAGGAGCAATGGAAATAAAACTCTGATTGGAGTGAGCTCCAGAGAGAACAAAAGTAAATTTGAGACACAGACTCAGTTCACTTTTTTTTTTTTTTAAGGGAGAGAGTATTGCTGTAGGGTGCATGTGCTGGAGAGACAGAGAGAGACAGAGAATGGGAAAAATCAAGAATATACCTCCCACGGGGTATGGCCATACTGCAATCCCTCTCCACTCCCCTCTCTGGATCTTGAGCATGCTCGCACTCATGCCTGGCATGATTTTGAAGCTACGGGTCCAGGACTCAAACTGCGGTTGGCCATGTGGGAGTCCAGTGATATAAATGCTACACCATCTGCTGGTCTCAAATCAGCCCACCTTTTAAAGAGCTTTTATTATTAAAGGAAACAGAGAAGAGTGGTGGTACTTTGAGGAACATGAGATCAAGAGAGGATTTCTTAGTGGGAGAAATACCTGTGGTTGTGTGCTGTAGTAGTTCCCTTCTGCTGCGTAATGAGTGACCACAGACTGAATGGCTTAGTTGAACATGAATGTATTCACTCACGGCTTCCGTGGGCTGGTGGAGCAGCAACAGCTCAGTGGGTACCTCTAGCTCAGGGTTTCCCACAAAGCTGTACTCAAGGTGTTGGAGGGTGAGTCCCTTTCTGAAGCCTGAGGTCTTCCAAGCTCATTGTTATGGCCTGCATTTGGTTCCTTGCAGCTACAAGAGGGATGTCCTTGTTTCTTTGTTGGCTGTCAGCTGGGGCCACTCTCAACTCCAAGGTGAAGTCCATGGATTTTGGCCATGTGGCCCTTGACAGGCCTTCTTACAACATCCCAGTATATATCAAAGCCAGCAGGAGAATTTCCCAGCTCAACCAAGGCCTCAACCCCTCATTGAGCCAGCTACACCCAGGATAATCTCCCCGTTGATAAACTCAAAGTTCACTGAGTAGGCATTTCACCACATCTTTGTCATTTAATGTAATATAGGCTTGGGAGTATAGCTCGTCACTTTTATTACATTCTATTGGCTAGACTCAAGTCACAGAACCTGCCTGCAGTCAAGATCTGACTTATTGGGGGGTTCTCCCAGGATGTGTTCAACATACACACCCACAGGAAGGGTTCAACAGAGAGGAGAAAGTTTGGTCATGTAGGAGAAAAGGGGAAAGTATTGGGGCTCTGCCCTCAAGGAGGTGAGGAGCGATGGGTTTGAGAGCACAGCTGGGGGCATGAGGCTGAGCTCAGAACCCAGCCAGGCTATGGTTTGCCACAGGATGGAAGGCAGAGATCAGAGGTCAGAAGCTGTGTAAGTATGCTGGTGAAGAAGGGGAGTTTCTCTCTTCTTTCTTCTTCAAAGTTTTCCATGAGTAAGGAGCAATGGTGATAAGGAGCTGAGAGTGAGAAGAACAGGAGGGCCTGAGAGTTTATTTTGTATTTATTCCCTATTTCTTACCACATGGCTAATCTCTATGTATTTATTACAATGCATTTTATATTGTTTTTACTTGTTATCTTCTTTCATCTTTACGGAGAGGGAAAGGGGACCTGTGGATGCCATGTTGGAGATACATTTGGGGTGATGGATAGCCCAAAGCTTGGTCATAGAGTGGCCAGATGCCAGATGGGAGCACTTCAGCCGAGGCCCAGACAAACTACTCAAGTCTTTTTAAAAAAAAGTTATTGGGAGCCAGCAGTTAGTGTAATGGCTATGTCGCTGGACTCCCACGTAGTTGACCGCGGTTCGTGTCCCGGACTGGGTGGCTTAAAACTCATGCCGGGCGCGTGTGCGTGCGTGCCCAAGATCCCGAGAGGAGAATGGAGGAGAAGGGATTGCGGCGTGACCATCCCCCCTGGGGGGTGATTTCTCGCTTTCTGTCTCTATGTCTCTCTCTGTCTGTCTGGCGAGCGCACGCGCCCTACAGTGAAAATCTCTCAAAAAAAAAAAAAAAAGAAAAAGAAAAAAGTTATTATTGGGACCAGCAGGTGGCGTGGTGGTTAAGGTGTTGGACACTCCCCACGGTTCAAGTTCCAGACCTGTCGGCTTGCTTTCTCTCTTTCTCTCTCTCTCTCCCTCTCTGTGTCACTCTTTCTGGTCAAATTAAAATAAAATAAATGAAAAAATAAAATTAAATTAAAATAATTCTTTATAAAAAGTTATTATTATTATTAGAATGATTTTATTTAGTTTTATTTATTATTATTTTTTAAAATTTGATGAGAGAGAGAGAGAGAGAGAAAGTGAGAAAGCAAGCTGCCAGGCCCAGGACTCAAACCGTGGTAGGCCATGTGGGAGTCCAGCACCTTAATCACCTTCCCATCTGCCACCCTGCTACTCAAGTCTTAACCAAAGGAAAACTCCAAAACCAAACCAAAATGCACACAGAGAGGAAGTTGCTGGCTGAGGACAGAGCAGGGGTGGGGCTGGTGATCACGTCGCTGTGGCTGGCAGCACTCGTGGGTGGAGGCTGCGGGTAACAGGTGATTCAGGGTGCAGAGCCGTGAGGCTAATAGACATTGCATATTCAATATTTTCATTTATGGCTCATAAATGCCGGGCTTGTTCTGACTTACAAATGACATAAAACACCTGTATCACAATGCATTTTCCCCACAAAATTTCCCAGGTAATTAGTTTTATGGAAGACTGCCATTTGGCACCTCTCGGCCCCCTTTCCGAGCACTCCTGGGGATATCTGAACTACCAGAAAAGAAATCTCACCACATGGCTATATTCAGAAGTTAAAGAATCACAAAATGCTCTATAGCGGGAACAGCAAGCATTACACGTATGCTCTGTATAAAGGAACTGTTACTGGACAGTCCTAAGCTTAGGCGTCCATGTGTCTCACCCACAGCTACCGATATTTTCTCCATCCCATTGAGAACGGCACAGAGACTTGGAGGCTTGCTTCTCTAGCTAGGCTTCCCACCTTCCTGGACCATCTAGAAGCCCATGCATCTAGTATCTTTCATCCACTCTGTCTCTTGCCCTATTCGTTCAGGGCACATCCTGATCTCACCTCTCAGCCTCAATCCCAGAGGTAGTTGGGACACCCTCTCAACTGTTATCTGTTCCCTTTGCAGCCCTCTGACCTGGCCCTCCCTTTTCACCATTCATAAATCCATGGGTTCTACAGCCTGTGGGCTCAGTCAGGCTGTCTGCATGGAACACACGGGGGACCTGGCTACTCATTTTGTGATGGGGAGAAGGACATCCCTTGTGCGCCCTTTGGCTATATTATTCCTCTTTCTCGACATCTGTTTGTTGTCCTTAAAACTAACTTTTGGATCCTCTTGTGGGCTAGGGATGTCCTTCCTGTGTCACTCCAAACTGAAGAGTGCTCCTCTGGACTGGCCAAACTGAAGGACAACCAGATGTTGGGGTCTACACACGGCTGGGGGGTCCATTGGTTCCAACGGCAGTTACACTAAGGATTTGCTCCCTGCCTGAGCCCTGGGACTGGAACCAACTCTCGGGCATCACACTAGAGTGTTTCCAAAGAAAACTGGCCTTGTTTAGTGAGCTGGGAGTTATTTAAATGGCTCAACTGGTTATGCAGAGGCTGGTAGGACCCTGTAACCCTGGAATTATAGAAGCTTTGGTAATTTGATCAATTCTGGCTGTCAAAGGAGGAGGTCTGATCTGCAGAAGGAGCTCCAGGGTCCATGGAGAAGGAAGGAGGTCCCTCTAAGTCCCTTCTTCCTGGAATTTGGACTTAGAGGAAACTTTAAAATGTGTTATAGAGGGCGTGAAAGGCCATCGATTCTCTGAAATGAAGAAGTTAACTACGAGGGCACCCAGGCTGGTGACTCAGACTCATCACGGGAAGGAAGGCCAACTTGACCCAGCACATGGTGATGGGAGAAGCCTCTCTGGACCAACTTCCTCACATAATGATTCATTTATTCATTATTGACTTTGCCAAATGCTAGGCTGGGCTTTGGGTATATACTGAAGGGTAAAACCTATATAATGTTTATTCCTGGAGTGTTTATAACATGGCTGTGATCAGGGAACAGTTGCTAAGGATGACACGGAGGTTGAGATCTCAATTTAGGGATCCCCCTTGTGGGGCCCAGGTCTCAGCACAGTAGTGGACACACACCTGGCACACTGTACTGTGCTTGTCTGGAAGGAACTAGGGGAGGTCACCATAGACAATGGGTAAGGCAAGGCGTAAGGACTGGGTCACTGTCCGGAGGGCCCCAAGACACATTGTGTTTGAACAGATGAGTGAGCTGTGAATGGAGAGTGGATTGGAGTGGAGCACATGGGGAGACTGTGGACGGGTACACAGAGGCCCTGCCATCATGCATGGTCATTACTTTTTCATGCATCTAGCAATGATAGGCCTTTGGCAAGTGCCTACAGTGTGTGTGTTTGTGTACTTTGCCATAGGGTGCATGCACTTGCTGGAGAGAGACAGAGAAAGTGAGAAATCACCCCCAGGGGGGATGGCCATGCCGCAATCCTTTCTCCATTCTTCTCCTGGGATTTTGGGCACAAATGCACACAGGTGCAGAGTGATTTTCAAGCTACCAGGCCCAAGACTGAAACCATGGTCACATGGGAGTCCAGCGCCTTCACCTCCACACCATCTACTGGCCTCCAACATGTATATTTTTAAACTTATTTCTAAAAAGCATCCAAATATATATTGTGTCTTATTATATTGATCAATCGATCGATTAAGAGATACAGTCTAAGAGTATTGCTTTAAAAATAAATTGATACTTAAAATATTTTTTGTTTTATTTGTTAATGGTGCAAAGTATGATTGGATAAGCTTCATGATGTTTATTGAATCTTGGTGTGTCATTTTGTAACAAAGCAAGCATCAGTGTTTTTATTGTGAGTGTGTGCGTGGGGGAGTTGGACAGTGTCCTGCTATGTCTTAATCCTCCTGCCTTGGCCTCCCCCGCAGCTGGGACTACAGGCGTGTGCCACTGTGCCCAGCGTAACATTTTAAACTACAGTTTATTTTGATACTTGGTTTAATTTTCTGCTCATTGCGGGAAGAAACATTTCACAAAGATATATGGATCCAAATGCAAGAAGTATGTACTAAGTTGTGATAGCTATGATTTTAGTCTCATCCACCAAGTAAATGAAGAGTTTTGGGAATTTTTCTGGAGAACATTTATATTTTCCTTGATGTCAGTCAGTGGTTCTTTACAACAAACCTGAAGGTGTTGCATTTTTATTATTTCGACTAATGGGTTCAAAAAGTTAAACAGTGGCGGGAACCAGCAGTTAGCGTAAGGGCTATGTCGCTGGACTCCCACGTAGTCGACCGCGGTTCACGTCCCAGACCCGGTGGCTTAAACTCACACCGGGCACATGTGTGTGCATGCCCAAGATCCTGAGAGGAGAATGGAGAAGGGATTGCGGCGTGACCATCCCCCTAGGGGGTGATTTCTCACTTTCTGTCTCTATGTCTCTCTCTGTCTGTCTGGCGAGCGCATGTGCCCTATAGTGAAAATCTTCCCCCCCCCCAAAAAAAGTTAAACAGTGGCACAGGTGATGGGGTGCTGCCATGTGATTCTGGTACTGTGCAGGAAGGTCTGAGCTCTGACCCGGATCGCCTTGAACGGGCTAAGGGTGGGCCCTTGATCTGAGCTCTGACCCGGATCCACTCAAACACGCTGAGAGAGAGTGTGCCCTTGGTCTGACTGCCTGGGAGCTGGGGCAGGATCGCGGCCCGTGAGGACTCTGTCAGGCCTGTGTCTCTCTCGCCCTGTCTTGTCTCCCTCTAAAAAAAAAAAAAAGTAATAAATACTCTTAAACAACAACAACAACAACAAAGATATTTAGACAGGCTAGTATAGTCTACTTTAATCTTTTAAGGTCTGTCTCCATGAGAAAGTTTAGAAGTAGACGAGCTGACATCATCTTTAGTATCAACATTTTCAAATACCATTTCAAGGTGCTCTCTCCTTAGCAAAGCTTCTTTGTAAGACCCTTCTCTCTCACTCCTAAACATGACACTTCGACGGAGGTTGCTTCGCTATGTTGGTATGTGAAACCATCCACCAGGAGCTTAGCAGTAACAGCTCCGTGCCGTCATAGAATCTACGTGGGTTGGGAGTGCATGCCTTTTTTTGTAAGGGAAATGAGTACTCTGTAAGTTGGATTGCTTTATGCACTCGGGCAGGTGATCGCTGGGTGGTAAAACAGATATAAAGGATGCTCACGGTCACTTCCCACTGTGTTCAGAAGGATTGGAAAAATTCTAGTACCATTCAAAACATATTATAAACTGAGCACGGCTTGGTGGGAACGTTCACTGGTACAGCCACTGTAGAGAACAGTATGGAGATTCCCTAAAAATTACAATAAAAATGGAACTACCATAGGGTCCAACTATCTCACCTTTGGGTGTGGAGCCAAAGGAATGGAAATCGGGAATTTGAAGAGATCCTTGCAGCCCATGTCTGGCATAACATTCATGTAGCCAAGACACACAATCCACCCACATGTTCATTGCTAGGTGCAAGGATAAAGGAAGTGTGGGTGTCCGTACAACAGCATGTACTCAGACTGAAAAAGGGAGAGCTCGTCATGTTCAGCAATGGGATGAACCCGGAGGGCATTGTGTAAAGTGAAGCGAGCCAGGCAAAGAAAGACAGCCACCTGACACCACTTAACGCCAAGTACGAGGGACAGACTCCTAGAAGCAGAGGGAACTGGTTTTGGGGGGCTGGGGTGGGGGAGGGCTAGCCAGGGGGTATAGGATTCTCAGTTGTAGAAGATGGCTAAGTCCTGGAGACCTCTGGGTCAGAGCGCCTGTGGTTACCGACACTGTGCTGTGCACTTAGAGACCTGCTGTCATGCTCATTAGCTCCTGTTAGTTTCTCACGTGGCTGGAGAAAGCTGTCCCTCACTGACGCATCCGCTCACTAATTGGTTCCTTCCTCCTCTCGTTCACTGGACTCCTTGCCACAGCCAGGCATTGTGTATAGCAGAGCCCGGGAAGGAGCCCACAGTCTCGTGGGATGGGCCAACTTTCAAACTTAATTCAGTTCAAGGGACTGAGCAGAGGAAGTGGTGGGAGACAGCCCCTAGGGTGGACAACAGTCCTGCCCTGGCTGGTCACCCAATCTCTCTCCTTAGCAAAGCTTCTTTGTAAGACCCTTCTCTCTCACTCCTAAACATGACACTTCGACGGAGGTTGCTTCGCTATGTTGGTATGTGAAACCATCCACCAGGAGCTTAGCAGTAACAGCTCCGTGCCGTCATAGAATCTACGTGGGTTGGGAGTGCATGCCTTTTTTTGTAAGGGAAATGAGTACTCTGTAAGTTGGATTGCTTTATGCACTCGGGCAGGTGATCGCTGGGTGGTAAAACAGATATAAAGGATGCTCACGGTCACTTCCCACTGTGTTCAGAAGGATTGGAAAAATTCTAGTACCATTCAAAACATATTATAAACTGAGCACGGCTTGGTGGGAACATTCGCTGGTACAGCCACTGTAGAGAACAGTATGGAGATTCCCTAAAAATTACAATAAAAATGGAACTACCATAGGGTCCAACTATCTCACCTTTGGGTGTGGAGCCAAAGGAATGGAAATCGGGAATTTGAAGAGATCCTTGCAGCCCATGTCTGGCATAACATTCATGTAGCCAAGACACACAATCCACCCACATGTTCATTGCTAGGTGCAAGGATAAAGGAAGTGTGGGTGTCCGTACAACAGCATGTACTCAGACTGAAAAAGGGAGAGCTCGTCATGTTCAGCAATGGGATGAACCCGGAGGGCATTGTGTAAAGTGAAGCGAGCCAGGCAAAGAAAGACAGCCACCTGACACCACTTAACGCCAAGTACGAGGGACAGACTCCTAGAAGCAGAGGGAACTGGTTTTGGGGGGCTGGGGTGGGGGAGGGCTAGCCAGGGGGTATAGGATTCTCAGTTGTAGAAGATGGCTAAGTCCTGGAGACCTCTGGGTCAGAGCGCCTGTGGTTACCGACACTGTGCTGTGCACTTAGAGACCTGCTGTCATGCTCATTAGCTCCTGTTAGTTTCTCACGTGGCTGGAGAAAGCTGTCCCTCACTGACGCATCCGCTCACTAATTGGTTCCTTCCTCCTCTCGTTCACTGGACTCCTTGCCACAGCCAGGCATTGTGTATAGCAGAGCCCGGGAAGGAGCCCACAGTCTCGTGGGATGGGCCAACTTTCAAACTTAATTCAGTTCAAGGGACTGAGCAGAGGAGGTGGTGGGAGACAGCCCCTGGGGTGGACAACAGTCCTGCCCTGGCTGGTCACCCAATCCAGAAATACTCTTTCTGCCACGAAGGTGGGAAACCATGGCTGACTGGGAAATCCGAAGGTGGTTGGGAACATGGGGTCCTTCCTTGGGAATGAGGGGACAGAGCGGGATGGGCACACGGATCAATCCTGAGTCCTGCTTCCCCAGAGGTGAGAACCTCTCTGCCCTGGGTACAGACACAGCGCCCCTTGGGTTCTTCTCTGGTGGCTGGATTGCATTTCCACGGGCCAGCCGCCCCCGCTGTCCAGCCTTGCTCTCCCCTGTCTCTCGTCATGTCTGGCATGTCTCACCCTGTCTGGTAGGAGGCTTACCTACTGTCCTTTCCTGCCTCCTGCTCCCACTCCTTTATGGCCTCTCTCTTCCTACGTTGCTCAGAAGGCCCTTGCTCGAGGAGGCAGCTCATAGCAGTTTGTCCCACCTGCTGGTCCTGCCCTGGCCAGGGACTACTTCTCAGGGCTCCCAGGACACCGGGAACAGGTCTTCATCACACTTCCCAACAGTATTATGATGTTTATTTCCCTGTCTGTCTGCTTGAAGCAACCCTGAGCTGCTTGAGGGAAAAGCATCTGTCTTGTTCCGGAAGTCCCCGAATGAACGTTAGCATGAATGAGGGCCCTCTGCCTGTGCCCGGCCTGCACCCTGGAGGGGCAGGTGCTCAGCAGGGCAGTGTGGTGGTCAAGGAAGGATGGGTGGCATCTCTCTGGGACATGCCCGGAGCTTGGCAAGCAAGCCCTTTAAGGCAGGACACGCCGTGGGGTCATCTGGAAGAGAGGGGCCATTCTCTCTACGCCTCAAGCCCTCTCCTGCCTTCTGACGGCAAACACAGAAGGGCACTGTCTGCTCGCAGACACGCGCTGTCCTCCTGCCCTTTCCCAGACACTGCCCAGACTATCACAGCCGCCTTCCCTTTTCTCCTCGCATTCAGCACGACTCGATTGACTGAAGCTTTCACAAGCAATTGCTTTTATCTAAAATTTGAAGAACCCACTTTGGTAACAATTTTTATTCCAGCTGCACATTTCCAAAGCTATTAACTGTACTTTGTCCTCAAAATGGGGCCGAGCCCTTACGTGAGGGTCAAGTGCTTCATGTTGGTAAGTCCAGCTCTGGAATGTCAGTGGGTCCCTCCCCGTCTGTCTGAGCTTAGAGTGCAGTGGGTACAAGCTCCCGGGCCCTGCTCCATCCTGCCCACCCCTCGGCCTCCTTTGTTGGGGTGATTGGTGACCCCAGAACATTGTCTGAGGGAGGCAGAGCCCTTCAGGGGCTGGACTTCTGTCAACTGCTACAGCATGGCCCTGGTCCTTGGAGATACACACATTTCAAAAAGCAGACCTGTGGGACCAGCAGTTGGCGTAATGGCTATGTCGCTGGACACCCATGCAGTCGACCGCAGTTTGAGTCCCGGACCCGGTGGCTTAAACTCACGCCGGGCGCATGTGCGTGAGTGCCCAAGATCCCAAGAGGAGAATGGAGGAGAAGGGATTGCGGCATGGCCATCCCCCCGGGGGGTGATTTCTCACTTTCTATCTCTCTGTCTGTCTCTGTCTGTCTGGCGAGCGCATGTGCCCTATAGCAAAAACCTGTCCAAGAAAAAAAAAAAAAAAGCAGACCTGGTTGCCACCCCAGATGGCTTGGAAATCAGCTGTGTCTACAGCTAGCTGATGTGCCTGGGAAAGGTTGAGAACCAGAAGGTTTATGGACAAAGAAGAAACACTGTGAGGAGAGCAGAGAGGTTGCACTGGGTATGGGCTGATTTGTCACGCAGCTATAACTAACTGATACAGTATCTCAGTGGTAAGATACTGAAATGCGTAAAGGCGTTACTACAGTTCAAAGTGCCTCTTCCAAATTTCCTTTTCTTTTTAGGTTTGTGGGTTATTTTAGATCAAAGTAATTACTCGTGAGAGCTTCCGTCAATTGAGTGATCCTGAATGCAAGGAGAAAACTCATATCTTTTCTGCAACAATAAAAATATTAGATGAATGACAACACCATTCATAGACTATTTCAGTGTGCCAGGTTCTAAGTACTTACATGTATTCTCTGTTCATTTCTCACCAGAGACTCTCTGAGCCAGGTCTCATTATCTTCGTCTTAAAGATGAGGAGATGGAGGGCCAGGAAGGTGAAGTATTTTGCCCTGGTTCCACACAGCTAGATTGTGGGGCAGCAAGTATCAAACTTGGACGGTAGCTTCAGAGTCTGTCCTAGGCTGCCACTGAGGGTCTTCACCGCTGTTCCAGTGTTTTCTTGTCCGGGATCCGTAAAGAATGTGAGCTCCCTTCTGTCACTTACAGCCCTCTAAGGCCGGTTCTGTGACATGTTCAGAAGAGCGTACCTTTTGGCTCTGAGCTCTGCGTGGATTAGGAGACTTTCCTTTGTTAGGGGCATTGGAGCATCCCCGAGCAAGCTGGAGAGCTCGAGTCACACGGCGATCTCTCTGCTCCCGATGACGTGTGGCCCAGGGCCAAAGTCAACATAGTTCAGCACATTGAAGTCCTCACCAGGGCTGTTTTCTGTCTGGCAGGTGTTTTGGGCTGCCCTGGAATCACAGGCCAGGGTGTGGCCGTGCCCTCCCTGACTGGGGTTGAGCAGTATAGGGGAAGAATTTAAGTCCAAAGAGCTGGTGCCAGCTCAAAGCCACCATAGTGACAGCCTGGAGGGTCAGCTTGAGTTAACGAGTACTAGGGAGAGGGGCTCATGACCTGAGGGTCATGATGAGTGTGGTGCTAAGACTCATGGCTTGAAGACTGAGAGGCCACTCTGACCCCTCTAGATTTCCCAGATGATGCCCCGGGCAGCTACTGTTCTCGACATCCCAGAAAGCTCACCCCTACCTCTTTCTCTGTTCCCCTCCCTTCCACTGCCCTGTTCTTCCTCCTTTGCTCTTCCTCCTTGCCCTGCCCTTTCCTCATTTATTCTGATGATGCCCTGGGCAGCACTTATGCATCGGGAGGTGCCAGCTTCTGAGCTAAGGATGGTGGAGTGGGTACAAGACCAGTGCCTCCCAGCTAGAACCGGCTCAGGGTGTCCCCACCCTGCACCTGCTGCTGCTGTCTGGTGCTATGGCCTGCGCTGCTTTCCTGTGTTGGGGGCTGAACTCAGTAATGTTCCCAGTTTCCAAGTCAGAGCTGCAGGGGCATTCCCCAGCCCACCGAGGTGGAGTAATAGAGGAAGACTGCTGGCAGGATCCATACCCAGTGCAAATCCCAGCCCGGGCAGGAAAAGAAGGCTGGAGAAGGACGAGCAGCACGTGACGTGCAGAAGAAGAGGAAGAATAAATGGCCTGAGACATGAAAGGAAGGAAATTGCATATATCGTAACCTAATCTTATATAAATAAGGCAGACATGGCTGTTTTAATAGGCTCTGGAAAACCGAAAGGACCCAAAGGGAGAAAGTACCAGAAACAAATGAGATGCAGATTTTGTAAGAGAAGCAGACAGTAGCTATTCCTGGTGAACGCGAGAAGATGGGGAGGTTTTTAATTAGGCTTAAACTGTAGCAGCCTTGCCCAGGCTGAGGCTAGGGCAACAGCGTTCATCTGATTCATGGCACCCAAGGGACAATGATTAGCTCTGGGTGCAAATGGGCCAGCGTCAGACCCTAGCAGGGGCTAGCTAAACCCCTCAGCCCCAGATGTGAGAGGAGAGCCCAAGATCAGGTGCCGATACCCTGTGCCTCCAGCTGCCAGGTCTAAGAAGCTGCCGTGAGCAGAGGTGGAGGGAGGGCTGGAGCCGGGACTGCGGGGTCTCGTGAAGGCACATGTGCTGGATCTGGACAGGTTCTGGGGCAGACTGCTGGCAGAGTGGTTGGAACGGGGCTTTTCAGAAGACCTTGAGCTTTGACCCCAGGCATAGCCAATAATGCCTTGCAGGTCAAAGGTCTTGAACACACCTGTGACAACCTGCTGCAGGTGGCCTCATGAGGATGATGAGCAACAGCAAGACAAAGCTGCTGGTTCACGTTGGTCATTCAGAGCTGGCAGGACGAGAACAGCAGCGGGAGAATGGAGGGAGACAGAGCTGGACGCGGGACATTTCTGCAGCAGACACGGCACGGGTGGGGGCAGAGCAACCGAAGACAGGGAGGCCAAAAGGGAGGCCAGTGAGAAGATGCCTGAGTCTGGGGTGGAGAGGGCCCTGGCCACAGTAGCAGAGCAGCCTCTGGATTGTGGTTGAAGCGTGGACTGGGAGGCAGCACACACAAGAGCTCTAGGGTCACCCGAGAGGGGAGGGAGGATCCTGAGCAGCCACTGGTGGCGGTGCAATCGTGGGCAGGTCATTTAAATGCTTTTTGCCTCAGTTTACCTTTCTGTGGAGCTGGTCAATATTTGCAAAATGCTTAGGCTACTGTCTGGTACATCGTGAGGCCTCCTATGAGGGGTCGTTAAGCCAAAGATTGTATATTGGGGCTGGCAGATGGCATGGTGGTTAAAGGTGCTGGGCTCCCACATGATTGACTGCAGGTCAAGTCCCAGACCTGGTGATTTGCTTTCTCACTTTCCCTCTCTCTCTTGCTGTCACTCTTACTTTCTCTTGCTCTGTCCTTCTCTGGTCAAATTTAAATAAACAAATAAAGTTAAATAAAATAATTCTTTAAAAAAGAACACAAAGATTATATATCATATATAACATAGGAAGAAAGAAGAAAACAGAGCCGTCCCCATGGGGCATCGCAGAGAATGAGATGAGCAGACACCACGTGCAGGGAAGGGTGGGGGAGTGTCGATGCTCTGGGTGTGACTTTGGGGCAGGGGTGGGGTGGCACTGTGGAAGTGGGGGTGTCGCCTTTCCTGGGGAGTCTCATGGCAGGTGTGGGGTCTGAGGAACTGGAGGAGGCCAGCAGGGCTATCAGACTCCTAGGCGGGGTGGTGACATCACGAAGTCACAATGAAGTCCCTGATGCCATGAGGCGGCTGCTGTGTCTCAAAGCTGTTTCTTTGGTCAGGGCCACATTTCGGGTCAGAAGGAGGACGGGTGTGCTGAGGCCGTGGAAACAAGTTACCGTGGCCTCTTCGAGCCTTGCCGGGTCACAGATAAATCTTGGCTTAAACCCAACCAAACTAGCAGCCAACCAACTAGCCAGTCGTCCGACTAAACAACCAGCCAGCAGAGCAGTATCTATTTCAGCTGCAGGCAACTAGAGAGTCAAACTTGGGTGGACTTGGGCAGGAAGCATTCCCCGGGGTCATAGCTGTTTTCTCTGAAGTCCAGACCCTGAGCCCTTGTGCCTCCCAGACAACGCAGGTCCCTGGACAGATGCTCGGCCTCCCCTCCCCAGCTCGGCTGGGCTGGCGATGGCTCTGCAGCCCGCGGAAAGGGCACAGCACACTGGGGCTGTGCAGGAGGCGGGCCAGCCACGGGCAGCAGGAAGAGGGAGAGCTGTCTCTCCTTCCTAACGACTTTCTCTTGACTTGCTGCTGTTAGGAGTGGTTGTTAGACAGCAGGGAATCGGCCTTCGAAAGCAAAAGCTCCCAACAGTGGGTTTTGTTTTCTGGAAGTAAATTAATTGAGCCAGCCTTGTGTACAGAGGTGAGGTGAGAGAAAAAAACAGTGAGTAGGAGAGAAGGAGAGAGCCAGGGAGCCCGGCGGGAGCAGAGATGGTTGAACGTATGGTGAAATGTTCCAATAATTATGATAGATTCATAACAATAATAAAATTAAGCATCGCCCCCAAGACCTTGGCTCTATCTGTGAGCATCACTCTCCGGGCATTGGTCAGCTGTCAGGGGCAGTTAGATGCTCCTGCTAGGCCAAGGAATGTGGGGTGAAGGTGGAGAATCCCCCCACCCTGGGAACTCAACCTCTTGGGCTCAGGCTTGGCTATGAATGCACCTCAGGATCACACTAACCTGCAGTACTCCACTTCTGCCCAGGAGTGCTGGCCTGGCCATTCCCACAGCCCCCGCCCTCCTGCATAGCCACAGTGCTCTGGGGGGTGCTTTGGACATCCTCTGCGTAAAGGGCAAGCTGCCCCTCCCCTCCCGAGGGGCTTGAGGAATGTAAGAAAATACCCATAATTGGAGCCAGGGCAGAGCATGGGTGTCTTTGTTTTCTGAAGACAAAACCAAAGCAGGGGCTTCAAATCAGGGTCATTGCCTCGCTGGGATTCGTTTGGGCCTTCTATTCCTCCCTTTGCTGTCTTTGTCTGAGAGCTTGGGGCATGTTAGCCTCAGGGGTGGGAGTCAGCTCCTCTGCATGCTCAGCTGCCTCCAGGGTGAGGTGTCCTGCCAGAAATGTGCAGTCACGTTGGAGGACACAACAGGGCCATGCGTGGACCTCGAACATGGACAGCAAGATGGAAGCCAGTGTGGGGATATTATCGGGGATATGTAGGTTCACATTCTGGATGCCAAGAAAGGAATTTCTCCTAGCTTCCCCCTTGTGATTAATTCTGGACTAGTGACAGGAGCCCTGAGAGATACTCTTGAGTCTAGGGTCCCCTTGAGGGGGGGGTGATGACCTTGGGGAAGCCACCATATCTTTATGGCTCTTAATTTCTTTGTCTTAAAAATGAGGGGTTGGTAATGGTCAGAGGTCCTGGATATGGCTTTGGGTAGCTGAAGCTGATGTAAAATTCTGAGAGAGCGGTTGTACATTTGTGCATTTTGCTGGGGTAAATGTCTTTGGAGTTTATCAAGACTTCAAGAAGTTGTGGGAGTAGGTATTTCTCTGCTTCCCTTGACACCGAAAACTCTTTTTAGGGTCCACAGCTCAGGGCCAGCTCACCTCAAGTGACCTTTGGTCTTGTCTGCTGGGCTTTCCATGCACTCCTCGTCGTATGCTCACCTTGACTTTGGCTGTCACTGTTCCTTTCTCTTTCCCATGTGGCTTCAGCCTCTCAGAGTGGCATGCTACCACCACTGCACCCCCGGCTGGCATTCGAATCTCTTTGCTTTGCTATCTGGACCAATGCTTGCCTAGCTCTTCGATGACTGGAGAGTCCAATCTCCACATTTGGATAGAATATGACATGGATTTTCATACCATTTGAGATGTGAGAACACCTCGGGAAACACAGTGTACACGTCCGAATCTTGACATTTCCAGTAGATTCTGATGCTTATGGAAGTAGACGCTGGGAAGTTGGTCGTTGGGCCCCCCGATTCTTGCTTTCTGTTTTGTTCTCATATCTTTTTTCTCCTTCTGGATGAGCTTCTGGGTTCTTTGGACACGTGGAGCATCCAGTTCAGAAAGCCTGTTTCAGAGAGGAGGAGGCAATTTGCCCAGATCTGCCACATCTTAGTTGTTCAAACCTCCTGGATATGCTCTGGCTTTCTCCAGGCTTATTAATAACAATCCCTTTGTTTAGAGAACAACTTTAATTTTTCAAGGACTTACTTGATCTCATGACAACCCTGTCAGGTAGTTATCAGATGAGATGAGATGTACGAAAGTATCTTGTCATGGGACAGATGTAAGGCAGGACAGATGTAAGTGATGACATGAAAACACCTAGAAAAGCGATGTGAGTTGGTTTGACACAGTAGTTAAACCCAGGGGCTTTGGAAACAGGCAGGCTGGGGCCCGGATACTGGTCCCTGCTGACTCGCTATGCTAAGCCCAGCGCTCAAGTTCTCTGAGTCTGTTTCCTCATCCATAAGTGAGTGGGGGCAGTAATGTTATACCCTCGGGACACCACAAGAGCAGAGGGGTCTGTGGACACGGGACCTAGAGCGTGGTGCCTGGCACACTGTCGCCGTCCTTGCTTTGGAAAGGTTAACGTGGAGATGCACAGACATCCACCTCCATCAAGGAATTTTTGCACTTGCCTCTGACCACAGCTTATTACTAATAGACTGTCTTATAACAGCAGTGACAACAAGGTCAGCTACGGAAAGAAAAGGAAGCGTCCTCCGTTCCACTCCCAACTCGATTTTTAGATGAGAGCTTCATAGCTCAGGAAAAGTCATCTTCACTAAGACACGCTGCTGCTTAGGAGGCAGCACCAGGTAGCTAAGAGCCCTGGTGCTGAGGGGTTTCTCAGGCTGCAGGACTTTGAAAGATAACACCGGGACAATCCCGGGTAATCAGAAACGGCCAGTCGCCCTAGGCAGCCATGCCAAGGTCTTGGTCTCCTGATTTTTACACTAAGTTGCTCTTTCTGTCAGTGTCCCCCATTTGGGTTCTGAGAAGCACCCCTCTCCTCGGGCACCCAGATAAGCCTGGTCCCCCACGCTCTTCTGCTCAGAGATGAGCACCCTTGACCATAGGGTCGCAGCACTCACCTCGGCACCTCCTCAACGCTCCTTAAGCTCGCAGTCCTGGTGGAGCCCTGGGGCTGGGTTAGGGCCAGTGCCCAGCCCAGGATGGGAGCACAGCGACTGGTGAACTGGCCTCTGTCTGCTCGTGGCCACGTGGCCTCTGGGTGAGACCCTGGGGTACCTGTATCCAGGCCACATGGAGGTGAGGGAGTGCAAGAATTGTTCACGGGAGCCTGGGCTGTTTACAGAGAGCATGGACCTAGCAACATTGGGCCCAGACTATGTCTGGGAAAAGGGTGAGTGAAAGACAAGGAACTGAGACAGGGCATGAAGCTCGTAAGTGACACGTCCCACCTTCTGCCTGATTCATAGAAGCAACAAGGAACCTGTAGCTAGTATATATAAAGAACTTCTATAAATCAATAAGCAGAAGACAATTCACTAGAAAGAAATAGACGTCGTACTGAAAGATATTGAAATAGTAACGTATGAGAAGGTTTAGTATCAGAGAAATGCAAATTAGAGCCACGTACACTCACCAAGTGACTGAAATGAATCACCAAGTGTAGTTGAGAATACAGAGCAACTAGAACTCTGAAGCTCTTGTGTGTGTGGGGTGGTGCGATTGGTACAACCACTTTGGAAAACTGCTTGGCACTTAGGCTGGCATTGGCGGCACACTTAGACCCCCGAATGAGCCATTCTACTCCTAGGTATGTGCTTAAACCAAACGGGATACTGTGTGCTCTGAGACAGGAGGAGAGTTTACAGCAGTGTTACGTGCAAGAACCCACAGACTTGAATCAGCTCCTGGGTAGTGTGGTGAATAAGCAACCGTGATGTAGTTACACGGTGGACTGCCGTAGAACAGGAGAGTGAATGGTGCTGACATGTCCAACCACATGGGTTAAACACGGAAAGGCATGTTATCCATATGTACATACATATGTATATTTCCATTTGCATCAAGTCCCAAAATAGGCAAAACTGATTCCTGGTTTGGGTCATGAGGCAGGTGATAGCTTCTGAGACTTAGTGACCGAGAAGGTGAGCAGAGCTTCCCGGGGTGTTCTCTCCCTTGGGCTGGGCCATGGTTACATGAGCGAGTCTATCTCAGGAAAACGTATTAGGACAGGCCTTATGGTTGGAATACTTTTCCGTGTATGTACAGTTCCTCAGTAAGTAGATGTATTTCATGGTGGATGCAATGTTTCACCTGGGGGCTTCCCTTCATGTTCTGAGTCCCCGTGCAGCTCTGAGCAAACAGTCTGGGCCTCGTTTTCCCCAGGGTACTTGCCTGCCATCCAGAGTTATGGGGGACAGGAAAGGCCTGCCCATTCCTGGGACCTTGGCTCTGTCCCGTCGGGGCGACCCTGAGCCAGCCCTCTCTCCCTTCTGGGATGAAGCCCTCTGTGTGTGCTGGAGTGATTGCCCTCCTACTCCCGGTACTCTCCCCTCTCTGGAGAAACACGTTTTCTGTTCCTTCTGGGCCCCAACCTGTTCTAGAACTTTAACAAATTGACTTCTGCCAATCCGCTCCTTCCTCCCACCATTCCACTTCATTTTCAGGCCACTTAGTCCATTTTTTTCTCCCTTTTGTCCTTGGTTTTTAAGACAGCCCATTTGGGCTGAGCCCTATTTAGTGACAACTTGTCAGAACAGCTCAGGCCTTAGTTCTGTTGTGTGATTTAAGGAAAAAAAAATTTGACTGGGGAAATTAGATGGAGGTGATTGCAGCTAAAGTGCCTTTTATTGAAGCTTTTGGAAAACGTAAATGTCATCAGTCTTGTCAAAGCCAGACATGGGAGAAAATAACAGGACTCACGGCGGCCGGGATGCATGCCGGGGCCGCACAAACTTAGAATTAGCCTTCCTACCTGTGATGATTTTTTCCTTGTAGGTAGCAGGCTGGAAGGGGGCGAGGAGGAGACGACAACTAGGAGGGGAGAGTGGGGCATCGTGGGGACCTGGGCGGACAATACTAAACACGAGCACGTTCGCTTTTTAGTTTTTATTCTCCCGGAGCGAGGACAGCCTCCTCTGACTCCCGAGTGACAAAGGGTTGACAGCGCCGGTGCTGGCCTAGAATTGGAGTTGAGGACAGTGGACCGGATCGGGCTGTCCGAGGGACATGGCGCCCAGGACCCTGGGTTGGCATCACAGCAGGAGGACTGACCGAGCCATCTGGGTGATCCTCGGGATGTGCACCCACATGGGAGGGACCTGCCTGTCATCCGAAGACCCACAGAGAACGTGCTGCGTGTGAGGCCCTGGGTGGGACACAGAAAGGCCATGAGCCTGTTTCAGAGCACATGGCATTAAGACCCCAGAGCTGGGCTTCCAGGGAAGGCTTGGGGTTGGCTCTGGATCTGTCGTTAGAGGGACTTCTACCCAAAACCTGAGTCTGGAAGCAAACATGGCTAGGGAAGAGGGGGAAGCGATATGAGTTACTTAACCAGAAACTCAGCAGAGGTGAAGGTGGGAGTGAACACAAAGCTCAGCGCTGACCTTTGGGGCCAACCCTGTGTAGGGTGCTTGGCTCTGGCAAGCGCAGGCAGGAGGCCGCAGGGAGCTGCCCATCAGGAGGTGAGAGTTCAAGGGGGACATCTAGCTCCTGGGTTGGGGCCAGGGCATGGTCAAAGGGAACTAGGTAGAACCCCATCCTGGGTTATATGGGGAACAGACATAACTTGAAAGAGCAAAAGCTGGAGCCCAGTCCCAGAGGGGTAGGAGTCCAGGGCTTGGGGGGTCCTTCTCCTGTGTCAAGGCTGCCTCAGTGAGGACCTCTGTGGTGACCAGGGTCCTCACAGCGTTCCTCCCTAGGGACAATGCTACATCCCTCTTCGCAGGGGGTGAGACTGTATTTGGAGTTCGGGATCCACAGCTCTTCAGACTGGCAGGACAGAGTCAAACAGCTCGTTTCGTGAGCGCTGTGTCTCGTTAGTGCACTCTGTCTGAATGTGGGAGACTAGATGGAGTAGGTCAGTCCAAAGCTTTGGACTCAGAGAAGGGAGGGATTGTTTAACGTCAGGTCCTTCCTAAGAGCTTGAGGAAGAAACGGGGCTCAGGCTCCTCTCCAGCACTCAGAGATGGGGACCAGTCAGATGAGAGTGGCTGAAAGTAACTTCCACGGTTCACATCAGCATTTAACGACACTAAGTTCCCCCGAGACCCCGCTTTCCTTAAGTGTGCGATGAGCGTTTGAACTAAATGCTTTTTAGATCACTTCCTCATCCTGCTTCTCATGACATATCATCAACGCTCGGTGTGGATATGCTTGAGCAAGTCACCTACAAGCTTCTGTAATTCCTGGTTTAATATTTGCTTTCCCGGATCTCGGAGGGCAGAGATTTATCTCTTTTCCTAATATATACGGCAGAGACACCGTCATGGGAAGGCACTCGTAAATATTTATTGAGTGAATGAATGAAGAATGACCAATATTCTTTGCTACCCACTCATAGATTTGAGACATGAGGCCGTGGAGAGAGCCCCAGTCCTCCCCCCCATTCCTTCCTCTGTGCTCCTCCGTGGCACCGGAACTGTCTTTCTTGGGGCAGATGATTTTTAAGGAAATTGATTCCCCCTTGTGAGCGTGGTAAATCCAGAGGCTGATAACCTCCAGCCTGAGTTAGAAGCCCACAGAGAGCTATTGGCTTCAGCGAGATAGCCTAAGTGACTTATCCTCTCCCGGCAGCAGGGGAGACGCTGCAGTGCGCTGTCCCTGGACAGTCTCCTGGCCGTGGCATCAGGAACGATGTCTCTGGCAGCAAAGGCCACACCTCAGTCACTTGCATAGCCCTGGCCCCATTGGCAGTGTCTGAGGAAGCAGCCCACTCCAGAACACCCTCACTGACTCAGCCCTGGACTGGCCCCCAGTGCTGTCCTATTGCCTCATCCTTCAAACCGAAGTCTGCAAACACTCAGACTTTGCTACATAGCCCGCATGTCCAACGTGGGCAAGTCTAGGGGTCTGAGCTTAGTGATGGGGTGCTTACTCGACTTCCCAGGTATTTCAGAGCTGGCTGCTCCCTGGGGAAAAAATTCAGGTCTTTTCTCTTTCATTTTCTTTCTAGACTCTCAGCCCAAAGGGCCGTCTCACAGGGGTAGCCAGGACGCAGGTCTCCAGGACTGGCTCCCTGGGGCTGCGGCCAGACAGCTCCCTGGGGCCCGCTGATTAGCTTGGCAGGGACAAAGGAAGGTGGACAGGGGGCTGGTTCTGCCAGGTTCTTTTTGCCAAATGAAAAAAGAAAAAGAACTTTCAAAGTGCCGACGGGTTTGGAGAGTTTTCTAGCCCATCTCCCACGCCGTGCCGGGCGGCACTGTGCTGAATTGGTGATCCTGGGAAGGGCAGGCGTGCTCTCGAGGTTGCTTCTGTCTTCCTTCTTTATTATACTCTTCCCTCCTTCATTTTCTTTATTAATTTTTAAAAACTTGCCAGAGGGTGCCATGCACTTGCTGGAGATAAGGAAAGAGCGGAAAAGTGGGGAAACACCCCCATGGGGGCCCATCAGGCTGCAGTTCCTTCTCCTCCATATCTCCTGCCTCTTGGAATTTTGGGCTCATGTTTCCTCAAGCTTCCGGGAAGGGGACTCGGATTACTCAGTCAACCCAGTAGCCGCCTCAACCACCATGGGACAGGTTCTCACTCTGTGCTGACACCTCACTCCCCGCCCTGCCTGTCCTTTCCTTCCAGTGACTTAGCTCAGCTCCCTCCACGCATCCCCTCCAGCTCCTTCCTTCCAGCTCATCACCTGCTGCTGGGTGCGCCCCTCCCTCCCAGCCCACCTCATTCCGGCCCTGTTCCTGCACTCTGTGCTTTTATCGTCCATGGTAAGCCCATGCTTCCCTCAAGGCGCCATCTCCCACACCCAGACTGACCGTGGTCCTCGGAGCAGAATAAGAAACAGTGACGAGCCCCTAGTACATCCCCGCACTGTTCGCTATGACACCGAGGGCCCTTCCATTAGTTGCATTTTTCAGAGGAGCACGCTGAGAGGGAGACAGTAACTTTCCAAAGTCAACTTGCTTAGAAACAATCGCCTGGGTTCTGCACCAAGAACTTCCCAGCCCCAGTTTAATGCCCTTACTGTTACCTAACAGCTGCCGAGGGACAAGGGGGTAATGCGGCTGGGACAGTCATGAGCTTTCACTTAGAAGCAGAAAGTCAAAGCTGATGCCCAGAGTGGCAATTTCCATCTGTGGCAGTATTAGGAGGCATTCTCTCCCAGGTCGCGCCTTTTCCTGTCCATTAGACACAGGCAGCGGCAGGGCGTGGAGGGGCAGGAGCT
>NW_006160006.1:1544178-1553737 GCF_000334495.1 Tupaia belangeri chinensis | reverse complement strand
GGAGGCTGGAGGCTGGGGAGACGACCTGGCCGGCAGGCACCTCAATTAGCACGTGCATTTTGGTGGTTGAATTCATTACTGCAGATTAATTGAAAACTAGGAGTGAGGCTGGATGGAACAGCTTAATTGCACAATTGAGAAAGCCAACCTCCTGGCCCGAGAGATGCAAGAAGCTCCTGAGGCTGCAGTCTCAACTCTGTTTTCTCCTCTCTAATCTGCTCTGGAATTCATGAGCCTGAAGTTTTGCAAGCCCAGCAGAAAGGTGCAACCTTTAATACCTTTCTTTTTCAGTGTTTGGCTCTTGAAACCAGGCCCCCTTGAAAGTGGGCTCTGTTTGAGCCAGCTTTGAGGGCAGCGCGCCCACTGTAAGTGGCTTCCTACGCAGAGAGCCCACTATCTGTGGCACTTGCACTCGCCCAAGCGGTGTGTTTCCTCCCGGACTCTCTGTCCCCGGTTTGGCTTACCTTCAGCATAGTAAGGGTTGGAATGCTCAGGTCAGAGAGAACGTGGACATTACAACCAGACCAGCTCAGGTTTGAGTTCCAGCTCCACTGGTTACAAACTTCAAGAGCTTGCTTCTTGGAGCATCAGTTCTTCATTATTAAAGGAAAAATAATATAGACTTTCAGAAATGTAAAGGAGAATGAGGCCACACATGTGGATTGCCCGCTCCTCCGACTGGCATAGAATATGAAGGAACTTCAGGAACTTCATGGAAACGTGCAACGGAAGGGCTAGTTATTGTGATGCAAAACACTTTGTGAAAATCATGCATTTTTTTCTTAATATGCCTTTTCCATGAACTGTGGAAGACTCTTCATAGAGCTCAGCAAAAGCGCCTTCTCAGGACCAGCAGGTGGCATGGTGGTTAAGTTGCTGGACACTCCCATATGGCTGACCACGGTTTGAGTTCTGGACCTGGTGGCTTGCTTGCTCACTTCCTCTCTCTCTCTCTGTCTCTCTCTGGTCAAATTAAAATAAATGAATGAATAAATAAAATTGTATATATATAAAAAGTGACTTTTCTTCCTATGCCTCTGGGCCGGAACCAGGTTTACAAACACATTTGAATATTTCCTTCCAACTCTGGTTCCTTCCTCCTCCTCTTGCTGTCTTCATCCCTTCCTGCTTTTCCCTGTCAATACACACACTTCAAATGTCTTAGAAACGTGGTGGCCAATTTGTGACAGCTTGATTCCATGACTTTGTTATTTGTGGTTAACTTTACCCTGCAATTTAAGAAATAGATTGATAGGAGGTGACAGCATAGTTCCAGGGTCCCATGGCCTCGGATTGACAGATGTTCACATTCTGTGACATGAGGTGCTAATTATTCAATGTGAATTATCTCTCGTACTCCTCACTAGGTTTGGGGGGACGTACGGAGTAGTTTAAGCGATGTTTAATCTTCTGTAATAGATGAACCCTGCGGCTTACTATAGTACGCCATCATTTCTCACAAGGAAAAGTCCGGGGTGTGGAAACTAGGGTTAGGAGGTCTTTAGGCAGACATCTGGGACTTGGGCTGATGATGATTGTTCAGCCCTAACACGTGACTTCCAAAGCAGCGCTGGGTGTGCTGGTGGGAGACAGAAAGGGCAATCACCTGGAGGTTTTCTTTTTCTTTTTTTTTTTTTTTTCTAAAGGGTGTGCATGCTAGAGAGAGAGAAAAAGAACCCCAGAACTCCTGCAGGGCCTGATCACACTGCAATCCTTTCTCCAGCCCTCCATTCCGTCAAGGTTCTGGGTGTGCATGCTACCTGGCACATTTTCTAAGCCGCTGGGGCTGGGATGCAAACCTTCATCAGCCATGTGGGATCTGGCTTCGCCTTTGCAGCACCTGATTGCTGCATTTTAGGCTGGCCCCTCCCCACCCCATCACTTCTCTCTGTGCCCCTGATTCTTTTGCCAGGACTCAGTCATGTGTCCATGCCTAACTGCTAGGGAAGCTGGCAAATGCAGGCCAGTTGTCTTCCTAGAAAGAGAGGAAAATATAGTTGGTGACCAGCTAGACAGGTCGCTGCCAAAGGTAGGTATTCATAGCCTCATCTCCCAGGTGAGAAAATGAGTGGGCAAAATAAGCCCAAGAACCACTTTCTGAATTTTGGACACTTGCTTGGTTTCTCTTCACTTTTCTAAAAATTAAATTCTTCAATTGCATATCAGAAATATGTACTTTTATTAAATAAAAAAAATCAAATTCAGGTAAAATTTGAACCAGAAGGGCAACTTCTCTCAGAGTAAGTGTTGGCCTGGCTGAGGTGGTGCAAGTCACAGGGGCTGTGCGATGCTGCGGGCCATAGGGCAGGCCCTGGGTCCCCATCCTGGGCCCACCTCAGCATGCATGGTATCCCATGATCCCTGGCTACAGGCTGGAGGGAGGACTGTGGTGTGAAGACCCTATCCAGGAGATAAATGAACTTGAAAAAAATGGAATTTGTGTTAATAAGCCAAAGAGGTCGACTCCAGTGTAAACATGGCACGCATGAACCGTTAGTTTCTTTTTCTTAGTAGTAAGTACTTAAAATGTTTGTTGAAACAAACCTGGATATGTACAGAGCAGAATGCAAAATTTGCACAAATTTTTAAGATTAAAAATGAGACTTCAAGGCCTGGCCCCATAGCCTAGTGGTTAAGGAAGCTGGATCTCACGTGGTAAACCATGGTTTGAATCCCAGCCCTGGAGGTTTGAAAACATGCTGGACCCGTGTGTATGCATGTGTATTTGTATGTGTGTGCCCCAAATCTCAACAAAAGGAGAAGGGATTGTAGTTGACCATGCCCTACTAGGAAGGGTGAGCAGGGGTTCTCTCTCTGCTAAGTATGCAAGCCCTCTGGTAATGAACAGAAACAAAACTCCAAATGAAAATCTTGCTTAGATGGGCCACTGTCAGGCCCTTGGGTACCTAGTGGTCAAGGTTATTCCTTTTGGTTCTAGTGATGGAAAACTTTGGGACAGTTTAGAATTTTTTTAATAAAAAAATATAGTGAAAAATTTATATCTAATTTCTGACTAACTCTTACTGTAATTATTCTGAATAGTCACTTATAATTTGGAACTCACCTCAACTTTTATTTTGGTAGCTAATGTTCAGCCGATTTCTGGAGCTCAACTTGGTGAGTTTGGGACTTCTCAAGTCCCATTTTTCTATACTGACAGTTTCTCTCTTCCTGCCAGGATAATCTTGCTATTCCTTCCAAACCAAGGAATCTCTTGCAATATTTTTCTAATCTGGAGCTGCTTTCAGCTTTTGCTTTAGCTAAAACCTCTTCCTGGTCCACTGGGAACAATAAAAACCGTGTATGCTTTTCTTACCATATCAAGAGAACATCACTCCAACTCCTCTTATCTGCTTTCTATATTGAGTTAACCAATTTAATCTGCATATAATGACTGGGGCTAATTAATAGTTTTCCCACAGCTGGTTCCCTCTAGAAACATTTAGCAACTGCTTTCTTGTGGAAGTGCCCTAGAAACAGAGATCAACTTAGCAATATCTCTTTATAATGGAGCAGGGCATTTTCATGCTAACTGCCTTCATCACAGAAGGTGAGAATGGCTTCCAAGTTCTGCTGGTCATGCAAACATCTCATGTGGGTGACTGGAAGATGATGCTGAAAGTGGGGTATGTGTTAATAAACCCAAGAAGTCCACTATAGGATAAGTACGGCATACTTGAACTGTTAGGTGTTTTTTTTTCAATAGTAAGTCACTTAAAATGTTTGTCTGTTGAACCAAACCTGGGTATCTACATAGCAGAATGCAAAATTTGTACAAATTTTTAAGATTAAATTTGACTTCAAGGCCCAACCCCATAGCCAATGGTTAAGGAGGCTGGATCTCACGTGGTAAGCCATGGTTTGAATCCTAGCCCTGGAGGCTTGAAAACACGCTGGACCCGTGTGTGCGTGTATGTGTGTGTGCGTGTGTGTGTGTTTACCCCAAATCTCAACAGATACTTATCCCTGTCACAGATACCTATATTTTTGGTTTGTATTAATTTATTTAGTTCCATTTTACGTTTCTCTGTTAGCTTTCCTCTGATCTCAGTAAGTGACCTCACATCTGATAATAGCTCCCCAAATTGCATTAAATTGTTTTCTCTATTTTAAACTCTCTGTCAACCTTAGGTACATAAAATTGGATGAATCAGCTCCTTAGCATATCACTCACTTGCATCATTATGATTTATTTATTTTTAATAATGTAACAAGCACTCAAAAGACCACCCCTGCAAATGAAAGTCCATTTATTGGTAACCCACATCTAAACATGTGGTTTCTCTAGTCGCTTCCCTTTTTCTGTTTTTCTCAGCAGAGGCAAACCTTATCCTGAATTCTGTATTCATCACTTTTCCTGCTTTATTTTAAAGATTGTTTTATTTCATCTCTAGGTAGTCCTAAAACACCTATTTGATTTTGCTTAATTTAGACTTTACAAAAATGTTATCAAGAGCTATGGAATCATTGGGGGTTACTTTCCCATGTAACATTAAATTGCTAAGATACATCCGTATTATTGCAAATTAATAGCGTGTATTCACTTTATCTGTTCTTGTTTATAAGCACATGATCTTCCACTTGGTTCATCCATTCTCCCCTGGAGCATTTGGGCAGTTTCAACTTTTTTTCGTTATGATGAACGGTGGTAATATGGATGTCCTCCTGTCTCTTTCTTGTATAGGCCAGCCCACTGTTGATTCTTCTAATATGTTATTTGTGCTTTCTTGTCGATTCGAAAGAGCCTTTTTATCATTGATATGCAAACATGTCAGCGACCCCGTCTCTCAGTTTTTAACTTTCTTTTTCCCTTTCTTTCAAGAATATTTTGAAGAATAAGAGTATAAGCAGAATATTTTAATTCGTGTTCAAATCTACCACTCTCTTCATTTATTTGAATCTTCTAAAACATCAAATAAAGTTTTAAAATTGTCCTTGTAGGTAGGGTATTGCGTGTCTTTTGTGAAGTACATCCTTAGACGTTCTCTGATACTCTTAGCGTGGTCTTCTTTTAGATTTAGTCGTTTCTTTATGCTTTATAGATTAATCTTATATCCAACTACTTTTCTAAATTTTATTCTAGTAATTTATCTGTGGATTCTTCCAGGCCATTTAAATCGCCATATTGTCTACAATTCCTGTGAGTCTAATTTCTTTTCTTCATTCGTTCTACTGGCTAAGACTTCCAGTGCAATCTGAAATGGTAAGTGGTAATTGTAATTCTTCTACAGCTACAAAAATGATATAGGATCATATTTTCTGTAGAACTAAACACAGGTATTCTTCAGGAGATAAAGAAGTTCCTGATGATTACTAACTTAATGAAAATGTATTAATAATGGGTGTTGAATTTTATCAATTTTTTCCCTTATTGACTGTTTTTCCCTATTATCTGGTTAATTGTATTTCCTCATTTTCAAAGTATTAAATTGTCCTTGCATACCTGAGATAAAATCAGTTAGGTTAAGCTGTATTACATACATGTGTGTGTGTGTGTATAATTTTTGTTTGTTTCTAGGTTTTTGCCATAAAGCAGGTGCATTCACCAGAGATGGAGAGAGAGAAAGTGAGAAATCACCCTGCAGGGAGGATGGCTGCACTCCAATCCTTTCTTTTCCATTCTCCTCCTGGGGTTTTGGGCATGCACACACACGTACCTGGTGTGATTTTTCAAACCATGGGGCCCAGGACTTAGATGGCGGTTGGCCATGTGGGAGATCAGCACCTTAACCACCATGCTACCTGCCGGCCCCAGGAATGCATCTGCATTGCCACCTGTTGGTGATCAAAGGATTCTGGAAGGCTCACTCCAAAAGGGAGCTTGCCCATACAACCTTTACTGGTCACCCCACCCTTCCGGGTACTTGGTTGGCAAGTTTCTTAAGGCAGTTACTATATTCTACTTGTACTGGTGTCTCTCCTGCCTTAGTTTCTCTCCTTTCTAACCCTCCATGCGGCCTCCACCTGTTACGTGGTAAGGGTCCTAAGGGCAGCAAATGTTCAGTTTTAGTGTCTACATTGTGTCTTGCATGTGTGCAAAAAACATGTAAACTAATCTGAAGCCCAGCGATAAAATGAAGATTAGATTGTACTGTGAGAATATATCAGTGAAAAGGACATTAAATTATACGTATCCATTTTCATTTTTATTTACTTTTTAAAAAGTTTATTTGCTTATTTACTCTCTGAATGAGAGAGAGAGACAGACAGACAGCACCCCGAGAGGGTCCTGACATCACGTTCCACCCTGAGCCCCAGCAGCCCCATACCAGGTTAAGGTCAGGTTGGTTTCTCCAGGCCCTTCCCCTCTGAACACTGAGAGCTGTTGGGAGGTAGCAGAGTAGGGAACTACGTACAGCGTGTGGACTTGAGCCTGCGTCACACTTCACTAGCTGGGTTTCCTTGAGCGAATCACTTAACCCACCTGAGCTTTCTTTCCTCCATTGTAAGTGGACAGCTGTAAGAGTTCAGTAAGTTGCTGTGTGAAAAGCATCTAGCGCGTTTCTGAAAGGAGAGAGTGTGGTCAGAGCAGTGCTTGTTGTTGTTTAGTGAGGTCATTGGACTGCACCGAACCGGGGCTGTGCTGCTGTGGGGCTGGAGACAGGAACAAGTCAGCCTGTGCCCTACGGGGCTTTTCAACCTGGTGGAATTGCTCGTCAGTCTGACAGAACATCACTGACAGAGCGGTGGAAGACGTGAAGAAAGTGGACTTAACTTGGTCTGTCTGCAAAGAGACGTACTAGTCTGTCCTGATCCTTCGGTAGAAGCCATTTTTAACTCTGTGCTACAAAGATTTTTCTCCTATCTGGTTTTCTCTAGTCCCAAACCTTAGTGCTTGAGGTTTCAAAATTAGAGATTTATTAATTTGGGTCAAGCATGGGCTTTTCCCATGGGCTTCTCAGAAACCACAAATTAACTTGCATTTGCATTCGTTTCCTAATGATATATTAGAGGTGTCCTGCACTGTCAGTTGCAGGAATCTAGCTCTGAAAGTCTGTCTGGGGTCTGGGGCCCCCGTAGCACAGCCACGCACCCTGGCTGACAGCAGGCTGAGGGGTTTGGGATGCATCAGTGACCTTCTTCCCCTAAAGGACAAAACATGTGTGGGAAAAGTAGGTTGATGGGCAAGAAAGGGGGCGATAGGGAGATAGATGTCCATCCTTCGGGTGGAGCGTTCTCCTCAGGCAGACCCCCTGTTCCTGTTGGGACGACGTTCCCTTGTAGGTATCAGGGTCCCCAGACCCGTCTGCTGCCAGCCTGTGCCTCCCTCTCGGATTCTCTCAGAGCTCTGCCACCTCGTGTCAGTCCCCAGCCATGTGGCTAATGAGAGGCCTATTCAGACCTCATTAAGAGATCAACTTGGCTTCTTCCGCTCTCCGAAGCTAATTATGTCCCTTTCATTAGTTCAATTTTGGCAATTAATGTACCTCCGTATACATAAATGGCTGTTTGTTTTCAGTCTAAGTGACATGTGTGCAGCTGTCCTTTCCTCTCCGTGTGCACATTTGCTTTTGAACTTGTTTCTCTTTCCTTACAAACAGGACCTCGGACAGCGTTCCACAGAAATAAACATGGCAGCTTTAATAGCTAATGGTATTTATGGTAGAGCTATTGGGCAGCTCCTGGAATCAAAGAACATGCCAAACAACTGGTCCCCAGGAACAAGAGGATGCTCCAGGTGCCTGAGGTGCTCTTATACAATGAGGATATTTTAATCTCAAATCTTAAAGTATCACCATGCAGAGTGGCTCCAGAGTTGGTGAGCTCAGTGGCTCTGACATCATCAGAGACTCACGTCACCCCTCGGCATTTCCCCTCATCCTTCTTCTCAATCTGCCCTCCCCACTCTCCTGCCTCATCCACTGCAGTTGTAGGATGGCCAAGGCAAACCGTGTGCAGACAACCGCTCTCTGAAGCTGCAAAGGAGGTATTTCTCTCTTGTACCCTCTCCTCCCCTTTCTTCTTTTTTTTTTAAAAAAAATCACCTGGGGGGAATTCTTCCTATGAGTCTCTGACCAGATACTGTCATGATTGAAAGAGACAGAGAGAGAGAGAGAGACAGAGAGAGACGACACCCTCAACAGGGTTGTGTTGCCATAACCCACCTCCAGCTTCAGCCAGCCCTGGGTCATAGGTGTATGTTTTCCTCCAAGCATGAATCTGGAACCTCCCCGTGTGTGTCAACCTCACAGAGATTGCATTTTGCTCCTTTATCACTGTCTAACCCCCGGGACTCCATTTCTTACCTGGCCATTCAAAGCTCCCACTCTAACAGGGAGACAGAGTTAATGCTTTGTGTCTTTGAATGTCAATGCTAAACTCAAATCTTGTGTCTAATAATCCTCAAAGAATATCAGTTTTTCTCGTTCCCTATGTTCCATCACTCGGACAAATAGCCTCAGTTTCTATGTGAAAGGACTGAGGGGATTGTCACAGCATGTACTTTCCATACTTTTGGAAGGTCCTTCTTCCCCAGTCAGTGGGTTCTGGAGCTGCACGTTGGCTCAGGTTTGGGAACTGAGCAAGGGTAGTGACAGTTTCCTAGGACAAGCTCCTCCAGCCTCCTCCTCTTCCTTTGTTGTCTCTGTGGTATTGACGAGAGGCGGCATGCTTTTGCTGCCTGTCACTTCTGCTCCTGCGGACACCATGCTCTGTGAACTGTCTCTACATTTCCCTGTGGCCCAAGCTCCCTCACTGCCCTCTGGGCCCTTCCATGTGCTGCAGTCCTTTGGTAGCTCCTTTGGCTTTAGATAACATCCATTCCAGCATCCCCACTTCCTCAGCCTCTTTATTCCTCCTCTGTCTTCCAAGATGCCTCAGGGATGTCTACTTTCCTGGTATTGGTTCTCACTTTTCCTGGCTTCTAGGAGTGCTCCCTACCGGCCATGATCCTAACAGTAAGTTTATTCCCATCCTCACTGTGGTGTCTCCCAAGAAGAGCCCCCAAATCAATGAATCCCTCCTTATCCCATCTTAGATCTGGCCCTCTTGAGCAAGCACCCTTGGAATCTAATCCTAGTGGTACTTTTCCAGATCCTGATGATATCTGCTAAGAAATTCTTGAAGTGTCTTTGGTATAGTGTTCTTTCCTTATTAGGCTCAGCGTTTTGAGCCAGATGAGTATTAGTTTATGTAGCAGTCAGGAGAGAATATGGAGGAAGCTCCCGAGAGAGGCAGCTGCGATCTAGCAGGAGAGGGTCCTCTATAGTATTGTCCACCATGGTGAACATACTAGCTTTTGCAAAGGAGGAGTGAGCCTCCTCTGTGAGCTCTGAAGGCCCAGGTGAGCATGTAGAGCTGACATCCTCAGGTGTACCCATCTGGATGTCCCCACTCCATGTTTCAGGGTTCCAGGTTTTCCCTACCAGGGCCCTGATCTTAACAGGCACGCCTTGTCTGAGCATTCGAATGTTATGAGCCCGCTCCTCAGTTGTGCACTACACCATCTAAGGGTGGAAGCTTGCACACTTAGCCACTGCTTGTCTCTCATCATCTCCTTGCAGGACATCACTACAACTTCACAGCAGCCAACCGATTCCATTTTCTTTGTAGGAACTCT
>NW_006160006.1:1537672-1543914 GCF_000334495.1 Tupaia belangeri chinensis | reverse complement strand
TTCCCCATGTTTTCAAATGCCTAAGTGGTTGTGTGTGCAATTGTGTTTCCCTCCAGCAGGACATTTTTGTAACTTGCAATATTCTTCTCCATTGAGATGTTTTCCTGCTAAGCACCACTGGAGTCCTTAGCAATTGGGCCACTTCTTATTATGGTCTGTTTGCACCACTTACCTCTCAGGACCAGGGGTGAAGTGAGTGAGCCAGTCTATGGCTCCACATTATTGCTTCTTTTCTGAAAGTCTGCTCTTGGTTCCATTTGTGTTGGTTTGAATCCTCCTCAAAGCAGTATTCGATGTGCAGTAGACTGTAGGAGAAGCACTTGTGGAGGGAAAAGAGGAAGAAATTGGACGAGGCAGGAAGTGTATGAAGATCTGTTATACCAGGACAGGGCATTAGCATTTGTCTTACAGGGGAGGAAAGTCAATGCAGGACTCCAGTATGGAAAAGATACGATTAAATATCCCGGTCCATCACTTTTGTGGCAATACAGTGGATGGATTGGAGGGATTGAGAGACAGTATACGACTAGTTAGAAGGCTATTGACATATCCAGGTGAGAGATTTGCTTGAACTATGGCAGTGACAGTGGATATGGATTGGGGAGAGTGCTGAAAAATGAGATATGTAGGAGGTTAAATCAGCATGGCTTGGTGCTGTTGGGATGAGGTAGATGGAAAGGTTGTGAGTGGCTCACAGTCCCTGGGCTTGGAAGATGACGTGGATGTTGGAGTAACTGTTAATACAGGGAGTGCAGGAGGAAGAGAAAGCTGAGCATGGGACTGGGGGTGGGAAGGATGAGACCGATTTGTGGAATATATTGAGTTTGAGATATCTATGGGGGGAAATCACACAAAGACGTGGAGTATGTGGGTTTATAACTTTTATTTTTTGTGGTTTTTATATCTTAGAGGAATGGTTAGGAAGGAACTAAAGAGTTGGAAACCATAAGCATCTGGATGCTAGTAAAAAATTATGATAATGAATGGTATTATGTATGGAAAAGATTCAAAACATGAGGACATGGGCAGGTGTGGCGTCCCAGACAGTACGAGAAATTAAGGTGCAAGGTGTGGGGTGCAGCAGCATGCACGACTGAGAAGAACAATGGAGAAGCTGGAGGAAAGCCAGGAGACACCTGTACTATGCGAAACAAAGGGGTTGAGTTCTAAATAAGATAGCAGTGGTCAACCCATCCATTCAGCAAAGTGTTAAGATAAGTAATGGAGAAGGGTCCTGGAGTTGGCAGTACGGATGTTGATGATGGATGGGTCAGAGTGGCTTCCATGGAATGGTAGTGATTGAAGTCAGAGCGATGGCTCTAGGAGTGCTTAGGAAATGAGCAGTGGAGACAGCTCGGGCCAATTGTTTTCTCAGATGCTTGCCTGCCAGGGAGAGAGATGGAGTGGAAGCCAAGGGTGGAGAAGCAAAGCCAAGGAGGTTTCTCTGTTTATTTTCTCAGGACAGGGAGGGAAGAGCCAGTGAGAGCTCCTGAAGATACAGAAGAGAGCTGCTACAGTTAATGGGAACAGTCTAGTTTGCCCATGTTCAGGTCACCATGGGCTTGTGGAAGGCAGGGCTTGGAAATGTCACCTCCTCTTTCTCTAGGCTTTCAGGGAGGGCAGGTTGAGAGCAGCGTGGAGGCATGGCCCACCCATGTTGAGATTGTGTCTGCTCCAAATTGCAGAGTCTGGTTGTGCAGTACCAGCTGGGAGGGCATAGGGATCGTTAATGTATAGTCTCAAATTGCCCTAATCTAGCCCACAAAGTTGCCCAGCATGTAAGCTTGTGTTCTAACAATACATTCTTTAAAAATATTAAAGAGCAGGTAAAGTTGGAGGGGCCCTTAGAAGTTATTTGGTGGGTTATATTTTAGGTGAAGAAATGTTTGTCTAAACAGTGATGAAGCCAAGGTCATAGAACTCGAAAAGGCATGGAAGTAACTCCTGATGTTCCTGCTGCTGGTGATGGTAATGGTGATCGTCACTGGGGTCCACTCCGAGTGACACACAGGCCATTTATGCTTTGTTCTTTCCTTTTCTTTCCTTTTTCTTTTTCTTTTTCTTTGAAGAGAGATTTTTGCTAGGGTCCTGGAGTTGGCAGTACGGATGTTGATGATGGATGGGTCAGAGTGACTTCCATGGAATGGTAGTGATTGAAGTCAGAGCGATGGCTCTAGGAGTGCTTAGGAAATGAGCAGTGGAGACAGCTCGGGCCAATTGTTTTCTCAGATGCTTGCCTGCCAGGGAGAGAGATGGAGTGGAAGCCAAGGGTGGAGAAGCAAAGCCAAGGAGGTTTCTCTGTTTATTTTCTCAGGACAGGGAGGGAAGAGCCAGTGAGAGCTCCTGAAGATACAGAAGAGAGCTGCTACAGTTAATGGGAACAGTCTAGTTTGCCCATGTTCAGGTCACCATGGGCTTGTGGAAGGCAGGGCTTGGAAATGTCACCTCCTCTTTCTCTAGGCTTTCAGGGAGGGCAGGTTGAGAGCAGCGTGGAGGCATGGCCCACCCATGTTGAGATTGTGTCTGCTCCAAATTGCAGAGTCTGGTTGTGCAGTACCAGCTGGGAGGGCATAGGGATCGTTAATGTATAGTCTCAAATTGCCCTAATCTAGCCCACAAAGTTGCCCAGCATGTAAGCTTGTGTTCTAACAATACATTCTTTAAAAATATTAAAGAGCAGGTAAAGTTGGAGGGGCCCTTAGAAGTTATTTGGTGGGTTATATTTTAGGTGAAGAAATGTTTGTCTAAACAGTGATGAAGCCAAGGTCATAGAACTCGAAAAGGCATGGAAGTAACTCCTGATGTTCCTGCTGCTGGTGATGGTAATGGTGATCGTCACTGGGGTCCACTCCGAGTGACACACAGGCCATTTATGCTTTGTTCTTTCCTTTTCTTTCCTTTTTCTTTTTCTTTTTCTTTGAAGAGAGATTTTTGCTATAGGGCATGTGCACTTGCTGAAAAGACAGACAGAAAGCAAAAAACTACCCCCCTTCAGGCTGGCCATACCACAATACCTTCTCCTCCATTCTCCTCTCAGGATCTTGGGCATGCACATGAGCCTGGCATGAGTTTAAGTCACCATGTCCGGGACTCGAACTGCAGTCAACTATGTGGGAGTCCAGCAATGTACCCATTACACCATCTGCTGACCCCTACTTTGTTCTTTTCTTGTGAGTCACTAGACAAAAATGGTTGTCAGGTAGTATCCCAAGGGGTGTCCACAGAAATCTTCTTGTGCCTCATTTCCTGATTCCTCTATTTCTGCCAGTGACAATAAAAAACTGTTTACTTACTCTGTGTCAGGCTCTGTGGAAAAGCACTTTATTTAGTCATGTGAGTTGTGCAATTATCATGGCCTTTTAAACAGGCAAGCAAACAGACACAGAGACATGAAGCAACTTAGCCAAGGTTACCCAGCAAAGAGGAAGAGCCTGAGTAAGAACCCAGGCAAGTTGACTTCATAATCTTTGTGCACAATCTCTGAGCTGTACTGCCAAGGTGGGTGCTTAGGGAGTGCAAGAATGCAGTTCCCTTCTGCTCAATGTCCAGCCTGTGAATGTAGGCTCAGCCCCTGACCCTCTCAGACCCTGTCCTTGAACCACTGGAACCCATCACCAGTGCTTCTTCTTCCTGCTCTCTCTGAACCCTCCTCCAACTGAAAATCCATTCTGGCAGTTCAAGCCTGACGTCTAGTGAATGATGTTTCTCCAAATTGCTACATTAATAAGGGCCGTGTGTTCCTAGAGGATCATTAATTACAGACACATTTTTAAATACAGCCCATGTTTCTGCCCCATGCGGCTCAGCACGGTCTTGCCAAATGTGCCAATGTGTCGCTGTGGACATCTGCCTTGGACTTTCCGGCAAACAGCCTCTGCTGTTTCCTCCCCTCCGTAATTGTCTTCCTGCTTGGTGGGTGTGGCTTTCCCCAAATGCTGAGGTTTCCCTCATGCAAGCCTGTATGGAGGTGGAGGTTCCCATTCTCAACTTTCTCCAACAAAACTGGTTGCCATTGCTGAAGGGGACAGTGCAGAGGGCCAAGAGGGAAGGTGCCAAGCAGAAGACACCCTGCTGGTGTTTCCCCTTGAAGAGCTCCCTAGGTAGTTTCAGTAATTGGGACGTTCTGAGTGAAGTATAAGGTGCTGGGTCTCTGCCTCTGCTCATGCAGCCTCTTGCAGTCAAATCTGATGCACCACAATTCCAGGCCCAAGCTCTGAGTCAAGCAGGACTGAGGCAAGGACATCCACAGGAGCTCCTGCTTCCTTATCTGTTGAGGCTCAGAGATTGTCACTCTCCCACCCTGTGCTCACTCTCCTGGGTACAGGGCTGAAGTGCAGGCACTCCTACTTGCAGAACCCACAAATTGAAGCAGTTTCTGCCCTCTCTGCATTATTCTGTGGAGGCAACATTTACCTAGAAAAGAGATTGCTATGCAGTAAGTATAGACTAAGGGCAGGAGACATGGCAGGGGTTTATAATCCCCAGACTCATACTGGCCCGTGGTCCATTGGGAAACATACAGCAGGAGGACAGCAGTAAGCTAGTGGAGCTTCATCTGTATTTACAGCCACTCCCCATTGCTCATATTACCACCTAATCTCCACCTCCTGTCAGATCAGTGGTGGCATTAGATTCTCATAGGAGCATGAACACAACTGTGAACTGCATATGGGAGGGATCTAGGTCATGTGCTCCTTATGAGAACCTAATGCCGGATGATCTGAGGTGAAGATGAGGCAGTGATGCTAGCACTGGGGAGTGGCTGTAAATACTGCATTATAGTGAGTAGTATAATTATTTAATTATATATTACAATGTAATAATAATAGAAATAAAGGGCACACTATATATAAAATGCGTATAATAGAAATAAAGGGCACACTATATATAATTCTTCTGAATCATCCCCAAACCATCCCCCTTCCCCATGTTGGAAAAATTGGCTTTCATGACACTGGTCCCTGGAGCCAAAAAGGTTGGAGATGGCTGCTCTAAGGGAAGAGGGACTGATTGACAACCTGCTTACTACTTGACTGTGTGACTGATGTCCCATGACCTTTCTCAAGATCATTCCAGATGTGCTGCCTCTCTAAGCTGACTGCATTATCTACTGAATGGGCTGCTATGGGTCAGCTTCCACCAGTGGACTTTCACCCCATGCTGTCCCTCCCCTCCATCTCCATAACACCCTCCTCTGCTATCCTTGTACAATGTAAACTCTTCCAGAACATGCATCATAATACTTTTTCTCATGTGACAGACCCTAATGTTTCAGGGTCAGTGGAAACATTGTCATTTCTCTGTAGACCCACTGCCTAGCTTCTGACCGTTATTCAGACAGCATCAGGGATGAAGGAACCAAATATTAGAACTAGGTGTGAGGGAGCTAATCAGACTATGCCCTGCTGGTGCTTCTCCTCCAATACCTCACCAATAATTTCCCTTTTCCTTATACCTTTGGCTTTACAGTTGTTTTGGTTCGGCAGCTCCTATCCATAGACATAGGCTACCTCTGGATTTGCACTCCTTGCTCTACCTGGATGCCCTGCTTAGAAGGTTAGTCTGCCTCTGAATCAGTGGTTCCCAACCAGGAGTGTGTGTTAGCATCACCTGGGATTTACAAAATCCTCAAAACCCTGAAGGCTAGGCCACCAGGCAAACCAAATCAGGATCTCAGCAAGTGAGACTCAAGCATAGGTAGTGTTTAAACCTTCTTGGGGAATGGTGATATGCATCTGATCTCTGCTAGTGGTGAGGAATCCAGGCAGGAGCAACAAGAGCTTGCCTGCCTGGGAGCTTATTACAAATGCAGACTCTCAGGCTCCACCCCAGACTCCCTGTATCAGGATCATCTACATTTTAATAAGACCTCCAGGCGATTTGTATGTGCTTTAAAGTTTGAAAAGCACTCTAGCTCAAAATGTTTTTCAAACTTCAGTGTGGAAAGAATCACCCAGAGAGCTTGTTAAAAATCAAAATCTGATTCCGTAGGTCTGGGATGGGGCTGGGGATCTGCTTTTTAACAAGGTCCCCAGTTAGTTCTGACGCGAACAGTCCTGGGATCACACCTTGAGAAGGGCTGCATCTAAGATTTGGGCTTGGGCCTGCCAGCCCTGTGAGGCTGAGGCTCCTCCTGCCCAGCAGCTACCTTGTGGTGGGCAGCAGAGGCCTCTTGGGTCTGAAGACTGCCTGCTGCCCTCCTCTGCAGCCATGCATTAAGGCCACTCACTCTTGCCTGGTGG
>NW_006160006.1:1525458-1537641 GCF_000334495.1 Tupaia belangeri chinensis | reverse complement strand
AGGTACCTGCTGAGGCAGGATCGCTGTCACTTGTCCTTAGCCAAGGTGCGTAGTTTTTAAAGAACTGTATGTTAATTGGGCTAGAACTCACATAACACAAAATCCATCATTTTAAAGTGGTCAGTTCAGTGGTGTTTAGTACATTCACTGTTTTGCAGCCGTTGTCACTAATTCCAAAACATTTCCATCACCCCGAGAAGAAACCCCATACTCATTAGTAGTCAGCCCTGATCCCCTCCTCCCCTCCTCCCCTGGCAACCACTAATCTACTTTCTGTCTCCGTGCATTTGGCAATTCAAGACATTTGCTATAAAAGGAATCATATAATGTCCAGTGTTTTGTGTCTGCCTTCTTGCCTGATGTTTCCAGGCTTAGTCATGATGAATGTAGCATGTAATAATGTCTGTGTTTTTGCTTCCATGTCTACCACCCGAGGGCATGATTGCTTTGAGGGCCCACCAGACAGGCCCTTCCTGTCGTCTTTAACCTCCTTTCACCTCCTCATCCTCAGCTCCAAGCTTCGAGCAATAGCAGCACTGTCTGTGGGCTGGGTGACACTCAGGATTGGAACAGAGGGGACTTCTAGGCTGTGAGTTAATCTCCTCATTTCCCAGATGAGGAAACCAAGGTCTGGAGAGACGGCCCTGTATTTCTGGGTACCCGCCTCCCCTGCCCTGGAGCCCTCTGAGGCTCCCCAGGATGGAGAGAAGAAGCTGTGGGAATGGGAATGAAGAAATGGGAGAGGAAAAGGGAGAAAGTGGGGGGCAAAAGTGGGTGCTCCAGGCATCCGTGTTGCAGTCTGGATCTCCGCTTCCCCGAGGAGGCAAAGATGAGGGCTAAGGCTGAGATTTATAGCTGGGATTATCACGTTTTCAGAAGACCGTACAGAAGAGACACATTTATTGAGAGATGATAAACTTCCTCTTTGCAGATTTATTAGAACTTGTGTAGAGCTGGATCATAGATTTTTTTTTGGGCGAAAGTCCTTAAACTTTTATGTCCTATCATAATGGTAAATGAAGTCCAGTAAGCAGTTTAAATAATTCTTGATGAAATGCTCCTCCCCTGCTGCCTGTTCTGAGCCCCCTGACCCTCCAGCGGAGGGTCCAGCCAGGGGAAGAGGCATCTGCTGGACTCTGGGGAGGCACAAAACAAGGCTATAACCGCACCCCCCAAACTGTAGAGTTGAGCTAGGATCCAGGGGCTAACCTCAAAAAGGCTTTAGGGTAGGCATAGGCTAGTGAGCAATTAATTTGATATAACTGATGTATAAAATTAAATGTCTGCATGCCAGGCACGTGTGCACGCATGCCCTAAATCCTGATGGAATGGAGAAATAGGGGAAGAAGGATTATGGGGAGACCGGGCTCCCCTGAGGATACTTTCCTCCTCCTCCTCTCTCTCTCTCTCTCTCTCTCTCTCTCTCTCTCTAGCAAATACACATGGCCTCATGCAATCAAAAAAACAAACAAACAAGAACCTAAAAAAGAAAAAAAGAGATGTTTACTGTGTGGCAGGTGCGTCATGATTCAGTGTCCTCTTTAATGCACTGTGAGCAGAATTCTCTTATGAATTCCTCATCTCCTCCTCCTTTCCCTTTGTTTACTCCGTCCCAGCCACTAGCCTCCTGGCTGGTCCTCAAGCGCACCAAGCACTTTGCTGCCCCAGGGCCTCTGCACCACATGTGTCCCTGCTGGGCAGACTCTGGTCCCAAACGTGCTTATGGCTTGCTTCCTCGCTTCCTTCAGACTTCTGTTTAAACATCACTTAACCTGAGATAGCTTATTTGGTTGTCCAAAATAGCCCTCTCCATTACTCTTTTACCTCTTAGCCTTCTCTACCGCAATAACAGAAAACCTCTGGTGAAAGAAAGTAGTGAAAGAATTGCAAAGCACGTGAGAAAAGAAGATAGAGGACAAGCACATGGGACGTGTTCAGCCTCATTAGCTTTTGAGGAAATGCCCATCCAGGGCACAGCAAGATAACTCTGTCCAGTAGAATAGCTCAGAGCAAAAACTGACCATACCGACTGTGGGTGAAGATGTGGGCGAACCGGAAGTCTGACGCACTGCTGAGGGACATGTGATTGGTACAACCACTTTGGAAAACAGGTTAAAAAGTTAAAGACACACCTACGTATGACCCTTTCTTTGGCAACTATCTGAGAGAGACAAGAACCCGTGTCCTTACAAAGGCTTGCACGTGAATTGGTGTGATAACTTTCTTATAGCCCCAAATTGGAAAAGATCCAACTATTCACGAATAGGTGAACTGATAAATTGTGTTGTATCCATACAATAGGATAATATTGGCAATTAAGAATACGTAAATTTGGGGTATACGAACGACAACTAAAGGAATGACTAAAAGTTATACTGAGTTAAAGAAGCTGGACAAGAAACAGTACATACTGTTTCTATAAAATTCTAGGAAATGCAAACTAGCCTGTAGTAACTGAAACAGGTTAGTGATGGCCTGTTGTGGGACGTGAGGTCAGACTGGTGGGAGGGAAGGGTCACAGAGTGGGATGACGGCACCTTTGGAGGTGACAGATAGATCCATTCTCTTGTTTGTGGTGATAATTTCACAGGCATTTCATAATCACACAGAATTTTAGAATTTAAATATGGGCTGTTTATTACATGGCAGTTATACCACATAAAAGCCATAACAGAAGGGTCAGCAGGTGACATGGAGGTTCGAGCAACTGGATCCCACAGGGCCCACTGCAGGATTTTTTTTAAAGAGGTTTTTGCTATAGGGCGCATGTACTCTCCAGACAGAGAGACACAGAGAGACAGAACATGAGAAATCACCCCCCAAGGGGGATGGCCACGCCGCAATCCATTCTCCTCCATTCTCCTCTCAGGATCTTGGGCATGCACGCATACCCGCCCGGCGTGAGTTTAAGCCACCGGGTCCGGGACTCGAACGGCGGTCGACGATGTGGGAGTCCAGCGACATAGCCATTACGCTAACTGCTGATCCCTGGCCCACTGCATGATTTGAGTCCCAGACCTGGAGGCTTGAAACCCAAGTCAGGACCATGTACATGTGTGCCCACAATCCTGAGGGGAAAGTGAAGGAGAAGGGATTGCAGCATGGCCATCCTTCCCAGGGATGACTTCTCTCTCCGGCAAGTGCATACATTCTAGAACAAACAAAAACAGAATAGAAGTGTTAACTAATATTAAAAAGCTGTAAAAGAAAAAGGAGTTTCCTCCTTAGGCTAAAGAGCTATAGGGGAAGGGGTGAGGGGTTCTGACAGCAGGGAATCGGAGTTTGTGTTTGGAATGACAGCCTTCTATAGGCACTGTCTTTCTGAGGCTTCTAGAAGTCAAAGCCTGGCATGGTCACAAGGAAAGGCTAAAGATGGCTTACGCTCTTATGGTTTATTCTCCATCCAGAGACCTCTCCTTGGTCCAGAAATCTCTTGTCGATTTCCAGCCATTTTCTGCACTTACCCCAAGCTGGCTGCTCTCACAGCTTCGGTATTGTGGGCCCTATCTGTGCCTCCCCCTCCACTCCGCTCACTGTGCCGAAATCTCGACTCTACTTGGGGATGATCTCTCTCTCCTTGCAGTTCCATCAGTTTCTGCTCTGTGTGTTTGAAAGCTCTGTTATTTGTTGCGCAAACGTTACGATTGTATATCCTTCTCACGAATGAACTCTTTTATTAATAAGAACTGATGCTTTTTATGTCTGGTGATATTATTTGATATGAAATCTACCTTATTTGATATTAATATAGCCACTTCACCCTAGTTTCCTTTGATAAATGTTTGCATGGTGGTTTTTTTTTAGCTTTTTTTTTCCTGAGAGATTTTTGCTATAGGGCTTGTGAGCTCACTGGAGAAACTGAGAGATACAGACAGAGACAGAGAGAGAGAATCTCCTGAGATGGAAGCTGCAGTCTTACGACCTCCCCCTTCCACATACCATCACACGTACAGTTTGCTCTTGGTCCACCAGACTAGCCTTGAACATGAGGGGGAGAACACATAAGTGTGTGCACAGCAGGTGGCGCTCTTGGGAGCCATCCTCAGCCTGTCCAGGCTGACTGCAACCCCTTGGTCTTCCTGGACCCCCAGCTTTGTCTCTTAATTCGGGGAGACCGCTGGGCTTCTTCTGTATCTTCCCTCCCTGCTTCTCTCTCTTCCCTCACTCTGGAGACATCCCCAGGCAGTATGGAACCCCGCTTTCCCCCCCTTTCTCAGGGATCACTGTGTTGTGCTATCGGATGTCCAATGTCTGAAAACCATTGTTTGTTTTAGGAAGGAAAGTTAATCTGATTCTTTTTATTCCATCTTGGCTGGAATTGCAAGTCTTCCCATATTTTACTATAAATTCCAGTTGTTGACTAAGACTTTCACGCAAGACCTGGTTGTTTTGTTTTGTAATGGAGGGTGGGATGGATGGAGGGAATGTGTACGAGCCTGGGTACTTGTGGCGGGGGAGGCTGACTGAGACGGTGGGGCGGAGGGGCATGGGGAGCACAGTGCAATCGGGTGTGGAAAGGAAATACTCCTGACTTCCTAGGGCCCCGCATGGTCAGTTTCACCTCCACACCTTCTGAATACCTCCTTCCCCATGCTTTGACATATTTCACATAAAATATTCTAGTGTTCTCATTTTGCATTGAGATGATGTAAGACCAAGTGAGGAGGGGACTCTGGGGAGCTGCCCTCCTGGGGTGAGGAAGGGTGGGATGGGGCACCGGAGCTCCATCGGTGGAGGAACCTCCCGCCATCAAAAAGGAGTGTGCAGGTTACCGCTCTTGGCATCTGCCTTACCCACCCCCAGCAGTGTGTTAATTTTGAGTCTAAATGACTGCATCTGTTAAACACCTACTGTGTGCCAGGCACTGGGAACCCGAAATGAGCAAAGCATGCCTTCAGCGCTGCCCTGGGGTTTGTGTTTGAGCCAGGGAGAGAGATTCTAAACACTTCCACCCTCATCTCCTTTACTGCCGTGGTGGCCATCGCTGGGGGAGCCCTGGGGGCTATAGGCAGGTCTGCCACACGGCTCCTGGGAGGAGAGGTCTGTGGAGAGATCTAAGCAGGAGGCTTGTTGAGAGCTTCTCCAGTCCCCGGCCTGCCATCTCCCCATCTCCCATGGGCCAGAGGTCTCTGGCCTCCTGGGGCTGGGGGAAGGGGGGCTTTCACGTCAGGGCCATTACCATAAGTCAACTCCTGGAAGCCCAGGTGCCGTCTGGGTGTACCCAGCTGCTCTGTGGAATCGTTTTCCTTGGCAGAGTCAATATGCATAGGATTAAAACCCACACAGATGGGCTTTATTTTACAGTCTCCTGGGAGCCTCCGAGACCTGCGGTTTCTGTGTAAATATGAAGTCGGTTGATTCTTCCTGATCCTTGATTGTATCAGCACAGCTTGGATTTCCTACCCTGCTCTCCTCTCTCCCAACAGCCATGCTATGGCAAGCACAGAGGCCAGATGACACACGTGTGCCCGTGCGTGTGCGTTGGTACTCACAGTCATGCGTCGCGTAACGATGGGGACAGTCTGAGGAACGTGTGGTTGGGAGATTCCGTCACTGACGGTGTGACCTTTTCCAAATGTGCTTTCCCAAACTGAGGTGGTATGGCACCGACACCCCCAGGCTGGCTAGTCTAGCTTAGGGGGCCTCTGTGGAGCATGTGCCCTGCCATGAACCAGTGTGACGCCGCCTGGCACACGTCTGTGCGTGTGTGTCTATGTGTGTCCGTGCGTGTGTGTGTCCGATGTAGCTATTTGGCGCAGTTATTTGGAGCGGGTATGGGGCTCGTGTTTAGTTCTCACTCAATCCCTGATGCCCGCCGTCCCTGACCATGCGTGTCCCTGTGTGTCTCTCATGTTCATCTTGTATGTCCTGCTCTACCTGTGCCCAGCCATGCGTGCTCTCCCACCGTGCTCCGTCTCTCTGCTGCCCTGCTGGTTTGCAGGTCCTCGTAGGCCTCGTCCTAGCAGCATGCCTGCTCCCGTGGACGCGGCCCTCTCCGACTACACCTACCTGCCTCTGAGCTTTCCAGTCCAGATTTGCAGACCTGAGACCCGAAGAGCTGAGCGCGTGAGCTGTGTGTGAAGCTCATTACTTAGCACATTCCTAAAGTGTAAAACATGAGCCTCGCACACATTAACTCCTATCAACCCAACAGCCTCTCCGGGGTGGGCGTGCAGGGTGGCTTCACTCCAGAGGAGCACACACAGGCTGCCAAGGTCACCCACTGGGAAGTGGCAGAGTGAACTTTGTACCCAATCCTCTGGCTCCCCCATGGAAGGAGAGCAGAGGAAGAGGGCAGCAGCGTCTGGCCTGAACCATTTCCTCAGGGGTGTGGGTGGTCCGTGCTCAGGGCAGGGGCAGGCAGGAAAGGTGGGGAGGGAGGGCCTTGCAGCCGGACAGCTCCACCGCACGGCTGGCCAGCAGTGAGCCCTGGGTCAAGCTCTGGTAGCCGAGACAACATCTGCCCAGCAATAGGCACGTAGAGGCTCTCGGTTACCCAGAACTTGGACGATATTTGTGGATTTCAGTGACGCTGGGCTGGCAGGTGCACCTCCCACACCATGAACCTTTAAATGTGATAGTTTGCCCTTTTTCTCCTGGTATAGGTCGAGCATCCTTTATCTGGAATGCTTGGGACCACAAGTGTTTCAAATTGTGGCTATTTTTAAGGTTTTGGAACACGTGCATTTACGTAATGCGCTATCTTGGGGAGGAGACCATGTCTAATCACAAAGTTCATTTATGCTATTCTCATATACACCTTTGACCCCCTAAACTGAAACTGATGCTTTCCGGTGTCTGTGTACTGCAATGTTGGGGCCATGACCCGTCCCATGGGGTCAGGTGCGGAATGTTCCTCTCATGGCATCAGGTCTGTGCTCAAAACATGTCAGATTTGGGGTCATGCAGATCCCAGACTTCAGACAAGGGCTGCACAATCCGTATTTGCATCTGTCTCCCTGCCTCACCTAGAGAAGTTCCACGATGTTCAGATATGGGAGACCTTGACCCATTTAAGCAGTGACAAGTTGAGGTGGGGTGGGTGATGGCTTTGAATGGATTTGCAAAGGGCTTTTGTAGAAAACGCAGAGCCCTGGGAATCACACTATGCAGTGAGGTGGGACCTGAGAATTTGCATGTATGTGGACACCCAGGTAATAGCTGGGAATACTGAGGTTTCAGGCCTATCACTCCTCCCTCTCTCTCTCTTTCTCTCTCACCTTGTGAACAGGGTCTCCTCAGGGACTCTCTTGGGATGGCCAGGTATCCTCTGCTAAGTCTGCCTGTATCATTTGACTTGGGGGCCACCCTGGAGTGCCTAGAGCACCCCTGACCCTGGTTAACCCCTGTCACTCTCCAAACTGCTCAGGATGTGGGACATACCTGCCTTGGCTGCTGAAGTCAGACCCAGAGCAGGGACAATTCGCTCTGCCATGGGCTTTGCGGCAGCTGACCATCTGCAGCCCACAGACCCCCAGGGGAGAAGGGTGGGTACACGCAGGTGACCTGCAGCCCACAGACCCCCAGGGGGGAAGGGTGGGTATGCACAGGTGACCTGCAGCCCACAGTCCCTCAGGGGAGAATGGGGGGTACGCGCAGGTGACCTGCAGCCTCCCCCGTCCTATCAGGCTCCTCTCACTCCTCCAGTGACTGTGCTTGTGGGAACAAGCTGTCTTTCATCCCCAAGGCTGCTGCTGGTCTCCTAGAGCGCTCTGCGTTCTGAGAGCTGAAAGGCTTTTCAGTATTTGCAATGATTTTTTTCTGGGTTGGGGTGGAACCTTCCCACTCCACCGGCAAAATCTATAGTGCTGAGAAGCGGCAGAAAATTGGCAAGGCTTAATAAACCTCATGCCTGACGCGCTCCCGTGGCTATATATCAAAGGGAAAACAAATATATTGACTAATTCCTCTCGGAAGAACATCTATAAATTACAGCTGTTTGAAACCAGCCCGTTGTGAAAAAGGTTACGGATGATGTAATTTGCACCCCTATGGGTCTAACAGCACCGCACCCAGGCTTAACTCTGCCTGCAGCCTCTTAACTGGAGGGCGCTGGGGGAGGACCCCACATCCAGGGGACGTGTGCCTTTGGAGAGGAAAGAGGAGGACACCTTACATCTACCTTCTCGGAGTTCCTCCCTCCCAGGACCCTGCTGACCCTGCAGGAGGGCTCGGCTTCTCAGAGCCAGATGCAGATACTGTTTGCAGCTTGGGGAAAACACAACAGACGCGGCAGGCAGACATGGCGTGCGCCCACGCCGAGGCCTCAGGCAGGCCTGCATGTAGTTTTGTGCTGAGTAAACTCCTGCTGCAACCTTTCACCCTGGGAGAGTCACTGGCGCAGACCCTGCCTCTGCGCTCACAGCTTTGTCTCCTAAGCTCAGTTTAGGCGTCAAGCGTGGGGGCTCCCACAGTGTGATCTCCCCGTGGTGTGGAGAAGAGCTCTACACCTTCCTAAAAGGGGCTGATGCCAGGACCAGGGGCTGTTCCACGATGCTCCGCTAGACCAGCATGCCAGCCTGCACCCAGAGTCATAAGACACATTCTAAACCGTCCCCTCACTCCCGTGGTTACATCAGACGGAGATGGGTACCATTATCCCATCTAACGAGTGAGAACGCTGAGCCAGCCGGCTAGCACTGCCCTTGCAATGACAGGCACGAGTCGGCAGACCCAGGACTCGCAGCTCTTCCCTCCCGGCCTGCATTCCCTCTGGCAGAGCCTTGGCTCTCAAGCCCAGCTGGACAGCAGGATTGCCTGGGGTGCGTGAAAGTGCAGATGCCAGGGCTCCAGGCCCAGGAAGTCTGAGCCTGTCAGTGTATTTTTTCAAAACAAGATCAACTAGGTGTGGTGTTCTCGGGTGAGATCATCCAGGGGGCCACGCGTGTCTTTTTCCTGGCATCTCTTATTCTCGATATAGTTTATGTAGTTTATTCATCAAAGCATGAGAGAGAGAAAGTGAGGGAGAGCGAGAGACCCCCAAGGGTCTCCTTACACTGGGATCTTCTTCCCAGCTGTCCAGCGCGCCAGGATCTTGGGCACTCGTGTGCCTGGCGTGTTTTCGGGTCCATTCGGGGTCCACACCTGTGGTCAGCTGTGTGGCCCTCAGCACTGCAGTTCTGCAGATGACCACCTGCACACCGGCAGGCCTCCCGGCACCTCTTGCATCCCGACTTGCCACTTCTCCAGGCTGTGCTGGGTCAACCCTTATCCAGAGCATCAGTACTGACCCAGGGGCAGGGAAATCGGGGCCTTTCTGTAGGCCAGAGCCTTCCAGAAGTGAGGGCGGCAGTGGGGAGGGGGAGGAAGGGCACGATGTCCAGGCAGGGAGGGGCAGCATTGGCGTCGGAGAACCATCGTGGCTCGATGTGCCGCTGCACGGCCAGCACAGCACACAGTGTTCCCGTGCTGCAGTGTCACTGGCAGGAGGGCTCTCACTGCAGCTCCCGAAGGGCGCCTGAAGAAGCCCGCTCCACCCCAGCCTGAGGCCCTGCCCGGCCCACCACGCCAGGCATCCCAGCTTGTCTCAGCAGGTGTGGCGAGCAGAGGCAGCTGCTGACGCAGGCGGACAGCCCTGTGCGTCTGACTGCGGTAATTGCTCGCCGGTGTTTTGTATTTGTCTGCATCTACCCCATCAGTGGCAGCCCCCCACTCCGCTCCTCGCAGAAAGCCTCTCGCCCTCCCCTCTCGTGCGCACACGTTCATGCAGACACACAAATACACATGGCCACAGGCCCAGCTTGGCCCACTCGCTGCTGGCCGTGATTCACAAGGCAAAAATAGCCACAGACGCACTCCCAGAGGAGCCTGATTGGGCTCTCAGGGGCTCTCCCCCTCTGATGACAGCCTCTAGCCACCCACCCCTCCTCGTTTCCTTGGGAGGTCCAGCTCAGAGCCTGCGTGGGGGTGGGAGAGGATGCAAGAGTGGGCTCTTACTTCCTCTTTCCTGGCCTGTTCTAGAACTCATGCTCTTGGAACCTGCAGGCAGATGGGGGAGGACCAGAAGCAGCACTTGGCTTGCACTGCGTGTTGAGAAGGGAGGCCAGATTTGTCTGGTGGGTGTAGACTAGGCCTACGTGCAGGGTAGATGGAGCGTCTGCAGACCATCCGGCCAACACAATCATGTACTGACTCGGACCCAGCTACTTAGGAGCTGGACCTGACCACACCCTGACAGCCAAGGAGAGCTCAGTAACAGCCCTCATGACTCACCTTTTGCTTATTTAGTTTTAATTTTATTTAAAAACATCATCACCTAGTAAAATGGAGTGTTTATGGCGTACAGTTCTTGGGAGTCTAACCCACGTTTGTATTTGTGTAGTCAGCACCACAATCAAGATTCAGGTTGCTTTATCACCCCCAAAATTCCGTGGGTATCCCTTGACAGTCACACCCTCTCTCATCCCCGATTTTCCTCCCACAGTTTAGTTTCGTCTTCTGATAATGTCCTGTGAACGGAATCACACAGTCTGTAGCTCTTGGAAGCCAGTCCCTCTCATGGGCATTATTCCTTTGAGAGTCATCCCAGGTGGTCCAAGTACTACTAGTTCCTCTTACTGTCGAGTGCTGCTCCGTGGTATAGCTATACCAGTCGTTGACTCCTTCACCCGTTGAAGGACATTTGCATTGGTTCCAGTTTTGATGCCTGAATAGAGCTTTAATGAACATCCACATATAGGTTTTTATATGAACCCCAATTTTCAACTTTCTAGGGCAGATACCCAGAACTGGGATCGACTGCCCTACCTCTGCTGAAGACTAGAGTTTAGCTTTATAAAAAACTGCCAGACTACTTTCTAGAGGGGCTATACGTTCTTCAGTTGTTGCATCCCTGCCAGCGGTATGTCAGGCTGGAGTTGCACTGGACTCTCACTAACATTTGGCATTAACGACTTTTTTTTATTTTAGACATTCTAGTAAGCATCCTGTAGCCATTCATTGTGCCTGTAATAAACCTTTTCCTAATGGTTAATAAAGCTCAACATTTTGTCATGTGCTTGTTTTTCATCCTTTCGGTACAATGCGTGTTAAGTCTTGTGCATTTTTGAATTGGGATGGTTGTTTTCTCACTCTTGAGTTTTTAGAGTTCTTTGTATATTGTGGCTCAAGTCTTTGTTGGATAAATGATTTGTGAATATTTTCTCCCAGTCTATAACTTGCATTTTTATTCTTTTAACAGTGTATTTTTTATTTTAATTTAAATGTAGTGTAATTTTTTCAGTAGATCACGCTTCTTGGCATTGTGTCTAAGAACTCTTTGACAACTGCCAGGTCACAATTATTTTGCTCTATGCTTTCTTCTAAAAGCTTGATCATTTTATTTGTTAAGTTTAGATTTATGATCTATTTTGCATTAACTTTTGTGTATGGTGTGATGTTCAGGTTGAGGCTTGTTAATTATTATTATTATTATTATTATTTTGCAGAACAATGTCCAATTGTTTCAAAAGCATTTTTTAAGAAAGATTATTCCCCCTCAGTTGGATAGCTTTTATACCTATTTAAAAAAGCAATAAATTGTCCATATTTGTGTGGATCTATTTCTAAATTTTTATTTGGTTCTCTTTTTTAAAGATAGTTTTTATTTATTTCTTCTAGGGGGGAGAGAGAGGGGGGGTAGGAAGAGAGAGAGAGAGAGAGAGAGAGAGAGAGAGAGGCATTTCCAGTAGGGTCATGGATGCATGAGGCTATTTAAACCTGATTTTATTAAACCTTCAATTCTTCATCTCTCCTTATTCCAGTTTTGGGATTACAAAGTTAACTTCCTTGTAAGTAATTTTCTTTTAATTATGAAAGCAAGATCTAGTGAGTAACAATGGAAAAGTCAACACATGCATCTACTTTTGCTTCTTGCTAAAACTCTACCGGATTCATGGCATGAAAGAATTTTTCAAAAATATATAAAGGACAACAAGATGGGGTGAGGAGATAAAAACAACAGAACTAGAAAGGTGGGAAATATATGGATGAAGCATATATTAACAGAATCCTGTGAAGGCAGCGAGGAAATGGAGAAGCAACCAGATCTATGTGTACAAATCCTTGAATGGTTTAAGAATGACCACAGCAGGCATGCTGGAATGATGGGTGAATAGAAAACCTACTATCGGGAGGATTGGTTTAAAATATTTAGATTCTAATTCCTTTTTCCTACTCTGTCCAGTTCCTTGACTCCCCTACTCC
>NW_006160006.1:1498167-1525068 GCF_000334495.1 Tupaia belangeri chinensis | reverse complement strand
GCTGAAGACCTGAAGTTTATTCTTAGACAATGAAACAAGATCTCTGGATTTGGGAATCCCAAGCACTGCTGATTGTGTGGGTAACTCTGAAAACAGGGATCAACTGAGACCCCCCATCTCTAGCCTACCTCACCACTTGGCTTCCTTAACTGGTAACTACAGCTTTTCCTTTCAAGCAAGAGGTTAGAGAAATCTGGTATCTAATCAGCCCAAGAAGAATGCTAAAAGTTACCAAACTGGGGGAGGGTCTCGCTGAAACAGGTCAACCAGATTACTCAAGTGTGACAAAGCCAGGCAAGGAGGCCCATCTGTACACTTAGTGCTTTTACACCCTCAGTTTTAAAGATGAGGAGATGACTAAGGAGAATCAGATCTGAGGAAAGCCTCTAGCAGGGAGAATAGACACCAGAATAAGGAAATAGAGAAAGGAAGCTTGATGGATAGAGACCACCCAGAGAGCACAAAAATAAGACCATCAATATCTTTTGAAAAATAAGAGAATAGATTGTAAGTCACAGACAAGAATATGATATAAAAAGAACATCAGACAATAGGATCATTTAGAAATGAAAACTATGATGGCAGAATATAGAAGCTCAGGTGAAGAGTTGGGAGATGAAGAATTTTCAGGGAAACTGAAAAAATATAAAAATGAAAAAGGAAAACAGAAGTGGAAAAAATTAAGACATATGCTGGGTGATTAATTCCATGATGAGCAAACAAAGGAAACAGAAGGGATAAAGTCATTAAACAAAGAACTTAAGAAAATTTGCCATGTTTGGAAGGCTCATGTTTACGGAGAGCCGGTGAGTGCTCAGAGTTTGAATGGCTACATCTTGGCACATCTTTGAGAAATTTTGGAATGTTCGGCTGAAAGACCTTACAAGTTCCCAAGGAAGAAAAATGGTAGATTACCTACAAAGAAGCAGAAATTAGAATAAGTTCTGGTTTCTTGAGAAACTAGCACTACTCAAATTTTGTTGCAAAATGATTTGCAAACTGAAATACTGTATCTAGTCCAATGATCAATTATGCACATGGATGGAATAAAGATATTTTCAGATGTCAAATGTCTCTAGATATTTACCTTCATGGCACCTTGTCTTGGAGAGCTATGAGGGGCTCTTCTCCATCAGCCTGAGATGATAAATCAAAGGAGAAGAAGACAGGAGATACAGGAAACCAGCGTTCCAACACAGGAGACAGAGAAAAGGGATCCCAGGACAAGGGGAAAGGGGGAGCCCAATGCACAACGTCTAGTAACCCGGATTCGACTAGCTCACTGGGTTCTAAAAAAGAGTTTTCTAGGAAAATTAAACTGATAAGAGTACTTCATGGTTTCGAATTTTTTTTCCATTACAACTTGTTTTTATTTTACATTTTTCCACAAACACACATCTTTGAGAAATTTTGGAATGTTCGGCTGAAAGACCTTACAAGTTCCCAAGGAAGAAAAATGGTAGATTACCTACAAAGAAGCAGAAATTAGAATAAGTTCTGGTTTCTTGAGAAACTAGCACTACTCAAATTTTGTTGCAAAATGATTTGCAAACTGAAATACTGTATCTAGTCCAATGATCAATTATGCACATGGATGGAATAAAGATATTTTCAGATGTCAAATGTCTCTAGATATTTACCTTCATGGCACCTTGTCTTGGAGAGCTATGAGGGGCTCTTCTCCATCAGCCTGAGATGATAAATCAAAGGAGAAGAAGACAGGAGATACAGGAAACCAGCGTTCCAACACAGGAGACAGAGAAAAGGGATCCCAGGACAAGGGGAAAGGGGGAGCCCAATGCACAACGTCTAGTAACCCGGATTCGACTAGCTCACTGGGTTCTAAAAAAGAGTTTTCTAGGAAAATTAAACTGATAAGAGTACTTCATGGTTTCGAATTTTTTTTCCATTACAACTTGTTTTTATTTTACATTTTTCCACAAACATTTACTTTACATAGCAAAGAATTTTAGCTCAGCGGTTTCAAATATTTTGATATAGACAGTGGACAAAGAGTTTCAGGTGGAAATATGATAAACACCAAAAGTTAACAAGTGCAAAAGTAAAAGAAAACTAAACAAAAAGAATGCCAAACAGAGTATTGTGCTGAGAAGAAGTAGTCCCCCAAATGTCAGTGTCCCCCAAGGCTCAGCCCTGCACAGTGTCTTGCCAGTGATAATAATACCCTCAGTGACTATGCCCCCCAATCGCCAATAGATCTTGATTGGGGGAATATAGGTATGTACTGAGCTTGGGAGGATAAAAGTAGACTCATGCTTCACTTTTCATGTTTGAAGTCAACATGAGCCTAAAATTGGTAAAATTCAAGTAGTGGCTGCATTTGCTTATAATTTAGAAGAATGGAAGTAAATACCAAATTAACACTGCAGATATTGAAAATATTTGGTTCCACTGATTGAGCCACGGAAGAAATGGAGGGAGGGGGCAGAGGTCGCCCTTCTCCTTGTCAGGCTTACATAAAACGATGAGCAAATATTCGTATAATTCTGATAAAAACAAAACCTGAACAAATGGAAGAAAAGAGAAAGAAAAAGCAAACTTTCTGTTCGTATTCAGCTTCAGGCAACAATAGATACATAAATGATGAAATAAATATATATTGAGGTATTGCATGGCCCTTCCGTGGAAGGTGAAAGTGCTCGTAAGCCTAGTAGGTGTGCCGCTGTTTTCACTCTGGCACCCACTGCGCTGCCAATTGTAGTCCCTTGCCTGCAGGGGCCATATAATCCCTCCTGCACAAAGAAGCCAGGCCACGTGTGTCACCCATAAAATATTTCTGGAAGTGACAGGCAACTTCCCAGCAGAAGCTTTAAGAGCTTCCTGGTTTCTGCCATTGTTCTTTTCCACTGCTTGCCTCAGAGTGGCCTGAGACCGAAGAGGTTTGTTTTACTGAGTGTGCAGAATATGGACCTGGAGGAAGCCGATGCAATATATGTAAGCCCGCAGAGGAAGACGCAGCAATAGATCCCCTTCCCGTAGAGATAATCACGGCTAAGCTTTCATTTTTAAGTTTCTTTCTTTGATGAGTGAGAGAGACAGAAAGAGGACCCCCACAGGGGCTGCATGCTGCCATTACCTCCACCCTCAGCCAACCCTGGGTGGTGAGCACATGCACACCTGGAATTCTCAGGGAGATCTCTGAACACAGACCCGGAACCTACCTGTGTGGGTTAGCCTTGCAGAGCATCAAGTGCTATTGCTGCTGCATTGTCTGGCCCCTACACTTTCAGTATTCTACAAGTGCATTATTGCAGCACCACCCCCCATAAAGGCGAGGCAGACCTCACCTAGGGCTCTGTGGTTTGCTCTGGAGAGTGGCATGTGAGCACAAGGGAGACAGAGGTTGGCGATGTGCTTGTGCAGTTGTCCTCTGGTGCTTCTGCCGTGAGGAGAGAGGCCTGGGGAGCACAGGAGCTTGAGACAGGTGGACCAGAGTCTCCCTTCCGGTCCCACCGCCTTGCTCTCTACAGGATGCACATCTCAGTCATGCACATAAAAGGGGTGCTGCTTCTCGCGCCTTGGGGTGGTTCGCTAACAGCATTCTGGGTAATAGTTAACTGAGGCAGAGACCTGTCTGTCAAGTCTTTTTCAATAAAAACATATGTTATTTCCCCAACTGGGACGATACTGTACCATTAAAATTTTCTGTGCTTAATTTATCACTTCACGTAATTATGCACTCTTCTACAGCATGATCTCAGTTACATATAATTGTACCACTGTGTACTTAGACAACGGTCTCCGGCTCAATGGATAAGAGTTGCTACTTTTTTCATTTTCTCAAATGTTTCTGTGATAAACTTTCTCATACATAAATCTTGGTCCACACTCACGAATATTTCCTTATATCCAGTGTCAAAGCATGTGACACAATAAGGAGGCTTGAATTCTGACTGTCAAATTGATCAGAATTTTATACAAATGCCCATTTCCTGACACTTGGCCAATACTGAGTATTGTTATCTCTAAATATAAGTTTGAAAGGTATAAAAATGATATGGTGTCTTAACTTCCATTTCTCGGATTGCTAGCATGGTTAAGAAACTATTTTTTAAAATTAGCTTTATGGAGATCTAACTTACATAAGATGCACAAATCTGATTGTGCGACTCCGTGATTTCTCGCTAGACTGGCAGAGCTGTATCACGGCACAGCACCCAGTCTCTGCGTGTCCGTCCCCCCTGCAGCCCCCCTTGGACCCTTCCCAGGCCCCTCCAGTCCTCTCAGCCCTCGTCAACCACTTCTAGGTCTCTTACAAGTTCCTTTCTATTTTCTGTTTTGCGGATTGCCCACTTGTCTACTGGAGTACTAGTGATTGATTTACTGATTTCTAACAATCATCCCAAGCCTCTCCCTGTAATTAAAAATACAAAATCATCTAAAAAAATGTCTTTCTTCCATGAGTGAGAGAAACAGGGTGAGAGAAAGCATCCCCCCATGGGATCTCGACATCACAACCCACCCCCAGCCCCAGCTGGCCCCGGATGGTGGGCGCATGTGTGCCCAGTGCACTACAGGAAGTCTCAGGACCGGAACCCAGAACCTTCACGTGTGGGTCAGCCTCACAGAACATCATGTTGCTTCCGCACCGCTGTCTGCTCCCGCTCGCCTGTTCTGCCATTCCTCTTGCGCCATCCCCCTCTCAGCTGCGAGCAGCAGATACTTGTCCTCCTTCGTGCCACAGAGGTCCCCGCTCTGCCGAGTCCTTCACGGTCCCCTCCTGGTCTCTCCTACTCACCTTTGTCGCTCTCCGCTCTAAGAACACTTCAGAGAGGAAGAGCTTGACGGTTCTGACTTCAGGTCTCCCAACACAGCTCTGTGTTCTTGGCTTCAGAAGGACTCACACTCTACAGTGGTTGGAGGGTGGTCCTGACATGAGTGTTTACCTTCTTCCTGGGTGACACTGGCTGGCACTCTGCGAGGCAGAGCACCCACATGTTTTGTTCATTGTCATACGCCTGGCCCTGGGCTGCTTTCTTTATTTTCTTCTTCTTTGTTGTTTCCTCTTAATTTTGTTTGTGGTATCTTTAGAAGTATTTAAATGTTTATGCAGTCAGGCTTATAATTTTTTCTTTATAGTTTCTTCCTTTACTTTTATGCTTAGAAGTGCCTTTTCTACATGAGGAAAGATAAATATTCACTTATATTTTCTTCTAAGTCGTTTACACTTCTTTAATAAAAAATTTGAGAGCGCTTACCCACTCGGAGTTTTTATTGGGTTTCTATGTGAGGAAGACAATGTAAAGCGACTGTATTTTACACAGAGTTAACAAATTACTCTCACTTCATTTATGAAATCAACCCATCACCTCCCCGCTGCTTGGAAATGCCACCTTTATTGGACACTAAATTCCTATGTATGCTAAGTTCTGTTTCGGGGGTTCTGGTATGTACAGTGTCTTATTGATTTATTGATTTTAGTGCCAGTTTTATAGAGACCAAGGAAGCTTCTAATTGTAGCCGAGCTCTGTCTGTAGCCTATTGTCGTTATAAAGATGGTGACAAGAGTATTTTGGTCTTCAGGGTCGTTTTTGTTGTCATTACAAACTCCTGACAGGCCACTCGCACCTTCTATTGGGTCATCGGGAAAGGCATGACGCATTTTTGCATAGAAAAACATAGAGAAATATATCATGACTTTCCCGACGACCTAATGCATCACTGTTCTCAGTCTAAGGTGACCTCGAAGTAAAAGACCGTCTGTGGTTGAGCTTGCAAAGCCACATTTCTGGGACGTGCAGGTGGATGCCGCTTCCACGTGCCTGTTTGCTGTTGACCTCCGTAGTTCCCCGTGGGCTGTCACACTCACACTTTCCAGATAAGCTTGGCAGTAGGAAGGAGGCTAGGGGGAGGCATCACGGGGAAGTGGGGACTGTGGCGTCTGAAGTGGTCTAAAGGTGTTCAGCTGGTTTGAGTGTGAGCAGGCTGAGCAAAGCCCAGAGCATTGCCATTGCCACTGTGCAGCAATGTGGTTATCGCAGGTTGCTTCATCCGGCTTCCACAACAACCCTTTGAGGAAGGTAGTACCGGCACACCTGCTTTACAAGCCACACTGGGTTCCTAAGGGGCTGCGTAACTAGCCGAAGGCCTCAGACTCAACACGTCAAATGACAGACCCAGTACTTGGGATTATCTTCTCTCCCTTCCACATCCCCCCACGGTGCCGTCCACAAAGAGCGCAGAGATAACAACGTGAACAGCTGGTTTGAGCTATTTCTGTTCCCAAATCTAAAAATACCAGAAACTGAGTGACCTACAAAGTACCGATAAGCCTGTCTCCGCTGGATTCCAAACGTCAGGGCACTGGACAGGGACGAGTGACGCCAAGCTGCGAGGGCTGCTGATGACCAGGAGGCCCCCTCCCCATTGGAAACACCTGCAGCCCACATGGCCAGAGAGGCCTCTCTCCGCACACTCAGCAGCCCAAATCTCACTCTTTATGGCCGAATCCTTCGGGAAACTCCTAGGGAGAGGCTGATGGAGGGCACACACAGGATTCTCCAAAGTGCTGGCGTGTGCTCTCCCTCTCCCCCACACTTTCTCTCCTTCCCTCTTTTCCCCTTCCTCCTGTGTCACCAGGGCATGCAAGCCCTCCAAGGGTGGACTGCCTCTGGGTGTCACTACTCAGAGCAGGAGGAAGAATCCTATGTCTAACTCTGAGCCTTGGCAGCTCCAAGGCTGGACAGCCTGCCTTCTTTCTTGTTTTCCTTCCTTCCTTCCTTCCTCCCTCCCTCCCTCTCTTCCTCCCTCCCTCCCTTGCACCTTTCCTCCCTCTCTTCCTGTTTTCCTTTATGGTAGAAAGCACGTGTGAGCGACACTCTCTACAGGATCTGGTCAACGGCAATCCCTTTCCCCTGCCCTCCAGTTCCTTGGGATCCTGGGCACCCGCACACACTGGTGTATTTTCAGTCTGACCCAAAGATCCAAACCTGCAGCCTCCCTGTGGCTTCCAGCCTTGCAGGGCATTTGAGTAACTGTTATGCCACAGGAGCTAGGCCGTATTCTCCTTTTTTGGAAGTTCATTTATTTTTCCCCATGAGCAAGACAGACAGATAAAGTAAGAGAGAAAATGGAAAGCAACTTAGACATCAGAGACAGTGTGGGAGGAGGGTGGGAAATGGCTGGGGGGAAAATCTATATATATAATATATACATAATATATATATAATATATAACAAAAAATGAAAAATTATCTGTCAATGATAACATGTGTGATTAAGCCACCATACAGTGTGTTCTAGATGGGAAATCACATTTTGTATGCTGTGGTGATGCTCAGTGAATGAATATAAAATAAATTAACTGACAAAAAAAAAAAGTAAGTCACCTCCAATAGGGGCTAGATGTCATGATCCACCCCAGCTTCAGGCAGTCCTGGATTGGGGCATGCATGTGCCTGGTATATTCAGGGAGTTCCAGACACAGATCTAGGACTTCTACTACTGGGGCCAGCAGGTGGCGTGGTGGCTAAGGGCACTGGACTCCACATGGCTGAGCATGGTTCAAGTCCTGGACCTGGCAGCTTGCTCTCTCTCTTCTTTCTCTGTCCATTTCTGGTTAAAATTGAAAAATAATAATAATAAATAAATAATCCTTAAAAAAGAGATTGTTATTAAACAACAACAAAAAACGACCAAAGACTAGAACTTTCCCTGTGGGCCAGCCTCATAGAGCAGTGTGCTTTACTGCAGTGCCACTGCACAGTCCTTACTCTGTCTTCCTGAGTGATTGCATAGGAGGATGTGAAGACTCAGGAGAAGAAGGTTGCTCTCTTCTGAGTCCACTACCCCTGGAATAAAGGCTGGGGCAGGACTCCTGGGCCAGAGAGCTCTTTAGTTGCATTTGAAAGACATTTAAGAGGAACTAGAGAATAAGACATTCTTCCAGGAGCCCTCCTGCTTTGCCTGAATTTAAGAACTGGAAAGAGGGGGACCAGCAGTTGGCATAATGGCTATGTTGCTGGACTTCCATGTAGTTGACCACAGTTCGAGTCCCGGACCCAGTGGCTTAAATTCACCCTGGGCGCGTGTGCGTGTGTGCCTAAGATCCCGAGAGGAGAATGGAAGAGAAGGGATTGCAGCGTGGCCTTCTCTCCTGGGGAGTGATTTCTTGCTTTCTGTTTTTCTGTCTCTCTCTGTCTTTCTGGTGAGTACACACACCCTATAGAAAAATCCTCTGCAAAAACAAAACAAAACAAACAAAAAAAGGAACTGGAAAGATTATCATGATGAGCTTGAACCTGGAGTAAGATTGTCCCATCCCATCCTGCCTGGCACTGAGGGCAGGAGATGGTCAAAGGTGCCTTCAAATGAGCCAGATGTGATGCATCAGGGCCTTCCTGGGTCCTGCCGTAGTTTTCGGACACTGAACAAGTCTCTTTCACAAAGTTTCTGGTTTCAAACCTATAAAGAAGTTTCAGACCAGCCTATTTATAAAAAAGCAGGAAAACTACATCCCCACGGAAGACACGCCCCATTAAGGATGATGTACCTAAACACTATAGACTGAAGAGAGGTAAGCCCCCTCACTAATGAGAAACAAAAACAGTCTGAAGATGGAGGGAAGGTGTGTGTCTGTTGGCTTTCACTGTGATGAAATCCACATAACACAGAATTTACCATCCTCACCAATTTTCAGTAGAGTACGGATACTCATTTTGCTGCATGACCAATCTCCAGACCTTGTTTTATTATGCAAGACTGAAGCTTTGAACCCATTAAACAGCACCTCCTTCTTCCCCTTTTCCTCCCAGCTCCTGGCAACTACCATTCTACTTCCTGTCTCCATGAGTTCGATACCCCTAGGTACCTCATATAAGTTGGATCATACCATATCTTTCTGTGACTGGCCTGTTCCACTTAGCATTATGTCTTCAAGTTGCATCCATGTAGGATGTTTCAAGCTTTCTCTTCTTTCTAAGGCTGAAAAATCTAGCATATTTATACACCATACTTTGTCTACTCATTTGTGGATGGATATTTGGATTGCATTCACCTTTAGCTATTGTCAATAGTGCTGCTGTGAACATGCATGTGTAAATATCTCTTCAAGACCTGCTTTTAATTCTTTGGATATTTACCCAGAAGTGAAAGTACTGGGTCTTATGGTAATTCTACTTTTAATTTTTTTGGGAATCATCACACTGCCTTCTATAAGGATTGTACCATTGACATTCCACAAGGGTTCCAATGTCTCTACATCCTTACCAACACTTACTTCATGATTTTGTTTCTGTTTTTATGGTAGTCATCCTAATGGACATGAGGTGGTATCTCACATGGCTTTGATTTGCATTTCTCAAATGGTCAGTAATATTGAGTACCTTTTTATATGCTTATTGGCAATCTGTCTATTCTCTTGGGAGAAATGGTTATTTCAAATCCTTTGCGCATTTGTAAATCAGGTTGTTGAGTTGTAGGAAGGGGACAGCTCTTTTAATGCTCTTATCTTCAGAACTTAGAATAACACATTGCACAAAAAAATTGTTAAATGAATATGTCCTAGGTCTCTCTGATCTAATGGTCTTATTCTAAGATTTGATATGTCATGAACAATAAATAGCAAGAGTTGGAAATTTTTAACAGTGGATGAAATATAATAATATATTAAGAATAAGACTGCTTAGAAATAAGGAAGTACATCTTGGTCTTTATCTTATTGGGATGAATGTGCCATGGGCCAAGTCATTCTACTTGACTTCTTCTGATACATAAGCTAGACCTTGCTTCCATTGCCATTGTGATGGGAAAGGATGGAAGGGGAGACATATTTAGTTACACATATTAGTAATTTCTTTTATCATGTATTTTCAATTGAAAAATACGTGATAAAGGTGGTATCTCTTTTTAGGGGATTAAGCAACACTTCAGGGCATTTCTGGTCCCTATCTTTGATTTACTTCAGGTCATTTCCTTCCTCTGAAAAGCACCCAGATCTTTTCACTAGTGGCTTAGAAGAAGATATGAAAGCAACTGATCTGCACCTCTGACCTGGCAGCTGAATGGCAGTACTCCTACACCCCTGCATGCCCTCCCGGGAACTTCTCTGTCAGCACAATCTTGACTTGCCCAATGGGAGAAGTCCATAGACAAGTGATTTTAGCAGAAACACTCGTGTTTGTATCTATCCCCAAGTGTCTATGGTAGAATGGCTGACATGCTCCTTCTTCATGTTTTTCTCCAAACCCAGAAGAACCTTGATACCAGCATCATATCTTCTGATCCTCATCACTCCATGTTACTCTGTCTCCCAAATACCTCATTGTCACATACCACATCCTGTGACCTTTGACAGCTTATATGCCTACTTAGGTGTGCAAACTCTTTTGTCATACATATGTTTCTACCCCTAGTATCTTTCCTTCCTCAAGGTCTGGGTTATTTCCCCCTCTTTTATCCTCTGGAAGCATCTGTACTACCAATTGTTTGATGGCACTGCACTGTAGCCAATAACTTGTTGGTTTGACTAACTCCTTTAGAAAAATGTCTATTTCAAGTCCTTGGCCATTTTTAAAAATTGGGAGATTTGTTTTTTGTTGAGTTATAGGAAAAATACCAACATCTCAAGCTCATATCTTCAGAACTCACCGGTAACTGCCATGAGTTACATACTCACGTCTGCGTTGTGCAGAGGGGAGGGAGAGGCTCTTCTAGACTTGTGCCCTGGTGAGAGGTGGCACTTGTGCATAGTGGGTTGTTGATAAATCCATCAAGTAGAATAAACAGAATGACAAGTGACCGTGTAGATCAGTATGCCCGGATAACATACTGGACATAATATCAACATGTCCTAAAATATGAGACTGAAACTGAGCTTGAAAAAGAAACATTGTCGGGGCAGATATATACAAGAGGCAGGACTTAGCCCACTAAGTAGAAAAGACACTAAAATAATGTGGTAATAGTTCAAGAATTGGCATATCAATAACCAAGAGCTCCAAAAACAGGCTGTATGTATGGAAGAATATGACAATACTCTTAAAATGGAGACTTAGAAATAATTTATGTATTTATGAATATGAATTTAATACATACAATTTGACAGATGGTAAGTTATATGCCTTTTAAATTATGTATCTTTAATTATAACTACGTCGACTATTTCTCACATACCTATTTTCATTCTGCTATTTGTATTTTTTTTCCTGAATTTTCTCTTTCTGACCTTTGTCATTTTTTTATCTGTTGTACTTGTGTTCTGAATGCTTTGAGATTTCCGAGTGTCATCCTTAACTAATCCTTGACACCCAGTTCCTCCATTCAGTCAGTCACCAAGCTGTTTGTTTCATTACATTTCCTACATATTTCTCAAGTTTATCTACATGGCTTCATTGTCACAGTCCCTGTCCTGACTCAGCTCCCATTGTCTCTCTCCAGCAAGTTGTCAGCTTCTAACTGGGCTCTCTGCCTCTCATTCAGGCTCTTAGCAATCCATAGTCTACACTGCAACTACAGCAATCATTGCAGAGTGCATGCCACTCCTATATTAAAACCCTTCCCCAGCTTCTTGTCACCCACGAAGTCAAAGTCTCAGCTTCCTAACCTGGCACCTGGAGCCCCTGCTCACTCCTTCCAGCTTCCTCTTTCCACATTCTCCACCGTTAACCGTATTCTCTCGAGATGATGCCCACGTGTGTGGTTAAATAATCACCCCTGTACCATTCCATTGCCTGGCATTCTCACAGCCTGTTCCCTCTGCTCCAGCTATATTTCATCCCCTTTGCCTGGCTTTCATGTCACCCTCTAGAACCCTTAGAGATGGGGATAAGTGAAGTTCCTTGCTCCATGTCACTCTGTTCTCCCCCCCCCCACCCCGTGACATACCACATCCTGGGATCTTTGCTTGTTCATGTGTCTATTTAGGTGTGCAAATTCCTTTGTCTTACATATCTTTTGTCCTTAAAGTCTTGTAGTGTCTCTCTCATAGTAGATACCAGGTATACAGTTGTCAAATGAAGAGAAGTGATCCGAGTTAGCGTTTATGGAGCATTAATTACATGCCAGGTATGTGCAGTTATATCCATTGGCTCATGCTCTCCTAGGTTGTCATGGTTAGTTTGACAGATGAGGAGGCTGAGGCTTCCCTGCTGACTATATAGTGGGGACACAGTGGAATTGCTGATATCTACTGCTTTGCAGAGTGGGCTGTGCATGACTTTATTCCCCATCTCTCTAAGATTCTTAAGTGTCCTTCCTATGTAAAGATCATTAAACTTTTGTCAGTTCTATTTGTCACAAATATGAGGGGTCTTCAAAAAGGTCATAGTAAATGCTGTGGAAGACCTATGAGTGGATTTCAAAGAAATGTTTAACTTTATTTATTTATTTAAATTTGATCAGAAAGGGACAGAGAAAGAAAGAGAGAGAGGGAAAGTGAGAAAGCAAGCTGCCAGATCCAGGACTTGAACTGCAGTTGGCCATGTGGGAGTCCAGTGCCCTTAACCACCATGCCACCTGACGGCCTTAGATTTCAAAATTATTTCCACCACAATAAAGTCATACTTTAATTCCATTTTTCATGCTTTTTTAAAAAGTACCTTTGCATTTTCCCTAGATTTTTGTGCCTTCTCATTTTGTATTTAGTCCTCTTGAAATTTTAACCTTTTAATTATGAAAGAGTAAAACCAGTCACTTCTTTGAGGGCTTATTCCATAGATTATGCTTTAAAAGTTCTATACTTTCTAAGTTCAGTTGGCCACCTCTATAAATATTGTATTTTTTCTAGGATCATTGCTTTAAATGCAATTTTTTGAACCCTTTAAAATGTATTTTGTCTTTGTAAGATATATGGCAAGGGTCTATTTTCTCCCCGAAATGGTAAATCTTCGGGGAAAAAACAAAACAAAACACCTATTGGAAAATACAGTGCTTCCTATTTGCTTATGACACTTAAAAATAATTGGTTATAATCTCCTACATTTACAGCCTGTTTTGGAGCTTTGGGTGTTATTGATGCACCTACTCTTGAACTATTATCAGATTATCACATAGCATCATTTCTACTTGGTGTAGTAGGCCCTGCCTCTTGTGCACTCCTTCTCCAACAACTTATTTTTCAACATGATCTTGGTGGAGTTCACTTTTTTGTTTTTTTTTTTTACATATTTAAATTTGTTTTCATTCTTGAAGCGTATATTTATATATTTATTTAAAATACAAATATGGCACATATTGTATGCAAATTAGACAATATAGAAAGTAAAATAAGCAAACTATAGCAAGCATTTTGCTGCATTTCCTTATGGTTTTCATTCTATGGGAATTTGGGTAGCAGAACTGGGATCACAATACATTGCAATACATTTAGTGTCTTTCCTCCCTCCCCCATAACCTCATAAGCATATCCACATTTGATTAAATTTTGCAATCATGAGTTTTATCTTGTACAAAATTCACTAATATAAAGAGCCTGAAAAATCTACTTAGTGACGTCCCTACTGGTGGGCATTTAGGTTATTACTGATCTTTGTTTCCTTTAAACAGTAGTGTAATAAAAATCTGTGTAAGAGTTTTGTTCACAGTTTATCATTTCCCTAGAGCACATTTCTAGATCTGGGTCAACAGATATGAGTAATTCTAAAGCTTCAAATTACTTTTTAAAAAAGATTGTACCAATTTAAATTTTCACCAGCAGTATATGAAAATGTCTATTTCTACTGCATTCTTTTCCAAACTTAGATATTATTGTCTCACTGAGATTTTCATCGGGGTTATGTTAAATCTATAAATCAATTTAGAAAGAATCGCCTCCTTTACTATATTGATTCTTTTCTTTCAGGAAGATAGCGTGTATTCATTTAATTAAATGTTTATTTTATATCTTTCAGTGAAGTTTTGTTGTTTTCTTCATATAAATCCTGCTCATTTATTACTGGGATTATTTCTGAGTATATTACAGTGGATTTTCTTTTCTTTTTTGGAATGTTGTGGATGCCCTTTAAAAGACTTACATCTTCTACTTTTCCAAATGTGTGTCCTACAAGCAGTTGAGTCTCTAGATGCTCTGTGCAAAAAAAAGGACTCAGTTCTTTGTTGAGAATGATGCTTATGGTAATATCCCTAGTTTGCTTGTCAAGTACTGCATGTGTATCATACAAAAACATATCATACACTATAGAGATGTCAATGATCAAATGTAAATAACAGATCATAAAATCAAAAGATTTAAAAGTTAAAAATATAAAGTGATATTAACATATAAAAAGAAAAGAAAAGGAATTCTTCATTGAAATTGGTTTGGGACAGGCTAAGACCTTCACATTTTTTTGAAATCCACTTCTCATGACACATTCATGAAAACTCAAGGAGTGTTACTGCAAAGAAACCTGTTTAACATTATTTACTATTATACCTGGCACATACTAAGCCTATTTGATCATGGAAAGCTTATTTTTATGTAAAAATTAAAATTTTAATGAATGGTCTTTTCTTATTCAGCAGAGCTGGTATAGTAGAGCTGGGAAGTCTAATGTGCATTGATGAATGGCCCCGATTCTTTATTCCATGTTGTGCCAAAGCCCATGCTGGACTGCTCCTCTGTTCTGAGTCTGAGTCTGGCCATGTGACTTGCCCACAAGGTGGTAGCAAACAGGAGGCACACAGATCTGTGAAAGCAAGCTCTCTCATTGTCATATTCTTCCGGGTCCATGTGCTTGGGATGCACTGCTGGGAGATGAGACATGTGGAACAGAGTTGGGTTATGTTAGTCATCCCAGTTGAGCCCAATCTACTACAGATTATCTCCAAATCAGTTAGTCCTCTTTATGAAAGCGAGCTCACTCAAGAGCAGAAGAACCATTCAGCTGGGTGTCAGACTGGTAGGCTAACTGGTTCTTTCAAGCCACTGTGTTTGGGTGGCTTGTTACATTATTATTGTGACAATACAAAGCTGATACACGCACTTCAGCAGGCGGGATGTAGGCAGTTAGAGCTTAATAGTTTTTATTTTATTAAGGAAATTCTCTTTCATTTCTATTTTTCTAAATGCATTTTTACCAAAACTTTTATTGAATAACATTTAGGCAGCCACTGAGATTATTTTAAGCTTGTCTAATGTTATTAATAGACTTTCTAACGGTAACCTATCCTGGCCTTCCTAGGATGACTCATTTGGTAACAGTTGATCATTCTTTTAGTGTACAATACTGTTGTGTTTTCCATAGAGATTTAGTATCTGTATTCTTAAGTGAGATTAGTTTATAGTTTCCCATTTTGGTTCATAGTTTTCATTTTTGGTATAAGGTATACGCCAACTTTATAAATGACACAGCTTTTTATCTTAGCCAATGCTCCAGATCAATTTTTATATCCTGGAAATTATCTAGTCCTTAACAGACTACTAGAATTCATGACAAAGCCCTCTGGTCATGAAACCTTTTTGATAGTTTATCACTCATTTAATGATTTGATTTTATTTTTAGTTTTTACCTTTGATTATTATTCTTAATGTTTCCTGATTATTTTTAATTAAATTTTGTTGATTCTTTTCCTTTTAAAATCATTTAATTTAATGATCATGTTTTGATTTGACCAGAAACAGAGGGGGGAATGGAGTGAGAAAGCAAGCCTCTAGGTCTGGGACTCAAACTGTGGTTGGTCATGTGGGAATCCATTTCTTCTTTTTTTTCCTTGTCAGAAGGTATGTGCACTTATCAGAGAGAGAAAGAGACAGAGAGAGAAAGACTCCCCCCGCCCCGCCCCCAGTGGGCGTGATCATACCACAATCCCTTCTCCCTTTCTTTATCCTTTTCTCATTTGGGTGTTCACATACTCTCAGCATGTTTTTGAGCCACAAGGGCCAGGATTTGAACTGTAGTTGGCGACGTGTGATCTGCCTGTGGGGTCTGTGGGGTCTGCCTTTGAATGAAATTTTGGGAAATTCACATTTCTTTGTTGATGACGAATAATACACATCCTATACTTTATGTATTTGAAAGATACCTTTCGACCACTTTGGAACAAAGTCTGATATAATTCGTAAGGACCAGTAACTACAAATTAACATCAGACCTAACATAAATCTGCATCTTGATATGACCAGGTATGTGTGTATGTCAAAGGACGGTTCGGTTACATGTCTGACCCCCACGTTTTCTAACTCTTTGACAGTTGAGTAGTGGGAATGTTGACAGCTGTATGATGTGCTTCTTACGGTGAAGGTAGACAGGCTGGCAGAGATAACCTGGATTCGTCAATGTGGAAGTTTGGGATATTTTTACCTGATTTATGACCATCATGTAAGAAATTGATGAAAGTGAAACTAGTCTAAAAATCCTAGAATCAACTTGTCATATTTATTGGCCAAAGTATGGTTGACCTGGGATTTGAGGTTTCAGAGACAGTGTGTGAGCATATTCTTCCTGACCTAGACTATTTCCCCAGTGACTTCTGGGTAACAGAGGATGGGAGGCATTCTCTCTCCACAGAGCATGATCTAGTGCCTTGCCCTGCTGCCTTGCTGGTCTCTGCTTGCTGTCCCCCTGTCAGGTTTCAGGGACCTGGTCCTCCTAGCAGCTGTTGTGCAAATTTCTGCATGCTTACCATGTGTCAAGCACTGCTCTAAGCACAAGTATCACATCCATTTCACTGAAGGCTGCATAATTGCTGTGCTCCCTGGCTCGTAAGTGGTGACACTGGCTCAAACCCAGCAGGTGGGCTCCATGGTATGTGGGGTTGCCCACTGCAAAGCGCTATCTCTCACTCTCTCATTTGGTTTTAGTTTCTGTCCACCAGAGTCTGGCTTAGCTTTGGGCTATAAGCAAATGTTAGATAGATACTGTCGGTTAATTTATAGATGAGGCTAGAAGAAGTGAAGAAAAGTGAGAACAAATAGAAGAGGAGAGAGTAATGGGGTGTCATGGGGAGAGCTGGTGGGTTCTCAGTCGAGAGCGTGATCTCAGCTACAAATAAAATAGCAGAAATAGGGCCGGCTCTGTGGTGCAGCCGTCGTGTGCAGCTCAGGAGAAGCTGGATCCTGCATGATGACGCAGTTTCAACCCCAACTTAGCCTGAAACATGCAGGGATCGTGTGCGAGTGAGTGCCCAAGATCCAACACACTGGAGACTTGGAGGAAGGGGATTGCAGCATGACCAGATGCTGTGGGAAGCTTCATCTCTCTCTCACTCCCACGTGAGTGCACACACTCTATCACGGATAAAGAAAAAATAGAAATAATGAAATATGTCTCTCATAGGTCATTATGAGAGTTCCATGAACAAAGGGCATGACACATACTTAGCACTTAATGGTTCCTAATTACTCACAGTAAATGACAATGACAACAATGATGATATCACACCGAGTCCCTGCCAGCAGTGAGCTCTTGCTCCAGCCTCTGCTTCCTGGACCTCCGTTTCCTCATTTGGCAGATGGAACACAACGTCCTGGCTCTGTGACCATGTGATCTGTGACCACAGTGCAGGCCAAGCGGGAGAGAGAGTGAGGAGGACACAGGGGCCATTGCTGGGTGGGACACCTGTTTAGGAGAGCTGGGAGACTTCTCCTACACTGGGGCGTGAAGGTTGCTGTCGGGCCAGCTCTTCGCACACACCTCAAACACCGTGCAGATGGGGAACCTGAGCTGGTAGTGAGACGACATGTCCATCAGGACTTCCTGACTATCAGCACCTTCAAGGACCTTCAGGGATAGGGTTGAGCAAACGAATGAACAAAATGAAATGTCAGTTAAATTTTAATTTCAGACAATGAATAACTATTTATGGGGCATGTTATATCATGTGTTATTTAAATTGTCCCCTGGACTTCCTGGCCTGGGTCCCGATCTCTCAGATGGGAAGGCTGCAGTGCACCTGCTCCAGGTTAAGCTGTCTCTTAAATCCACAGTCTGAGTTCGAGAGTCCCTGTCTTCCGTGTTCCTTCTTCTTCTTGGGGGATTTCCTAAGTGAAGAAATTTGTTTGCCACCAATTACCAAGAAAAGAGCATTTCTAGATTCAATAAGGCGATTATTGCATCTTGAGCGAAGAACAACTGATTATTCCAAACAAGTGTACTAAGCTGCGGTTCGACAAAAGCTTGCATCTATAACTTGTACTTGTTAAGTCAGAAGTAAATATGTTCTTAATAACCGGCTGATATTTATTTAATGTACACTAACTCGCCTGCTAAGCTTAAATGAAATGCACAGTTAATTAAAACAAGCTCTGTGTCAAGTTCTCTAGGGAAAATATTTTACACACACTCTGACTTGGGATTCTTTTTTTCACCTTCACTTCTCAACCATGTCTCTGTTGGTAGATTTTAATATGATCCGTTTGGGTATCTGCAGATATTTTTGCTGGACATTTTTCATCATTCTAGAGGATATGAGAACTCTACTTATTTATTGAGTTGAGAAGTCTTTTGAGAGGCCCCAAGGAAAGCCTGCACAGATGGGTGCCCCAACCTGGCCACCTGGAGATGGGGATTGTGTTGGGTTTGGCCTGCCAACTTGCTGTTCAACCTGGGCCTTTTGCTTTGCCTCTCTGAGCCTGTATTCAATCTGTGCAACAAATTTGAATCAGGTCTTTGGCTACCAGGTCAGCAAAGAGGCTGTGTGGGGCTTGGAAGCATAGGATGACCTTGACTTTTGATTTTAAAGTTTATTTATTCATCTCTTTCATGAAAGACAGAGAGAGAGAGAAAGAGAAATATTCTAACAGAGTCTTTATGCCACAGTCCACTCCCAGCTTCAGCCAGCCAGGATCACAGGCACACAAATGCATCTGAGCAGCTCAGGGAGCCCCTGAACTGTGAGCCCGGGACCTTCCTGTGGGTGGAGCTCTGCAGTGTCGAGCTGTGACCGTGCTGCCAGGCAGCCCTAACCTTGACTTCTTAACTGGGTGCCAGTCCCTCTTGCTGTGAGACCCCAGGTTTGGTGTTGTCTAGAGCTGGCTTTGAGATGCTCATTCATTTACTCAATCATTCATTGTTACTATTCACCAAGTACTCGGTGCCCAAATGTCTGCTGGACCCAAAGCTTCCTGAGCATCGTGATTCAGGAGACTAAGTCCCACTCTTGGCTGTGTCTCTTGCAGATGGATAAGCTTGCATCTATGCAATTCAAGGCGTCATTTCACTTCTCCAGGTCTGTTTCCTTTTCTGCAGAGGGGGGATAGTGTCTTCCTCACAAATCCTTGAATGGCTGGAAGTTCCAATGAGAATGTATGCACCAATGCTTTCAAAAGTCTAGAGGTAATACACACATGTATACTTTCCCCAAGGGCAGCAGTTTGTGGGTGTCCCACTGGGATCTCCAGATCTGCTGAAGGGTTGAGATCCAGCAAGCGGCAGCCTGTGAGTGCAGCTTGGCCACGCCCAACAACCCTAGGGTGAGCACTGGCCAGGTACTTCAGAAAAGGCAGGTGTTCATTTGTGTGGGATGTAGGGAATGGAACATACTTTCCAAGCCAGGGCCTCACCTGGATTTTGTAGCATTCCTATGTGGGTGGTAGGGCAGGCAACATCTTCCCATCTTATGGCTAAAGAAACTGAGTCTCAATGAGTAGACACGATGGGCCCGAGGTCAGTCCATGTGACCCTTGTCTACACCAGGGCTAGTGCCAGGTTTTTCCTTTACCCCATAGTTGTTCTCCAGGACCGAGTCTGTTGGCAGCAGGCTGAGAGCCCATGAACCTGGCGGCACCCCATGACCTTGAGGTGGGAGCCTCTGAGTTAGATCAGAGGAAGACCCGCTTGGTGGTACAGAGCTTAGCAAGTGAGCTCAGACTGGGGTTCAGGTCCTTGCCCCTGGCTGGATGCACGACTGCAGGGTTCAACCGTAACAGGAGGGTGTGGTGGTCTGGGGATGGGGATGACTGGTCCCTAAGACTGCTGGGCTTCTGGGGACTGCCATGAGCTCCCTGCAGCTGTAGCCATCTCCCTGCTGTTCTAGAGGGCATGATAAAAAGTTAATATCCGGTTGTGGTGGGAAGCCATCAGCCAGCTATAATTACTTGGGCGTGTAGATATTAAGGGCTGAGGTAATCATAATTCCGAGGTAACAGGGTGAGAATACTCAGCAAGGTTTTGTGCTAATGTTGTCTTTTTGTTTTTTTTCTCCATCTCTCAAATGCCCTGTCATCAGATAGTCCCATCTCTGTTGATCTTTGGGATTACCAGCCTTTTGAGTGTCCTTGCCCCAGAGTAGCGTCCCACTAAGTCATCCTGGGAAGAGGTGTCTAAGAGAATAAGTTCTCTATACCCTCAACAGCTCACGCACTTTGACATGTTAGTAACTAACTAAAGTGTTTGACTGTTGTTCTGTCTTCTTGTTATTGCTGGCACCAGGGGGGCTATTGCCTGTCCATTTCTCCCAGCCTCCCTTCATTTCCCTACTCCCACTCCCTCATTTCCACCTGTCATCCTTTGAACAGTTGCCAGATTTAGTAAATAAAAAGTTATATTAGAATTTCAGGTAAGCAACTAACACTTTTAGTATAAGTGTATCCCTTATGACATTTGGGATATACTTATATTAAAGAGCACAAATTTAACTGGGTTAAATGAGGATTCCAGATAAACTTTATTGATCTGGTAATTCTAGCCTCATCATTTACTATCGTCAGGACTGGATGTCGGATGGAAGACTACAGGGTGTGCCTTGAGCTGGGGTAGGGTTGGTTATCCTCTCTACTTTTCCGTGTGTCCTGACAAATGTTGCTGTGACCAGGAGGGGCTGAGTAGAGGGGATGGGGAGGCCTGCGTAGGCATGGATGACCAAGGCTGTCAGTTGAGGGCAACGGTGCCCTCCCTGTGGGTTTTGCTCCACGTGCCTGCCTGTGAGCTGTGAACCTCAGGCCCGTCCATCTCGACATCCCGGAAGGGGACCGAGGCAACATGCTGCTTGCTTTGTACATGCTGTGTGTGACCTGGGGCTGTTCCTCCCGGGTCATGACCTCCGAGGGCACACGGCAGGGTGTGGGTTGGAAAACACGCCTGCTGTACATCTCGTACCCTCTTCCTCCTCCTTCCCCGAGCTCTCCTGAGGCCACTCCGAGTGTGTGTCGACCCCGCAGCCCATCCTCCTGCTCCGGCCACAGTCACGTCCTGTTTTTCTGTGGGGCTCTCATCTGGCCACGTGGCTAGGATGGGGCTGGTGGGGGAAGGCCGTGATGCCAGTGAACCCCTCAATGCCTGGCCTCCTTCTGGCCCTGCCTTACTGCCCTCTCCCTTTCCCTGGCTCCTTTCTCTTTTCAGCCCCATGGGTGAGTGTTGGTGAGGAGTTAGGGGAGCCACTGCCCAACCTCTGACACTGGGCAAGCCCCAGGTACCCTGCTGTCGGTTCCTTTGACCACACGAGTCTTCGATTATATTCTGAAGAGAGCTCTTCATCGCCTCCTGGTCCCCATTACTCCCTTGCAGAAATCTGGTCCTGGTTCATCTATCAGGGTGTCCCAGGTGCTGGAGTTCCTCTAAGCCAAAAGGCCTTCCTGGACTTCTTCCCTTCCTGCCTTTGCAAGTGGTGTTTCTCTGTTCTCTGCCCCCTCATTACTTCCTGTCTTGTAGGCTCGGCTGCAACCCCCAGCCTTGTGGGGGCCTTTGCTGGCTGTTCCCCACCCCGAACTCTGGGGCCCTCTAAGCCTGGCCCTCTGTCTTGGCCTCCTCATGCTCTGCACTGTCCCCCTGCCCTGGGCCTGCACCCTCTCAGTCACTTTTTTTTTTAAAGAGGTGTTTGCTTCAGGGTGCATACACTCACTGAAGAGAGAGACAGAGACAATGAGAGGGAAAGTGAGAAATCACCCCCCAAGATGGGATGGCCATGCTACAATCCCTTCTCCTCCCAGGATCTTGGACATGCATGCATACATGCCTGATGTAAGTTCAAGACACTGGGTCCATAGGACCAGTAGTTAGCATGATGGCTATGTCGCTGGACTCCCATGTAGTCAACTGTGGTTTGATTCCCGGACCTGGGGGCTTAAACTCACGCCAGGTGCATGTGCGTGTGTGTCCAAGATCCCCAGAGAATGGAGGAGAAGGGATTGCAGTGTGGCCATCCCCCTCGGGGGTGATTTCTTGCTTTCTGTCTCTGTCTCTGTCTTTCTGGCGAACACATGCACCCTATAGCAAAAACCTCTCTCTAAAAAAAAAAAAAAAGGCCACTGGGTCCACGGCTTGAACTGCGGACCCGTGTGGGAGTCCAGTGATGTAACAGTTACACCATCTGCTGGCCCTCTCAGCCACCTTTTAAGGGAAGAAGCTGGGTCTAAAATTGGTAGCATCTTTGGGACTTGGATCAGCATGTTTGCTGCACAGATATTTGGAGGTGAAGTTACTGAGGACTGGGGTCACTTGGAGGGTTGTGTCAGGGAGATGGCGTGACCACCCCAGGCCAGGCACCTTATGTAGAGCACTGCTACTCTGGGTTGTGCAGGGGTTTGCTGTTTTGTTTACTTATATACATGCTCAAAGTGGAAGCACCTCATTTGCAAATAAAATGTCATGCAGAGCCTTTGCATGGTGGACAGATACCAGCTCAGCTGCTAAAAGAGGGAGGAGGACTCAGGTCCTGTCTGCCTTGTCCCCTGTCCCCAGGAGTGCCCTGCAGAGGAGAGCTAACGCTACCTCATGAGAGGCCCTGTACCCCTTTCCCTTGTTTCTCGGGAATTCAATTTCCTGCCATCCTGGAGTGCAGCCTCTGTGCTTGCTTGATGCTTTGGTTAAAATTTGACATTGCCAATGTGTGCTCTGTTTCCCTTTCAGTGTCTTTTCCTTAAAAATGATGTAGTGGGGACTTCTGACATGACACGGAGCCCGGCACAAACTGCCCTGCCCCCCATCACTCTCGAGCTCCAACTGGAGCCTGCAGATGTGCCAGGCTTCACTGCGGCTGCCTGGTTCCACGCTGGCCCTGTTTCTCATCCTGGACTGTAAACATTGAGCCGATCTTTGACAGGTGGTGACACACTCCAGGAATGGCAGAATTTTTCAACTGTCAGGGAGGACTGGCTGATGGGCTTGCCTCTCGGAGCGTTGTAGGCTCTGGTGTATCTGTCTGGGGGCCGTGATAACCCACCCCCGGTGTTACTGTGAACCGCTGCTCCCCTCTCTCGGCCTGGGGGCCCGGCTGGTCCTCATGAGGTGCAGAGGATGCAAAGGTTTTCAGACGAAGCGCGGGTGGCCGCCGCTCTCCTGCTGTTGCTCACTGTGCTTGTCTGAGAACAGCCAAGAGCAGAGCCTGGCCAGGGTGGTGAGAGCAGACCCACCCCTCAAAGGAATCCTGTTCTTTGTAGCTTTTCCAGATGCACTGTTCTCTACATCTGCCAGAAGCTCCCTGAGGTGTGTAGGTGTGGGACCCCACTCTGCAGGTGAGGAAACTGAGGAGAGATGAGGTGAATTCCTACTTAGGAGTCATCCTGGGTCTGTGGCCAGGATTCAGCTACAGAGCGGAGTCAGTAATAGTGAAGGCTGACATTCTTCCAGCTCTGCCCACCTGCCGGGCATTCTCATACCCATCTCGTGTGCATCAACTCATTTACTTTTAACAAACCATCGAGGAAGCATTGTTGCTATGTCCACTTCATAGCAAAGGAGCCCGGGCACCGAGAGGTTAACCTTCTGCCCATGATCATCAGCTGGGATGAGGCAGGTGTGAGGTTTGAACCAGGCATCCTGGCTCTTATACCTCCAGCAATTCTTGCTCTGCATAACTTCATGGAGTTGTGAAGTTCAAAGGAGCCAATGGCTGATAAGCACTTGGGAAAGCGTCATATTATTATGCAGATGCCAGGTGTCCCGTGGACGTGGATGGCTCACTCCTCACCAGGCCTGGGATGGCAGTCAGCGCTGACCACTTAGTTTATTCCAGGGCGTGGCTGTCTGGAGGAGGCACCGCAGGCTCAGGCCGACGCCGCGAGCATCTCTGTCTCCCCTATGCCTCCTCGGGCTTTGATTCTCTCTCACTAAATTCCCGAGCCCACAATATTGAGAGTTTCAACCTGCGTGTCTTCCTTGGTGAAGAGTGAGAAGCCTGAGAAACCCACAGAGGGGAGAGACTTTGAGACCACCGACCCCAGCTGGAGAAGGTTGCCCTGGGTCCTCGCTGGCTGTGTTTTTATAACTCCGTGGCTCTGTTATTTGTGGTGTTTATGAGCCCTGACCAAACCTATTTTATTACATTTTATTTTTTAAATTTTCAGAGAGAGAGAGAGAGAGAGATACGTGGTCACATCACAATCCCTTCTCTCTCTTTCTACTCCCCGTCGGGATTTTGGGCACATACATGGGCCTGGTATGTTTTTCAAGCCGACAGGGCCAGGATTTGAAGTGCAGAAGGCCATGCGAGACCCAGTTCCCAGTGTGCAGCACTTACCCACAGTGCTGCAGGGCTGGCCCCGACTCCATGTCATTCGTGTTAGTTGAATGTCAGACACTTCTCCTTCCACCAAAGCCTGTCCACCCACAGGCTTGCAGGGAGAACCAAGAATGTGCAGAACCATTGCAGGTGAGCAGGGCGGCCCAGGTCAGAGCAGAGAGAAGGGCCCTGGCAGCCGGCTGGAGTAGCTCTCCAGGGCCATCCAGGGCCATCGCTGGTGTCTCCACTGGGCTCTGCATCTGCATTCCTGGAGCGCTGAGAAACTCCTTCCCTTGGGTCCCACACCCCACCGGGCCCCGTCCTGTGACACAGGGGCAGTTGGAAAATCTCCAGAGTGGTCTTCTAACTTTCCTGAGAGTTCCAAAATGTCCTGAGTGCACCTGGGTTTCTGCTTCCAGTTGGGAAGGTGAGCCCTGTTCACAGGTAGTACACACCCAACCTCAGCACCACGTCCGTGTGAGCCTCTGGGCAGCGCAGCTGGAACCCGGCTTCCCTCACCCTCGTGGCTCCCATCCACTTGCTCCTGGTCTGTTCTCACCGAGTCCAGGACTCCGACACCCTCACCTGCCTCACTTCCTAGGGTTGTCTGTGAGGTTTTACCCAGGCTTATTGCTCTGGGATCCTGCCTTCTGGGATCTGTCATACCTACCGATCAAGTCTTTGCAGGTCGGGCTTCACTATAGTTCTCGAGAGAGAGCCACACAGAGTGTGAGAAGCAGAATGACCTTGAAAGCACTAGGCTTGCTCAACTTGGGGTCAAAGTATTGCTCCCTTCACCCTCCTGGTCTAAGATCCAAATACTTAGAAGGAAATCTGTGACGTCATAGCCATGTCTTATCTATTTTTAAAAAAAAATTCTTCTCTTCTTTCCTTTTTTTCGTTTCCCCTCCCTCCCTCCTTCCCTCCCTCCCTCTCTCTCTCTCTCCCTCCCCCTCTCTCTCTCTCTCTCTCTTCCTCCTCCTCCTCTCTTCTTCATTTGCTGTAGGGCACATGCATTTCAGGGAGAGACAGAGAGTGTGAGAGGGAGAAAGTGAGAGAACACTCCCCGTGGAAAATGGCCTTGCTGCGACCCCTGCTCCTCCATTCTCCTTGCGGGAATCTGAGCACACAGGGAACATGCCTGGCATGTTTTGGAGCCACCAGGTCTAGATCATAGCCATGCAGTCTGCTACGTGGGACCCCCTGGCTTAGGCACCATGCCACCAGCTGGCCTTCTGTTTTCCTTTTCAGCCCTGGCTGCCTAGACTAAAGGCCCCAAGGAATTCCACATCTTATAATAAAGTGAATAAGAAGTCCTTTAGTTCTTATAATAAAACTATAATAAAATAGTGACCACACATTAAGCACCTGCCACAGGCCAGGCGCTGCTCTGGGCATGTTTACGGAGCTCATCTGGCTTAGTAACGAGGAACTGACTGGCATGGGAGGAGAGCTTGCGTGGGGAGCGTCAGAGAAGCCAGGAAAAGTTAGTACACGCTGCCGTCTCTGTGTGACGGAGGGCCAGGGATGTGTAGTCCCAGAATGGATACCACAAAGACTCATCCTCCCACAAACATGGCCACAGAGCCACCGAGTGCTGACGGGTCTCCCTGTGTCTTGCACAGATCAGATCACCATAGAGCATGTGGCCAGAGGTGGCCAGGGTCGCAGAGTGTCACGCATGGAGCCCGCACCCCTTCTAGCCCTCAGCATCAGTTCAGGCCTGCAGCTTTCCACTGAGCCTATGATCTGCTCATTCTTTTTAAATTTTTCTTTTGATAAAAATTTTCTTTCTTCTTCCATAAGACAGAGAGAGAGAAGAGAGAGACACGGAGGTATAGGCGTCCTCAACAGGGTCTTCCCACCATGCTCCATTCCTAGTCTCAGCTGGGCAGGCTCGCAGGCCTGTGTGCATGGCCCATGTGCTCAGGGAGGTCTGGAGACCCAAACCCAAGCCCTGGCATATGGATCAGGTGTGTCTCCCAGGGCCACTGCCTGGCCTCTGGTTTGCGTATTCTTGATTCAGTTACTTGCAAGTTAGGAGGACTCACAGTAAAAGAAGTCATGGCTGTCTTCCTTAAGGATGTTCTAGATGTGGCAGAGACCATAGACACGTGTATACAGTATTAACAGAAGACAGAGGATAAAGGCCCGGAGAAGTAGGACAGACACATACACCAGGAGATGGAACATTCGGGAATCTAAATACAACGCGACGGATCAGGCTGGCTGCATTTCAGTAAAGCATTTGCCAATGTTTCTAGCACTATGCTAAGTGCTCTAGGAATCACCAAAGCTGTGGCACGAGGCCCTTCTAAAAGGATCTGCAGCTAGTTAGAAAGACAAAACCCACCCAGACCACGGTGGTGCTCACCCACAGGATGCTGGGCCTGGACAGCCCACACGGTCCACAGGGCATTGTCTTGGGGGATGGTGTCCCTTTAAATTTCTCCTTCACTCCGTTTCTGTTCAAACCGCTTTGGCGGACACTGATATGCCCCTCTTGAGCACAGTTAGGAAGTCGTGGGGGGGGGGGCTCTCAGATGCCACCTGCTACTTTACCCACGGGCTGAGGGTGGGCTGCGGAGGC
>NW_006160006.1:1474924-1498019 GCF_000334495.1 Tupaia belangeri chinensis | reverse complement strand
ACAGTTAGGGAGTCGGGGGGGGGGGGGCTCTCAGATGCCACCTGCTACGTTTACCACGGGCTGAGGGTGGCTGACGAGCTCCACGGCTTATCCTTAATTAGGAAGCAGCTAAAAACGCCACCAGAGAGCCCTGCCCGGAGCCGCAAAGCCGCCCGCTCGCTAATGCGAGTTGCTTGGGTTGATTGATACTTGTTTTGCGATTCCTCCCGTCAGCTTTCTCTGGTCTGGCCATCTGTTTTCTACCCAACGAGAGGCGTGTTGGCTCTGGTCCTCGCCAGCTTTGCAGTCGAGACGACACAGTGGCGGGTGGGGGCTTAGCGTGGGGGCTTGGCCAAGATCTGCTTTGGGCATAGAATCATCCCTGGAAGATGCAGCCATCTTGGGCTGGAAGGAACGGCTTCTTGGGCTTTGGGCTTCAATTGTCTGAGATTTCAAACAAAAGTTAGCAGAGAAGATGAGCAAGCTGTGATGGAGTTTCTTGACTCTCCATCAGGAGCTCATGTGGCTTCTCCAAGTCCTCTGGGCAGCCCTTTCCCCACCATGGATCATCTTCCAGGGCTCATGGGTGCCTTCTCACTAGAAGAAGGTCACTCCTAGGGCCAAAACCCTTCCTTCTTGGCCAATCACTGTATCGAGAACGTTCTACTGGGAGGGAAGACAGAAAGGGAGGCTCAGCTCTGCACTAAGAGAGCTTGTGGTCTTGGTCGGACACACACGCACACACACATGCACGCACACACACATGCACACACGCACACATGGAAGAGCTGAGGAAAGCGTGCGAGGCTTCTGGGGAAGTCAGGTTTTAATTATGCTACCAACAGTCGTCCCGAGAAATGAAGGCATGAGCAGAACGTGGAACGGTCAGGAACGTCTTTAGAAGGGAAGCAGCTCGTGCTTTGAGCCTTAATGCTCCTAAATGAAGCAACAAAGGTGAGTGGAGAAGAAGTCTGAGGCCCACGTAGACACACACATTCTGTGTATTCCAGACTTTTCTCTGGAATAACAGTCTGGACCAGAAAATCGCCAAGTGGCTGGGGAGCTGGGAGTGGGAGTTAACCTCTGTGCTGTGTGAAGCTGACGCACATCAGGAGGTGCTGCTTCACACCCAGGGGCCTCCTGAGCCTGCCAGACAGGCAGTCACTGTGGCCCCAGGCTGGCTGAAGGCGTGGGGTGAACTGTGCTGTCCAGTCCCCGTGGGTGGCAGTGCTCTCTCATTGCTCCTAGAAGAAATAACTAAATAAGCGTGCCGACAGCCCCTCCCACTCTGACTCCATCAGCATCCTTAGGTTGGTGCTGGGCACACTTAAGCACCCATGTCCAGCCCTTGTTCAGCCAGGGTCTGCTGGCTTGCCTGACAGGGGCTTCCTGTCCTTTCCCTGCAGGGCTGGTAGAACCATTGCAGGCGTAGGCACCACCACACCTGCCGGACTGTGGGGAGCTGGAGAGGGCAAAGGCAAGGAGGAGGAGATGAATCCGAACAGCATAGCTCTGAAGGTGTTCAGGAAAGAAAAATACCAAGTCCAAGGAAAACACCCCGTGAGAGAACATGAGACCTTGTGATTCTCTGCAGGAGTGAGATGAGGCAGGACAGGCAGGAATTCTCAGAATTTAGGAAAGCTGGATCCCACATGGGTCAGCCATGTGGGATCGAGTGCCAGACCTGGCAACTTAAAGAATGCACGTCTGTGTGTGTGTGTGTGTGTGTGTGTGTGTGTGTGTATGTGTGTCTAAAAATTCCAAAAGGAGAGTGAAAGAGAAGAGATTGTGGGATGGCCATCCCCTGGGGTGTATCTCTCAGTTCTCTCTCTGTCTCTCTCTCCAGCAGTGCACATGCCCTATAGCAAAAAAAAAAAAAAAAAAGCTAACAGTAGTAAAAGAAAAAAGGCAAGTGAGTTTCCAAGATTAGTACTTACAAGTAGGAAAGAAAACAGCACTTTTCTTCATGCTTACTTAATTACGTTTTCTTTGCTGAAGATTTACTATTCTGCTTATGGTTGTAAAAAGCACATTAATAACTTTTTAAAACTTAGTAGTAATTGGTAGTTAACAAATTCACTACTTATTAGTGTAAAAATGAAAAAGTCTTGGCTGGCTCAGTGGACATACTGCTTAAGCCAAGCTGGACCCGCATGGAGACGTGGGTTTGGTTCTAGCTGACCTGTGCCTGCTGAGTGCACGTGCTCCCGGTCCTGGGCGGCCAGATGGCTGGTGGGGTGCACGTCTCTCTCTCTCTCTGTCTCCCTCTCTATGTGTCTCTCACTCTCATAAAAGATATAAGTTAAACTTAAAGAAAAAAATTATTATATATATATGCATGTATACGTATATACATGTATATATAGTATATATTGTATACATATGTATATACACACATACACACAGACACACACACACACACACATATAGGGACCAGCAAAAAAATATGTATATGGGTTAAGATGCTCGATTCCCACATGGCAGACTGGGCAGTTTGAGTTCTGAACCCAGCAGCTTGAAAATCATGCCAGACATATGTGTGTACATGCCCATAATTCTGAGAAGAGAACGGGGGAGAAAGAGTTGAGGCATGGCTATCCCCCCAGGGGATGATTTCTCACTTTTCCTCTCTGTGTCTCTCCAGCAAGCACATGGTCTCTAAAACAAAACAAAACAAAAACAAAACAACCCACCGGCACAGGACATTGTGTTAGGAAGAGTCTGAAGGCATGGGACAGCGAGGGCATACGGAGGCCCGTTTGGCATTAGACCATGAAAGACAAGGCATAGTCTTGCGGCAGAGAGGACAGGAAGTGAGACCTGGAACCAGCCATGCTCGTTCTCTTTCTTATGCAGAGAAGTCTGAGCTTCGTCCTGAATGCAGCAGGCACCCAGAAAGCAGGAGGCACACCATGCTGAGCATAGACCTTCGTTCACACTCGCAACAATGAAAACAGCAGAGAGCTTGGCGAGCCAGGCAGGAGGAGCGTTAGCTCAAAGTGTGGCTGAAAAAGGTGATGCAGTCTGAGTCAGCAGAGAAGAGATTTAAGTAACTCAAGATTGCTTTGGCAATCTGTGGGGTGTTATTGGGATCTGGACCTCCACCACCAGGTTGCATACCAACTTCTCACCCAGCATCGGCACGGCTGTGGCAGCCTGCCTGACACAGCGACAGAGAGCCTCACCCCAGCATGCTGGGACTATAAGCAAGGGCCAAGTAAACTCCCTGAGGGAGTGATGAGAGTTGGTGGATCTGTTGAATGCTTTGGGCGGCAAGTAAGAAAATCTTCCCAGTCAAATGGACAAAAGCCATTTTACAGTTGTCTCACGGGGTATGGAGCCCCGAGGCAGGGTGACTCACAGGCTGCCTGGTTCAGCAACTCAGTGGTGCCAAGTGCTTCAGGTCACGTTCTCATTCTGCTCTGCCATCCTCAGTGCAAGAGCTTGTCCTTGCTGAGCTGTCCTTGTGGTTAGGCATTTATACCAGAAGACATCCCAAGGCAGGAAACAGCTTCTTCCTTTATCTTTTTTCAAAACGAGGAAACGTCTCCCAGAAACCCTCAGCAAACATCCACTCTTTTCTTACTGGCCACAGTTAATACGTCCATTGGCTCAACCCTTGGCAAGGGGAATGGGACCATGGTGATTGGCTTAAACCCGTCAAGACAAAGCCCTTGTACCTGGGGAAGGTGACAAGGTGGTTCTCCCATGAAGCGCATGGCTGAACAGAGTGGAGGAGACCTGACCACGGTCTGGTTCCAGGTAGAAAGGAGAGAGGAAGGCATCTAATGTTAGATCCACATTATGGCTGGGGAGGTAAGCAGGGGCCTAGTACCCAGGGAAGAGGCATGGCATTCACAAGACTCACAGTTCCTGAGTTTGGAGACATAGATCCAGGAAGAGAGGGGCGAGGGGGAGTGCTGTGGTTCTTGGTATCTGCAGCGCTTTCTTCAGAGAGCTGAGGCTGGTGGATGAGCAGTTGGAGAGATGGGCTTGGAAAACGCAGTCCAGCTTGCCAGTGTGAGGAAAGGGGAACTGGATATGCCTTTAAGGGTTCGTATTACAGTGACTGCAAAAAGGCAAGGAAAATGCATTTTCCTGCCATGTAAAAATAGAATCCCAACAGGCAGGGTGTCATGTGTCCCATCACCACCACCGCTCAGCAATGCCCTCTTCACTGGCTAAAAGCGCTTCGAGCATATTTGAAACGTGGGAGAATGTACGGGCCTCTGGTGTTCTTTTGCAGCCCCGTATGTGTTATGTAATTCATTTCCAACAGCCCACTGTGCTTCTTGACAAGGAAACTCTCCCTCCTCGATCCCCATCTTCCAGATGGGGACATCGGGTCTCAGAAGCAGCCGTGACTTAGCTGAGGTCCCAGGCTAATAAGAGGTGGAGTGGACACTAGACTCTGGAGAGACTTCACGGCTGCCTCTGTCCATAAGACCATCCCTCCAAGAGCCCAGGGAGCACCGGAGGTGGGCTTACTCACAAGGCAGAGGAAGGAAAGGCTGGAGGAGAACGGAGCCCAGAAGGAGAGAAAGGGTGGACGGCGCAGGCCTACCCCTGCCTTGCTCCACGGGGCCTAAGTACATGCCTGTCCTGACCCTAGAGCCCATGCCCATCAGAGAAGAAAGAACCCTGAGCATCCCCGACGGGCAAGGGACAAATGTAAAGCTGTTTTTATTTTTCTGTCCTTTCCCACACAAACTTTAACATTTCATTTTGTTCTCCCTCTTCTCCTCAGAAGAATAAACACTCGGCCCTGGCATGTGGGTCTCTTTCCCAGCAAACCCCGCCCTCGGCTGCCTCCCCACCCCAGCCTTTCTCTTTATCCCTTCACACCGAACACTTTCAAAGTTAATTTCAAAAAGCTGGGAACACTTGATAGTTTTAATTAATCCTATGCCTGGGGAAATATGATTTTGTGCATCCGAGGCCTCTCGGCTTCTCTGGATAGATAGCTTGCTCTGGATAATGCCAGTGTTTCCAATTTAGCTGTGATTATGCCCCCGACTCGTCTGTTTGTTTGTTTGTTTCTTACTTAAAAGAGAAGCTAATGCTGATGTGTGTGTCCTCAGGAAGAGATTTCTAGTTTTCCTAATAATGCTTCCTAGTTAAGTGGCACTGCAGGCCTTCCACGAGGCTTTCACTCAAGCCCCTCACCCTCTGCCTGTGAGACAGGGAGCCAAGGTGCCGCCCTTCACATTGGAAGGAAGAAACCGAGGCCTGGGAGGCTTGGGGTTTGCTGGGAGTCTCAACCAGGGTCAGTGGCATGCAAAGCAAAGCTGACGAATTATACCTCAGGATTCTTCGTGCAACACCCTTTTCTTCTTAAGAATTCTAGTGAGACAGTATGGAAGCCGTGGCCAGGTGGGCCAAGGAGAAGTATGAAACCCATGGCCAGGAGGGCCAGGTGGACCAGGTGGACAGTCAGTTTCTGGTCCCCGTGAGCTGAAGAGCCCTTTGCTACTCGGGAGGTCCCACAGCTGTCATGCTGAGCATGACTTGGGTCTCAATGCCCTGCGCCTGCCCCAGTCCTCTCCAGTCTGCCCAGCTTCCCTGCCCAGCAAGAGGCCGTGTGTCATTTTACTAAAATACAAGAGATGCTAAGAGTGCCATCAGCACAGTCGGCATGTCATAGGAAAATACTTCTACCCTCCTGCCAAGGGTCTCAACCTAAGCCACCTTTTTGTAATAGATCTCAATGTGTAATAGATCTCTGTATGAGCTAGGTCTCATTTGGTGTAAATAGTGGAAAATCTAACCCAAACTAACTTCCTCATAACTGAAGAGACCAGTTCTAATTCTAGAATTGGGTGTGGCTTGAGGCAGGGGCTCAAACAACGTCGCGGCCTCTCCATAGCTCCCCATTTCTTGGCTCCCTTTAGTCAGCCTCTCTTCTCGGGCAAGTCCTCCCCTTGTGCTTGAAAGATGACTCACAGTTCCAGTCTTATCTCCTTCCAACTTTGAAATTCTAAGAGGAAAAGTTCTCCCTGGAGGCTCCCTAGCAGCCCCGAGACTCACCCTGATTGGCCTGGCGAAGTCATGTGCCCACTCCAGACCTATCTGTGATGAGCTGATTGGTTGGGCCAACATCATCTATTTTCTCACATGCCAATGGGGATGGAGTCAGCCCCATTCACAGCGGGTGGAGTAAGACTGGGAAGGGGATTTCTCCAGGAAAAAACAGAATAAAATTATTAATGGAGCAAAGATAGATGCAGGTAGAGAGCCTTACACTCCTAAAATAAGTATGTCCCACTTTCTCCTCTCATTTTTACTTCATAAAAAGTTTATTCATGGGACCAGCAGTTAGCATAATGGCTATGTCGCTGAACTCCCATGTAGTCAACCTTGGTTCAAGTCCCGGACCCGGTGCTTAAACTCATGCTGGGCACATGTGTGTGCGTGCCCAAGATCCTGAGAGGAGAATGGAGGAGAAGGGATTGTGGCATGGCCATCGCCCTTGGGGGGTGATTTCTCATTTTCTGTCTCTCTCTCTGTCTTTCTGGTGAGTGCACGCACCCTGTAGCAAAAACCTCTCCAAAAAAAAAAAAAGTTTATTCATTTCTTTATTCCCTGAGAGAGAGAGAAATAGAGAATGAGAGATTGATCGAAACTTCCAGCATGGTCTTCCTGTTGCAGTCCACCCTTAGTCCCAGCCAGCCTAGCCCACAGGCAGATGTGAACATGGTGTGCTTAGGGAGGTCCGGTACTTGAACCCTGGACCTGTCCCATGTGGGAGTAGTTGTGTTACCACTGTACCACCACTTGGTCCCTCTCATTTTTATGTTTGATCTACTATAGATGAGCTGGAATATATATAGCATCTCCCTTAAAACAGGACGCACGACTGTCTGACTGAGTCCTCAGGCCATAGCTGGGCTCTCAATTCCTGATGCTGGTGTCTAGATTTTTTCCAGACTCTTCTCAAACTGAGTTTCTTCTTTGCACATTCCTGGGATGGGAAATTACAAATTCTTCATTAAAACAAGATCCCCCTCATCTCATTTGTACAAAATGTTCTCTTATGGTCTTGTTTGTTTATTTACAATGCGGACTCTCACCTCCCACTCTCTGCCACACTCCAAGAATCGCTAGTGGCAACTTTGTCTCTCCCATCCTGCCCTAGCCTCGTCCTCCTTTCTCAGGGATACTCTCAACAAGAGGACATCTTCTGGTCTTTCACCCCTATAGTTAGTTTTTCCTCTATCTCCACTGCCCCAGGCATGCCTGCTCTCTTGGAAAAGGCATCCTGGGGAGATTAGAATGGATCCTTTTGGCTTCTCTCCATGTCACACTTGGAGGGAGTGGAAATAAATGCAGAACGTTGCCCACCGAACCAGTGTGAGGAGCTGCGCCAAGGACTTGAATCAAACGCAAACAAGCCTTGGTCTTCTCATTGCGTTTCACGCAGTAAGTCGTCAAGGTGTTGAACACTTCCAGGGCTGCAGCACCTCTCCTTGCTCACGCATTGTGCATGCGTGTTTGGCCAGGGACTGAATTACAGGGGCCCCAGAATCCCAAGACGGAGGACTCTAATGATGGCTTTCTGGAAGCTCGTTCCTGAAGGCACCTAATGAGCAGAGAGATAAGCTTAATTCAGACCTCTAAGACTTGTTCACCAACAGTGTCTTTTCTCATTATTTTTATTATTTTCTCCCCAATTCAGGATACTCCTTGGAGGTACAGAGGGTATAGGTGTGCATCATTTTGAAGAACATTTTTTATAAAGCATCCTGACAAATTAAAGGGGAAATGAAAGATGCGGGCAAAGGCCACAAGTGAAGACTGAATAACAAGTGTCCACAGGTGCAGCTAAAATAGATCGTTCTGCAGAGCTCAGGGACCCTGAGGCCAGCAGTGTCCCGGGTGCAGACTGACCAGATCTGAAGGGTGAGCCCTTGCGTGGTTCTCCTCAGCAGGATGGACAGTACATGTCTCGATTTCAAGCTCAGCGTCTTTATCACCTGCTCATTCTCCCAGAGGTCATCACAGGCACTGGGAGTTCGGTGGGTGTTGATTAATGAATACGTGGCTTGCTGACTGCGGGAAAGAACAAATAAGCCAGCGAATACCTGTGAGAGAGCTCCTTGGTCAGACTGACATGTCACTGAGTCTAGCTGGACTTCTTTTGTATTGATTATGTAGGAGTTAGGGACCTAAAAACACTAGAAACCTTGATGGCTTCATGACACCGAGACACCGTCAAATGTGACCAGTAGTGCTGAGGAAGATAGTCGTCAATAGTCAAATTGTTCGTTTCCCTTAAAAATCATTCTTTTCTCTTAGGGGCCTATCATGTGATTCGCCCAGACTCTCGAAAAGGCAGGAAAGTGAGAGCAGTGCTGGGACTCTTTTCTGTAAATGAATCTAAGGATGTGGCAGCTAAGGAGGCATGGCTATGTCCCCGACCAGGTGCCACCTCTGCTTGTACTGTTCGGGAATTCTCCTGCACCTGCTCAGAAGGTGCCTGGTGGTTCTCCATGCCCCTCCGTTGTGGCCACTCGTGCTCAGCGTGTCACTCACTGTGTTCCTAAGAAATGCAGGAAAGGACCCTGAGTTGTTTTCGGCTTGGGCAATGGTGAACTCTGGCGTGGGAATCCCACCTCTCAGGCTGAATGCTACCAGCTCCTCAGCGGTTGCTCCCGGGAGTCTCTAAGGGCCTTCGTTAGCATCCTAGACTGGGTCTCGGGTCCCCCCATCTAGGAGAGCAAGGACCAAATGCAGCATCTTGGACAGCCCCTGGCCCCCAGCCTGGAATGGGATGTCCCTTGAGAAAGGGTCTCACCCTTACTCTTCCTCCCTACTCTTCCGTTTGTTCTGATAAGCACAGGGAAGTCTGGTGGTGGGAAACGAAGCCCTCAGGCAGCAGGACAGGAGGGTGCCAACTGAAAACTAAGTATTAATAATTGCCGCATTAACCCAGAGACTCTGGAAAACCATTAGGGGCCATGGGTCAAAGGACAGCTCCAGACCTGTCCCTGAGAATGGGGGAGAGGACAAAGTCAGGAGTGCGGATGGAGCACTGGGAATTGTCCTGGAGTCATGTAGCGCTGGGTTTGAGTCCTGGGTTTACCTCTTAATGGTTGTGAACCTCAGACAATTCAATCAATCACGAGTCTCTTTAATATAAAGATGGTGCCTAAATTATAGGGCCAGGGTGGGAATCACTGCAGACAATCATCATAGATTCACTCAATTAAAAACAAAACGAAACAAAACACGAACAAAACTCAGGATTGAGCAGGTGCCTATCCGAGTTTCCGGCAGATATTAGATTCCAAAATGGTATATGAAGAGTCTTCAAGGGAACCAGCAGTTAGCGTAATGGCTATGTCGCTGGACTCCCACGTAGTCGACTGCGGTTCGTGTCCCGGACCCGGTGGCTTATAAAACTCACGCCGGGCGCGTGTGCGTGCGTGCCCAAGATCCCGAGAGGAGAATGGAGGAGAAGGGATTGCGGCGTGACCATCCCCCCTGGGGGGTGATTTCTCGCTTTCTGTCTCTATGTCTCTGTCTGTCTGGCGAGCGCACGCGCCCTACAGTGAAAATCTCTCCAAAAAAAAGTCTTCAAGAAGTTCCTGAAAAATGTGTATTATGAGGAAAGCGCGCATGAACTTCATATTGTTGGACTTTGAGTCTATGTTTTTCCATGAGCTTAGCTTTAAGAAGTTGTCTCATAGCTACCCTGTGGCTAGAGAGCTCAGTTTCCTCCCGATGGGCCTGAAGGACTCTAGGCTCCAGGTGGCTGTACAGTAATACAGACATCACTGTCCCAGAGCAGCCGGACCCCGCTGTGGGAACCCAGGCTGAACAGTGCCATGTCCTGCTCCAGGCACAGACCCGTCCCCAGGAACCAGGCTCCCTACTCCCAAGTCTGAGCTCTGCCATCCGCTGGCTTTAGGAAAACCACCCGGGCGCAATGGTTTGGAGCCAGTTAGCATGAGCTGGCATTTGCAAGTGACATTTAAAGGTCACCTCCAATCCTCCTGCTGGGCAAACAGGGAGGGAAGGTGCAGGGAATGTGGACTTGGGTTGAATCTAATGAGCTTGGGCAAGGAGCTAGGGGCTGACAGAGAGAGGCAGGAAGTGGAAAGGCGTCCTTAGCAGAAGCTGTGGACAGACGCAGGCAGTGTGCGGTGCCCAGGAAGGCAAAGGCTCTAGCCAGGTCTGAGAGGAGAGGTCTTTGGGCCTGTTGGCTTCATCTTTCGCTGTGTGGGCAGTCGGCCCTGGTGTTACGTCCTCTAAATGTGGCTGAGAAGGGAAAGGTTGTTGGAAAATGCATGGAAAAAAGGACTTAGGGGTCCTTCCTTAGAAATTCTCTATCCTACCCAAAGGACAAGGCTACTGTATATGTGGAGAGGCTCCTTGGGCGTATTTCTGAACTAACAATCGGAGCACGTTGTCAGAAAATGTGACCAGTCAATAATCTGCCATGTGGTGAAGAGATAATGGACGTCGTATTTGAAACTGAAGCTGCCATGCAGAACAGGAGAGTGTCTGGAACCCACAGAAGCAGGTGACTTGGAGCAGGGGCCTGTTCTCAGAGGAGATGGTGTGGAAGGACAGTGCCGCGTCGTGTGTTCAGAGGGCTCTCCAATGACGAGGAGGCTGGGGAGTGCGTGCCCTGTCGTCAGCCCTGCCGGCTGTTATCTGCACTTGAGCTTCTCCTCTCCTACCAGAGTCTGGGCTCTACTCCTCTACCCCACCAGCTGCCTCCACCCCAAAGGTGACCCTGGTAGCTGCTTCTGTCCCATCAGGTCACATGAGCTTGCACTTGGCCAGTGCTGGGCATCTGTCTAGGGAGGGGCAGCCTGTCTAGCCTTGGATCTAATTGTACCTGGAATTGGGGGGGCATAGTAGTGTTGGAGATATCCCACACCTCCCATAGGGCAGGCATTTACCTGTGACACTCTGTTCTGGGGGAGGTTCCTTGCAGTCATTGGCCAGATGGTCATGGATATTGACTTGCTTTTCCTCTTGCGTATAAAGCCTGTCTCCTGTCTACCCCAGGTACGCCATATAAACCTAAACAGAAGTTGAACTTCAGTAGAAAGTCCAGCCTCCCATGCGGAGAGTGCCCTGCGGAGTCACCGGTCACTCCATGTTAGTGGAAAGCTCAGGAATCAGTGGCCTGATCCACTGGGTGGGCTGATCCCTGGAACCCCTACTTACCCTGAAACTTCCCTCCCTCACACAAAGCTGCCCTACCTCCACCTCTGAGGACCAGTTCCACTGTGCCTTGAGGAATCCCCTGCTAAGATGCATGCACCCTGGGGAGGGTCTAAACTGCATTAGCGAAAAGCACATTAAGCTGCTGTCAGTTTTAGCCAGGACATTTTGGCGGGGATTAATTTATCAGGCTTCTTTCAGATGTGACACCTAGTTGAGAGGGATTTGGATTTAGGAGAGGAGTCTGATGGCAAGAACCGAAGGAGAGACAGACGGGAAGAGCCCTCAGAGGGCCTCCTTCCTGGTGTGTTGGGGCCCCAGAGCCAGGGCCGCAGCCTCCTGAGCCTCTGCCACTGTGGCAGAAGCAGCGGTGACTGCCAGCTGAGTCCCCAGAGGCAGCCACCAGCCTTCCCTCAACCCTTTGTTCAGGGCTTTCCCTCTGATCTGTGAGGCTTTGTGCGCCACTGTTTGCAGGCTCATCTCTGTGGGGACTTCAGCATAGCTTCTCTTTCACCTTGCTAATGCATCGCCCAATCCCTGGACTGTCCCCTGGGGCCAGAGAGTTTTCAAAAACAGAAACAAAGAGGCAAGAGCTTGAGCTGTCTTTAGTCTTGGCTCCTCCTTGGGGGATTCCTGACATAAATCTGAAGCATCCATGGCCTTTGTGTATTACACAGAGATCTTCTGAGGGACTGCAAATAGTCGGTCTGTTGTTTAAAGGAGAGCCCTCTTTTTAGAAGAGTGTAGCACAAAAAGGCTAGAGAATGGGGTTGACAAAAAGGAAGGGAAGGTGGCATTTATTGAGCAGCTACTATGGGCCTGCCCACTGTACCAGGTTCTTCCCACGTGGCTCCTCCTGCCCTGCCCAGGAGGCAGTGCAGGCACACTCACTCCAGATCTGCAGATGGTATTCAGAGATGCTTAGAAGTAAACAGTGAGCTTTGGATTCCAAAGGGAAGGGGACACCTGAGCAGGGGGTCCCCTGTAAGCACTAAGCAGGCTTAGCTCTGACGGGTCTAGTCCCCTGCTGCTACACTCTTCTTTCTCTGTTATCCTCAGTGCTAGGCCAGAGTTGTACTTACCTAGAGCTATGAATCTATTAGGTCCCTCACCTTGGGGCTAACCCTACTCAGCATCTCACTGCAACGTGAGATTGGGTCCTAGGACATCTTCATGTTAAAAAGGAATTTCCTTTGGGCTGACACCCCTGTAGAGGAAATTAAGGGGTGAGGGAGGAAAAGACACACAGGAAAAACAAGCCCACTGAGTCCTAAGAACAAGGATATCTTACCTCTTTGGGGCCGGTTATTAATGCTCGGAATTCTGATCCATTCATTAGTGTGGCAAGCGCTATCTAGTGACAGGTTAATTGCACAGCTCTGGGTAATTAGAAGGTAAATACATGTTAGCAGGACACTACTGTCAAGATCAAAACTGTCTGTTGGAAAGCCCTCTTGCATGGCAAATTCCACCTTCATCTTTTCAACCCGAAGGGATTTTTTTTTTTGTTGTTGTTGCTGCTTTGAGAAAAATCTCTGCTCATCCCTCTCACTAAGATGTATTTAGTTCTGGCCTTTCCCCGCCTCCTTTGCCTTCCCTGTCAGTGACGCATCTTGCTCTTCCACTCTGCAGCTCTGCTTCTATTCTGGGTAAACGTCTCTAGCGACAAACCTCTTGCATATGAGGTTTATACCTCTAGTGTAGCTCAAAGGTTGGGGAGAAACGCCTGATTTCTCCGAGACTGAGTGGGGTGCAGGGGAGAGGGACAGGAAAGAAGACCCTTTGAGCTCAAACTCCACTTCTAGAGCTGCATGGGTGTGTGAGAGTGGAGGACCCTTTGAATATGTCAGTGCAAAGCATGCATGTTGCTAGCTAGACCCCCAAGAGAGCAAAGATCTGTTTACTCAGAGCTGAGCAATTTTCTGGCCACTGGGACTTGGGGCCCTGACCTCCTGGGAAAGGCCCCTGGATAGGATCCCCAGACCTGGGTTGCTCTCCTACACTGCCTGAGCCCCTGGATCCTGACAGCTTGGACGACAACCCCAGCAATGTAAATCGGGCTATTCCCTGAGCTGTATAATGATGAGCATCTCCAGAGAGGAAGCTGCAGGTTGCTGCGGTCACAGGCATCTTTCAGGGGGACAGTTCTCCAAGGGATGAGCACCTCTGTTTGGTTTCAAGTGGTTTGGTTTGAGTGTTGGAATCAAGGGCTGCACTCTGTCTAAAATGCCATTCCTGGTTTGTGCTAGCATGAGGAGTATTTAGAGAGTTTGGGTTAGCCCTCAAATCTTCTTTTCCATGAACCATACCTTGCAAACCTGAACTCTTAGCTCAAAACCCAAGGATAGTCATTTCTGTCTTAAATCCCCTCCCCACCTTGCATGGGGTAGAAAAACCTAGTGCAAAGCCAGGGCTGTTTCCTCTTTGTCTTCTTTCATCCTTGAGTCCATTCGCGTGTTCAACCAGTGCTTTCTGAGTGCCACCCAGGGTCGAGCGCTGAGCCAGGTGTTGGTGGACAACTCTACACTGACCAACCTCTGCTGCCAAGGAGCTCCTACCCAGGATGGAGAGGTGGACGGTCAGAGGCAGAGCAGAAGGAGGCACAGCAGACGGACTGGAAAGATGCGTGTTGCAGGAGTCCTCACATGGTCTTGTCTGTGAGAAGGGTAGGGTACTGAGAAAGGCTGGCGTGAGGAGCTGAAGCTTCCCTGAGTCAGTGACTGACCTGCTTAGAATCATATCAGCTGGGTCCCAGGTCCTCTGGCTCATTGGGGGTACATGTGGAGCCCGGCCCACTACCGGACATCAGCAGTTCTGCCTCACCATCCACTAAAGGAGTCTGAATTCTGTGCCATGTCACTACCACGGCAAGGACGAGCCCAGAGCTCTGCTGGGGCCCAGAAGCCAGTTAGCCATGAAAGAATGAAGAGTGGGGGTGGGCGAGCAGAGAAGAAAAGCTCAGGACACAGCACTGGGATATCTAGGGGTAGGGGAGTGTGCGGGACCTGGGCTCTGCCTACAGGGAAGGAGGTGAGGACCGGACAGATGGTGCTCAGTCTCAAATCTTCTCACAGCACACCTCAAGGTCAGTGCAAGCCTGCCTTCTGCTTCAGGGTTTTACTTGCTTCCCAAAGCACTCTTGGGCAGTATGGAAACTTAGTGAGAGTAGAACCAGGATGAAAATGACTCTGACAGGGCATGTGATCTTGCCCTGGGACAGATGGGGATCGCTATTGGAGAGCTGCTCCACTCACTCCCACGTTGGGGAAGGGCCAGCCCCTGGCACCTCTTCCTTTGGCTTCTGCTCTCAGCAGGGAAGGACAGAGCTCAGAGAGCCCAGTGTTGACCCTCAACTCCTCCCTCCATGTGGGACTGTCCCACCGCCCCACCTGCCTGAGTGTTGTCAGGGCCTTTTCCAAATGTGAACTGACACTCTCTTAAGTAGTCTGGCTTTCTGGTGGCTTCTCCTGACATGGCATTAACAGAGAAAACAGCGACATGCATCCCATGGGCTCGGGAACATTGATTTCTTGTTTAGGCCCCTTAGACAAGCAGCCACAACAGCTGTGGCAGGTTTGATTCGGCTTCTCCACAAGGGTTTCAGGCTTGGGAGGAGAGTGAGATCCACCAGGCTGACAGGAAGTGGGAGATGGGGCAGAGGGGTCTTAATTCCTTAAATCATGCTTTGAAATGGAATTGGGAGGTGAGTCTATAGAGGGGATAATGGGCCCCAGAATTGTGTGAGAAGGCATTTCTTTCCGCATTCCCATTGGGAAAAACAATGCATGGAGGCCTCTTTCTGTCAAAGCTTAGAACCCCATGATCCAGCCAGCAGTGACATGGTGCTCAGGAGGCTGGAGCCTACATGGCTGCCTCTGCAGTTAGAGCCCCAGATCTGGCGACTTGAAAAACACACTGGGCACATGCATGTGCATGCCCCAGATCCCACGACAAAAATGAAGGAGAAGAGATTGTGGCATAGCTACCCCTCTGAGGGGTGCTTTCTCACTTTCCCCCTCTCTCTCTGTCCCTGTCTCTTTCTCTCTCAAAACATGCATCCAGTAGCAAAGAAAACAAAACCACAGCCAACCACCTCAGGTTCTAGGGTGCCTCATTCCAAAAGAGGGGTTATGACCTTTTTCACGAGAAACTATGAAAATGTACCCTTCTGCCACAGCCGCCCAAACATTTTTGGTCTTGAGAATGTATAATGTCTTTGCCTTGACTAATGTGCACTGTATTCATGCTGGGAAAAGCCATATTGTACACTGTAAAGACGTGCAGTAATGAAATGTAAATACATAAATAAATAACTGAGTAAATAAATAAATAAATTGCTTTGGTGAGGACAGCAGCGCTGTTCTGCCTCTGAGTTGGTCCTTTGTAATGAGCCAGCGCTGATTATTCCTGTAACGAAAGCTTTCCCTTTAAGAAAAGATAATAGGGTGGCTAGGAAATACCCTCTGGAGCCTTCCGCCCAATTAAAACTTTTTCTGTAGTTGGGCAGAGCTCAACCTGCTCTCCATCCAAACAACTCCAATTACCATGAAATCATTCCTTGCTCTGGCACCATAAATAAAGCATTTTCACAAAAGAGTAATATTTATATTATCACCAGGGATAGAATAAGAAACAGAAGAAATGAGAGATGCTGGTGTAATCAGCGAGGCCGTTTCCATTGTAGTTCACGGGCCTCTAAATGGAACACGCCGTCTCTAGCTTGACTCTATTTAAATATACACATCTCTTTGTGTGCATATATCTCACTCCCTGAATATATAGAGATAGATAGATAGATTTTATCTCTTTAAAATATTAAAATAAATTACATCTTTGCGCAGAATACAGACATTAATTCTGTTTCCAGGAGATTTGTCAAATCAGTGGCCTGTGTTTGCATAACAAGCTCTTTGGTTACGCTGTGCAGAATGTAAATGACCATGTTGTCAGCTCCAGATGAAAATCACCAGATTTTCAGCAGTATTGCTTCCACTGATTAAGACGAGCTTTATGGTATGTGTTCAGGTAATGTCAGTAGTAGCTGGTCCTTCTTGGAAGTGACTGTAAGGGAGGGAAAAGGAAAGTCCCAGAAAGACATGGGTCAGAGAATCTCCTAATGGTGGGAGAGCTGCCATTCTCTGGTTTTCTTCAGCAAACAGGATTCCTTTCCTTCACCTCCTTCACTGTATCTCTCTCTCTATCTCACTCTCTCTCTCTCATATACACACAAACACACAGACAGTGCTTCTGCTCTGGGTTTTGAACTTTTGGTGGCACAATGAACTACTTCCTGCCAGATTTTGGACAAAACATTTTAATGGATCTGGATCATGCTGAGGTTTAAGGCATTGAAGACTCAAATAGGCTCACAAACTCCAAACTCTCAGGGAGCAGGATTTGCTCTGTCTCTTAAGTGTTGTAAACAAGACTTCTAATAATAGTATTTCTTAGACCAGCCATGGTGGCTCAGCAGGAGTGCAATGCTCAGTGATGCTGGAGTCACATGGGGAGGTCCCAGATTCACTTCCCAAGGTCTACCTATATGTGTTGGGCATATACGTGAGTCTGGCTGGCTGAGGCTGGGGGTGGATTGTGGTGTGAAGACCCTGTTCGGGAATTCCTGTCTGTCTCACTCTCTATCTCTTTTTATGGAGGAAATAAATAAATAAAAATTTAAGATAAAATGACTAAATGCCTAGTATATGCCAGACATTTTGCTGGGAGCTTTAAGGGTATCATGCTCTTCAACAATAGTTCCGTAAAATTATTAGTAGTATTTCCCATGTAGAGATCAGGATCCTTGCTGATATTAGGAAACTTGCTGAGGACCACAGACAGGGAGCTCCTGATTTAGGACTTGAACTCATAGCTGTGTGAGTCAGGAGTCCAGGCTTTTAACAGGCTCACGACACCAAGCTGTGTTTTGATACCATCTGCACCTCTGAAGGCAACATAAGGCTTCTCATCCAGGGTTCCAGAGAGCCCTATTCTTGCAAGGGTGGGCATCTGAATCTCCCCTTGGGATTGAAAGGCTGATTGTAGAAGAGTTTTCAAATGTATTTACCTACTGAAAATGGCTACTGACAAAAAAGAACTAGCATGGCTTTGTTGTTTCCTGCTTCTCCCCACTCTAGGGCCTGTGCTCGCTACAATTGACATTGTGATCTCTTCAATGCTCATGAAATTTCCTCTAATGAACTTGTATATTTGTTTCTTTTACACATGAGGACAATGAGATCCAGGGAGGGAAAGATAACTCAGTTTGTGACAGAGTTAGGGTTGGAACACCCTGGTTGAGCTATTGCTCAATAATCTACAATCTAGAAAGAGCTCATTGAGGCTGACTTTGAAAAGTAGCAGGACAAGGCTAGCATGAGCTTCTGGAGCCATGCTGCCGGACGGACGCTGTGGGCTATGAGCTGGAGAACGACCCAGCTGGTCCAGACCTGACTGGATGCTCCAGTCATTTATTGGCTCATCAAAAAAATCATGATGCATTTTTGCATAGGAAAATATGTCATGACTTTTCCAGTGACCCCTTATATGATGCAGTGAGTAAGTGCAACAGCTGTTGGGTTGGCTCACCCCGATTTCAGATGCCAACTCTGTATGTGAGCAAAAAGTGCTTTGTGCTTTGTTACAATTGTGGCATTTCTTCATGGTCATTTATAGCTGCAAAACACATCAGAGTTGTTTTCACAAACCTCTAAAATTCATCTGTTTTGTTTCCTTTTTGAAATGTTCAGTTCAGCAAGATCAAAGGCCAACAGATAGAACAAAATTTAACTCAGACTTCAGCCATTCTATTTCCAGTCTTGGTATTTCTCCATCCAAATTGCATTTATATTGGAAACATTTCTGTCCACAATTTTCATGGCAGTACATAAAAGTCATCTCTTGGTTGAGCAGACACAGGAAAACTTCCTGGGTTTGTCTTTAATGCTTACTGCACCCCTTGTTCCATTGAGTCCAATTGCCCCCTGAATAATAGCAATAGTAACAGTGATCAAAATACATTGCTTTTATTTTCCCATTTAGCAGCAGGACTAGATTGAGTTGATACCACATGTGTCCAAATGGGTCTGGGAAATTCTCAAACAGATGATTTTTAGGTATTTTCTGCTACTGACAAAAAGCGCCGAGTTTGGAATAAGCGAAATGCAGTATGGTAGAGACGCCCAGTTGCTTCTTGATATTTGTACTTTCCTTTGTATGTAATTGAGCCCAGTGTTTAATTGGACAGATTGTTTCACTGATAAATGACTATGTTTCCCAGAATTCCCTGTGACTAAGCAAGGTCATGTGGCTAGGTTCTAGCCAATAAGCTGTTAGGGGAAGTGTAAGCATGTAGCTTCTGAGAAATCTTTTTAAAGGGAGTGGGATCACCTTCTTTCTCTTTTTCCACTTGGCTCTTGAAATGATAAAGGTGATAACTGGAGCTCTAGCAATTTTTTAGGGTAATGAAGATGAAGACCATTTCAGGTTCTTGTTAATCTCAGCTGATCCTTGGTTCAAATGGTGTCTTTTATCAAGATATTAACCTCCAAGATTCAATTTCCTTATTTATGAGATTTACAGGTTTCCACTTTTATGATTTTCTGAGTTTTTCTGAAAATTGAACATATAATAAATATGATGCAAAGCAAAGTTACTGCTACTTTCAACCCTCCCACCCCCCCCCATATTTTCAGGATGCTAAGTGTTTAAGTAGCTGGGTATAAAAACCATGGAACTAGAATGTTTAAAGTGGTCAAGGGATTCACTGTGTGAATCGGTGGCGAAATTACAATTTCATTGTCCAATGTGGTATGATATTGTAAAAAAGAACTGATCAGATATTTAGTTTCTGTTTTACTCCAAGATTTTTTTTAGCTCTATTCATAGTGTGTAGCTTTATATCTATCTATAGCCTTATAGATTATTTTCACAGTTGTCCTGTTTACTAAGGAAATGCAGGCTTTACTGTATGTTCTCTTCTGGTATTACACCTGTAAAAAGGCTTAGCTTCACTCCACTCAACCTCTTGATACTATAATTCTACAATCTTTACTTGCACACATTTGTCTGAATTTATATTTTCTCTCTTGGTTGGTCTGCTTCTGCTCACCTGGGTGATTCCCTGCTTTTAAGCCTATTCTGACACTATCTGGCTTTCTAGTAAGAATGTTCTGTGGCTATACATGTAGCTCTTCCAACTAGAATATTTCTGACCTTGAAATTCTCCCCTAATATCTCTGTCCTGAGCCTTTTGATTTATACACAGTTATTCTTTTAAATTTAGGCATATTGGGACCAGCAGTTAGCCTAATGGCTATGTCGCTGGACTCCCACGTAGTTGACCGCTGTTCGAGTCCCGGACCCGGTGGCTTAAACTCACGCCGGGCATGTGTGCATGCATGCCCAAGATCCTGAGAGGAGAATGGAGAAGGGATTGCGATGTGGCCATCCCCCCGGGGGGGTGATTTCTCGCTTTCTGTCTCTCTGTCTCTCTCTGTCTGGCAAGCGCATGTGCCCTATAGCAAAAACCCCTCCTAAATAAATAAATAAATAAATAAATAAAATAAAATAAAAATAAAATAAATACACTGGAAAGTTATATGCAATCTAATGTAACAAGATTATGATGATAATAAATAAATAAATAAAATAAAAATAAAATAAAAAATAAATTTAGGCATATTATCTGTTTGCATAGCATTCTGTTTTATATTTATATGTAATCTAATTTTCTCTCTACACTAACCTTGTTTGGAAGATGAGGTCGGCATTATTATCCTCCTCTTTGATGTGAGGAGACAAAGCCTTGGAGGAGTTAGGGTCTTGTATAAAATTACACAGATGGTTTCTAGTGGGGAACCACCAGAACCACATCTTCAGTTTTCTAGTTTCATGTCCTTTTCTTTATGCACCCAAATTCCCTCCCCAATCTGAAATCCACTCATGTAGGCTGCCTATCAATCATATCTCACATTTCTATTATGATTTCTTCTGCCTCCTCCAGACAGAGATTCATTCTGGTCCACACGTATATTTTGAGGATGAAGGATTTGTCACATTTCCTATTTGAGTAACATTTTTATACTTTTCAAGTGCTTTCTTGTACATTATCTTATTTGATATTCACTGTATGTCTATAAAATAGGTAAGGCAGGCATTTATTTTTCTCCCACTCTACATAAGAGGAAACTCCTGAATAATCTAAGTGATAGACCCACAATCACAGAGAAAATTAGTGGCAGAATTGGGACTGTGTCCTCTAATTGGAGAACTCTTTCCAAAGAAAGAGTATAGAAAGTGGCTTCTTTTGAATCTTCTATAGTGAATACCAGTCAGGTCCTACATAAGTGAGTCACTGGCTTTTATACTCCTTTTAGAGCTATCTACGAGAAAAGACAGATTCTCTATTTCCTCCCTGTCCCCTGTCATTTGCAGGTCAATCAGTAAATTACCTTTTCTAAAATTTTGTCATAGGGTACATATGTTTGCCAGAGAGAGAGAGAGAGAGAGAGAGAGAGAATGATAGAGAGAGAATGTGATAAAGCTCCCCAGAGGAGATGGCTATGCCACAGTCCATTCTCCTCCATCTCTCCCTGACCTCAGAACCCTGGGCGTGCTCATACATGTGTCCAGCATGTTTATCAAGCCTCCAGATCCAGGACTCAAACCATGCAGTTATCCATATGGGATCCAGATGCCATAACTACCATACCACTGGCCAGCCTCAGTTACCTTCTGAAAGAATAATGCTCTGAATCAGTGCTCTTCCAGGTAATAGAAGAATATGGTTCTGCAGGGAAGGTCAAGTGATTGTCAATACAAAGCCAATCCTATCCCATGCTGAACTGAAGCTTCTGAAAGTAGGTACCACAGATGCTCAGAGGAGAAAAGATATCAGTATGATATCAGCAGTCTTCAGGGATAGCTCCCTGGAGGGTCGGGGCTGGTCTGGCTCTGGTCTTAGAGGCAATAAAGGGTTAAGGAATGAGTTCTGTGCTGTGCTTCAGTATACATGGTTTTGAGCCTCAGCCATATTGCTAACCTAAGTGGCCTTGGGTAAGTCATGTGACCTCCTTAGGACTCAGTTTTTGCTTCTTTACCAGGAGAAGTTTGGACTAGCTGTGGAGTGCCTTTGTTATCTCATTAGTGCTATCATAAGAAACTATGGCGGATTCGATAGCTTAAACAACAGAAATCTATTTTTCACAGTTCTGGAGGTTGGAAGTCCAAATTCAAGGTGTCACTAGGGTTGGTTTCTTCTGAGGCCTTTCTTCTTGGCTCGTTGATAGTCACCTTCTCCCTGTGTTTTCACATGGTCTGCCGTTTGTACCCATCTGTGTCGTAATTTCCTCCTTTTAGAAGGACACCAGACATGTAGGATAAGGTTTCGCCGTAATGACCTCATTTTAACTTAATGACCTCTCTAAAAGCCTTATCTTCAAATGCAGTCACATTTTCAGATGCTGGGGGTTAGGACTTCAATTTTAGGGGTAAGAGGACACAGTTCAGCCCATAAACGTGCCAAAATCTGCTTGACCATCAGAATTACTCAGGAGGATTTAAAACATAGATGTTTTTAAACTTCATACCACTCTCTAAGAACTGCAAGAGACAGAGTCCAGGGATCTCTTTTAAGATTTCCTAGGGGATGAGAGAGATGAGACAGAGACAGACAGACAGACAGACACACACACACAGAGAGAGAGAGAGAGAGAACCAATAGGATATATACACATATCCACACATTTTATTTATAAATGTCTGTTTCTTTGGAGAACCCTAATGAATGTAGGACTAAGACAAGGGATCTCAAAAAAGAAAAAAAATGAGGGAAGAGACACTAGAATAGAATAGCTGGATTCTTTTTTTAATTGCCAGAGAGTGCGTGTACTCATGAAAGGGAGACAGAGACAGAGAGAGACAGAGAATGGGAAAAAGCTCCTTCACAATGGGGCACGGATATGCTGCAATCCTTTCTTCTCCATCTTTCCATCCTGTTGGGATTTAGGGCATGCATACAGACATGCCCAGTATGTTTTTCAAGCCTCCAGGGTCAGTATTTGAATTGTAGGTGGCTATGTGGAATCTGCCTCTCTTAACCACTAGGCTTTGTGGCCCTAACCAGAGATTCTTATTTAGAGTTCTGACTTGTGAACTGCAGCAAACGCTTGGAGGTGAAGTTTGTTGAAAAGAGTATGGGCTTTGAAGATAAAAAGATTTCATTTTTGTCCCTTACCAGTATGGTATGCAGCATGGGTCCTGTGGAGTCTCAGAGGTTCTGCTCCTTTCAGTACATGGCAGGAAATCCCACTGAATGAGCAGAGTGGTCATGAGAACTCAGTCAGACGGCTCACAAAACACTTCCTCAGGGTCTTGCAATCAGAGGCTCTTGGGTACTTGATCATTATTTGTTCTTCTGGGACCAAGTTTCCTCCTCGTCCTCTCGTCTATATTTCCCAGTTAGTCACATGCTTCTATGCACATAAAAAGGGTGAAAGAAGAATATGAAGGAGGAGAAGAAGTAGCCAGAAAAAGCAGACATTAAGACAGTACATTCCAGGGACCAGCAGATGGCATAATGGTTGTGTCACTCAACTCCCACATAGTAGACCACAGTTCAAGTCCTGGACCTGGCGGCTTAACACTCAAGCTAGATGTGTGTACATGTGTGCCCAGTATCCCAAAGGGAGAATGGAGAAGAAGGGATTAGGCATGGCCAATCCCTCTGGGGAGTGATTTCTCACTGTCTATCTCTTTGGCAAGTGCACGTGCCCTATAGCAAAAATCTCTCTTAAAAAAATAAAAAAGACATTACATTGCAGACTTGTAAGAGCCATTGGTGCTTAAGGACAGCAATGTGGGGCTGTTGGGAGCTCTTACTCATTTTCTAGTTGTTGAACCAAAAGTTTCCCCCTCCAAGTGTACACCCAATTGATATTAA
>NW_006160006.1:1472126-1474893 GCF_000334495.1 Tupaia belangeri chinensis | reverse complement strand
ATGCCGAGAGTAGCCCAACATCTCAATTGTAGCTGCATATTTGATATTGCCTTTGACCCATCAGTGATAATAGCTAATGTGTACATTTGATAAATCGCTGTTTAAGATGAATGATTTACTTACAAGGTCAACTTGCAAAGCTAAGAGCTAATCATCATCTTTATGTGTTACATCAACGCTGTTTTCCATATGGGAGACCTCAGAGGCTTACGCAATGCCTTGAAACTAGGAAACTCTCCATAAAAATCTGAGGAAGTTGGGGAAGGGAGGGTGGGTGTAATGCAGGTTGCAGAGGTCAGTGGGAAACACACAGAATTTGTCTTAAAATTGTTCACTGGTTGTTCCCCATGTTGGCCTTTTCTGTGCAACCAGGTCACAGATTCCCTGAGGGCAGGCACCCTATCCAGGACATCTGCATGCCAATGGCACTTTGGTATCAATGACACAGAGCAAATGGGCGTCCTGTCCTGCATGCTCGAAGGGCTGTGTGGAAGGGATGCAGCAAGAGAGAGTTGTTCTGATTGTGGAGGCTGTGTCTGGGATCAGGTGAGAGTCCTGATGAAGCGGGCAACCCTGTGCCTGGGTGATGTTGCTGTCCTTGCAGCTCCTGAAATGTAGTCATCGCAAGGTAGATGCAGAAGTGGAGCAATGTGACGGAAGAAGCCTTACACACTTCTCTCCCCACGGCCCCCTCCATGCCGCGTGAGCACTTCTGAGCTGCCCGAGGGAGCTGGTTACAGTTTAATTTTATTTCTTTTAATTTTATGAGCAAGAACCCCTGGGTTGATCAACATGAAAGAAAATGGTAATTTGCAGAGTTTCTTTTCTTCCCTCTGCACTCTCCCCAGTTGTTACCTGAGGAGAAAGTTTCTTCCTCGCAAGGTGTATTCTCCACTCAGCACATATTCTTCTGTGATTAATTTTGGTTTATTTATTTATTAACTGCTCTATGCTAGTGTTTTGTGCTTTGCTTTGAGCTTCCTTGTCTCTTTATGAATTTAATCTGATGATGGATCATTTCTTTTAGGCTGTGGTTTCTTAATGGCCAGGGTTGAGCCCGTTTAGTCAATAGTGCTACTCTGGTTGAATATTTGTTTCTGCACAAAACTCATATACTAAAACCTGACCCTCAATGTGATGCTATTAGAAGGTGGGGACTTGGGGCCAGCAGGTGGCTTGGTGGTTAAGGGCGCTGGACTCCCACATGACCAACCACGATTTGAGTCCCAGACCTGGTGGCTTGCTTTCTCACTTTCTCTCTCTCTCTCTCTTACTCTCTCCCTCTCTGGTCAAATTTAAAGGAAGGAAGGAAGGAAGGAAGGAAGGAAGGAAGGAAGGAAGGAAGAAAAAAAAAACTAAAAAAAGAAAAGATTAAAAAAGATGGGACCGGGAGGTGACTAAGTCAAAGGTGTGGAGCTCTAACAAATGGAATGAATGTCTTTATGGGAGGCCCCAGGGAGCTTGTTTGCCCCTTCTGACACATGAAGACACAGTCAGGTTAGGGTTAGGATTAGGGGTTAGAGTTAGGGTTAGGGTTAGAGCAGAAAAGCCTGCTCCCAATAGACATGGATCCCCGGCGCGTTGGTCTTGTATTTCCCAGTCCCCAGAATTGTCAAACATAAACATGCGGTTAATAATTCACCCAGGTGAGCGCGTTGTTAGCGGCTTGAGTGGACTAAGCTGAGTAGGTGCCCTGCATGTGCATCTGCTTTTCCTGGCGTCCTGATCTTGACTCTCAACATTTGTGTATTTCTGGTTATCTGTCCATTTTTCTCCTCTACACAAGGCCTCTTATTCTGGCTGGCCACCAGCTGTCCTGGGAGGACGGTGCCCAATGCCACCTTGCAGTAGGTCTTGGAGGGCTTCCTGGTAAAAATAGTTCTTCTCTTTCCTTCCGTCCTCCTAACCCACAACTGAGTAGAGAACAAAGTAAAGGGGCTTTGGACTCAAGTAGCCCCAAGACCAGATTCTGGCTCCAGCCCTGGACCTGCTGGCAAAGTCCCTGTCCTGCCCAGCCTCACTGGATGTTGATGTATAAAGCGAGGAGATGCCTTTACACAGGTCATGGAGGGCAAAGACAGGGCGACATGGAAAAACCACCTAGCGTAGTGCTCAGCAAGGCTCGGAAAGTAGCTCAGCCTCCCCCAAGCCCAGCCACTTCTTCCATACGGTTTCCTTCTTTATCCTCCTTCACCTCCCATCCAGGTGACTCGTCTCTCCCTTTCTTCATGTCACCTGTGACTTAAAGTAGGGACCAAAGCCTGCCCAGGATGTTAACCACAGGGCAGCCCTACATCTTGGGGAAGACACTGCCCGCCTTCCGGCATCTGAAGCTGTGACCGAAAGAGGCTGTTAGATCTCCACAAAAACTTTCTCCCGCCTCCTCCTTCTCTAATTAAATCCACTTTTCTCAAGAACCAACATTCAAAGTGAATCAAAAACACTGCTCCTTATTCCTTAGTATTATTTCTTTTTCTGTTTTAATTACTGGTATTCCAGCAGTATTTTTCTTGCTGTTCTTCTTTGTGAATCAACGTTATTTCAGTTACATTATGGCTTAAATAGGCTCTTGAGTGGCAGCCAGGGAAGCTAACCATCATTTTCAATATGGTTTCTATGGGAAAATGTAATACTCACTTCAAGCCCCCATCTGAAACCCGAGCGTGTGCAACACAGCCTGTTCACTTGAGTTGAAGGTAGACTTTTTGAAAACATTTTCATGTTATTTACCATCTCTTTTTGAGCTGGTAGATTAATTAGGCCATTA
>NW_006160006.1:1463263-1470505 GCF_000334495.1 Tupaia belangeri chinensis | reverse complement strand
CCCTGTATCCCAGAGAAGTTAGGTCAGGGGAAACAGGTCCCACAACAGAGCAGGGGCTCTCTTGACAATCAGTCTCTTGACTCTTAGAGAATCTCTTGACCCTCACTGATTTCTCTTGACCAGGAGAAGAACTGCCATGACTGCTCTCTATGGATGAGACTTCAGGCCCTGCCACCCACTTTTCTGCTCCAATGGTAACATTTCTCTGCCAGGGGAAGTGTGCCCATTGGGAATTCCATGAGCAGAGCTCGGGGGCTTCAAGGCTGAGTATTGCATGGTGGGGAGAGATGACTAATTCTCCCTCCCTTGGGGCCACAATACTGGATGCTGCAAATGGTAGTCTGGACCATTTATTCAACACGTATTTGCCAAAGGCCCATCACATCACAGTGCTGGGCACTGAAGGACACCCAAGTGGGAAGACATAGGAAGTACCTGTCTTCAGCTTACAGCTTGAGGGAGACATCTGAGCAAAGCAGCCATAGAAAGGTGGTCAGTCTTATCTCAGGGGCAGAAAGCAGCAATTGGCGTAATGTCTACGTCATTGGACTCCCACATAGTCGACTGTGGTTCGAGTACCGAAACCCGTGACTTAAACTCACGCCGGGCACCTGTGCATGCGTGCCCAAGATCCTGAGAGAGAATGGAGAAGGGAATGTGGTGCGGCCATCCCTTCTAGGGGGTGATTTCTTGCTTTCTGTCTCTCTTTGTCTTTCTGGCAAGCACATGCACACTATAGCAAAAATCTCTCCCCATTCCACCCCCACCCCCCAAAAAAAAGAAAGCAGCTGGTAGAAGCATGCTGGCTGATGTGGTGGGAGCAGGGAGGGCTCAGGAAGAACCCTTCCTTCTTAGATCAAGGTTTTCTCTTTAAAACTATTAGTTGTGGGTCAGCCCACAGCATAGCACGTTGTTAAGGGAACGGGATCTCACATGGCCAGTCACAGTTTGAATCCTAATCCCAGTGGCTTGAATAATACACTGAGCACAGGTGCATGTTCCAAAAACCTGAGAGGTTGGAGAAATGGAGGGAAAAGGGATTGTGGCGTTGCCACGCCTCATTGCTGGTGCTTTCGCTCTGTCTCTGGTGAACATGCATGCCCTTTGGCAATAAAACATAAAATTAAATAGAAGCATTAGCAGACAGATACTAGGTGCCCTGCACTGGGCTGGACCCTGCATTCAGTGAACAGGGCTTTTTCTTCGCCGTCCAAGCTTTGATAAATAAGAGGGGCAGCCATCACTTTTGTCAGCTTTTTCTGTGTAACACCAGCCCCCCAACTCTGTAGCTTAAAACAGCAAAAGGGTCAGCCAGGCTTTCTTCTGGTCTGCATTGGTTTGGTGATCTCAGTAGTCAGCTGGCAGCTTGAACCGGGTCTAGGATGGCTCACTCTCAAGTTAGGCAGTGGCCGGCTGGCTGGCGTGGGGCCCTCCACCAGGGCTGTCTCCAAGGCATGTGGTACTCTCATTCTTCAGGAGGTGGGACCCTTTCTGTAGTCGTCTCAGAATTCTAAGAATAAAAGACAATGTGAGCCCCAGGGCACAAGCACTTGTTAGGTCTCCTAATCATTGTGTTTGTTTGACACTTGTGAAAGCCTGTGCTATGGCCACACCTCGAGCCAGCAGGGCAGGGAAAACCCGGAGGCCTGAATGCAGTGGGAGCTCTCCTGCTGCCATCTCCCACAGGATAGAACCCACACCCACATCCGTGCACCATCCTGGGAGGAGGGATGGAAGCAGAGCCCATTGGGACCAATGGGGAGAGGGTCCGACGTGGGGGCATTAGGACAGGCTTCTCTGCAACAGCGACTTCCCATCTGGTAGATGATAAAGAGCCTTCCAAAGACAGACAGGAGGAGGGGCATTGCATGTGCTACTCATGTATCTTACAGGTGGAGCAAGTGTGATTTGCAGTAGAAAACCCAGGGAAGCTAGATTTCATTTTGTCTTTTCTAGTCATTTTCCAGCAAACCACTTCATATTCTCCTTGTTGTCATACAAATTGTGCTTTAAAAACAACAAGTTAGCTACCCTCTAATTCTGACTTTTCAGTATTTCTCAAAAAAAAAAAAAATCTGTGTAAACAGTTTATTTATTTATTTATTTAATTTTTTTGGGAGAGGTTTTTGCCATAGGGCATGTGTGCTTGCCAGAAAGACAGAGAGAGACAGAGAGACAGAAAGTGAGAAATAACTCCCCAGGGGGGATGGCTACGCCGCAATCCCTTCCCCTCCATTCTCCTCTCGGGATCTTGGGCACACACGCACACGCACCCAGTGTGAGTTTAAGCCACCGGGTCCAGGACTTGAACTGTGGTTGACTACATGGGAGTCCAGCGACATAGCCATTATGCTAACTGCTGGTCCCTGTAAACAGTTTATTGAACCGCCTGACCTTCTCAGGGCACACAAATGACCTTTTTCCCCCATCCTCTGCCTTCAAGAATGTTTGCTGAAGTTACTTTTTATGTCCCTTAATAATATGTTGGGGAAATCTAAAGGTTTTTAGCCATTTTCAATGATAAAAACCTAGCTTAGCTAGGAATGCAATATTAAGCAATCTATTACCAAAATTGCATTGCTGTAGTATTGGAGATTACACTATACATCTCCTTGGTCATTGAAAGCCTCCCTGAGTAGAAGGAAGCTTCGTGAGGGCAGCAACAAACTTGATTTGTTTATTTTTGAATTTCTAGAGCTTAGAAGAACATACAGCAGACACTCCTACCTGGTCATAGTGCAGAATAATGAACATAGTCACAACATTTACAGATGGAAAACAAAAATGCTATGAAAACATTTAGGACAGAATGCAAAGTTCACTCATAAGGAAGTGTTAATATACCAGGGTAGGCAGATATTTCTTTAATTAGATAAAATATATTTATGTCGATTCCCAAATCAGGACCATGCAAAACGGTGTAACATTTCAAGACATGCACACTGAAGTCAGGAACAAGGACGAGATAAGAACGTTTACTGCTGGAGGTGCTCACTCACGTAGTAAGAGTAGGAAGTGAGTGGTATAGATATCGAAATGACAGAGGCAAAATCATTAGTAATCTCAGACTAAGAATTTGTTCCTGGAAAAGTTAGGTGCATCAACTTAGAGAGTCACACACTGTAAGAGAATTTGGTAAGAAGATGGATGGGAAACAGTGTTCAGACCTTCAGAAGCCTTCATGTGTGTACAAGCAACCAGTGAGAGTACACAGTGGGAGAAAGACACTGGTGACATACAAGGATTTTTTAAAGTCTGTGAAAAATGAAATTAAAGGAATAGTTCAGGGCTGGCTTTATGGCTTGGTTGTTAGGACAGTTGGATCCCACATGGCCAGCTGTGTGTTCAAGTCCTGGACCTGGCAGCTTGAGAGTCATGCAGGTGTGTGTGTGCCCCAGATCGCAACAGGACAGAGAAGGAGGGAAGGGGTTGCACAGTGGCCATTCCTCATGGGGGCACTTTCTTCTCTCCCTATCTCTCTGTCTCTCTCTAGTAAGTATACAAACCCTCTGAGGAAACAAAGAAAGAAAAGAAAAGGTATAAAAGGAATAAAGTACTAGGTTGTTTTGGTGCAAAAAAATTTTAAATCCATGCATAGTTTTAAAATAATACATATTTTCCTTGGGTTTTTGAAAGACCCTTATACTATTAACTGAAATGGTAACATACATAAACATATTGCAAAGCTACAATAGTTAGAAGAGTGTGGTATTTATATACAGCTAGAGAGATCAGTGGAGTGGAGTGGTAGATCTGGAGTGTGCAATAACAAACATGAAAGAAAATACTTCAGGAGTTTGTTCTAACCCGACATGGAGCCCCTGCAACCAGGCCCCAGAGAGCAAGGCTTGACTGGTATGCTATTTGTCCCTCTAGTTTGCTATATATGCATTGGAAATAAATAGCATGAAGCAAATTCTCTAATAAATGGTGTTGGAAAAATTATATAGTTATTCAAAAACTAATAAAGTTTGGTTTTAAATCACCCTTTCCTCCAAAATAAATTTCAATGAGCCAAAGATAGACCAGAAAATGTACCAGAAAAATCCAAGAGTTTTTTTTTTTTTTTTAATTGTTAACCATCTTAGAATAGAAAAGGTCTTTGGAGTTTGACACGAAACTCAGTAGCCTTAAATAGGAGACTGAAAAACTGGACTATATAAATATGACGTGGAAAAATACAATAAATAAAAGATCATTAATGCAAATAAGTGACAAATAAAATCTCTGTATCACATAGATAATGTGTGTCTAAACATAAATATGAAAAAGAAAGAAGCCTAGTAGCCCAAGTCAAATAGGAGGAAATAGTAAGAGGAGTTTACATAGAAGAAAATACAGGGGCTAGTATGTGGCATGGTGGTTAAGGTGCTGGACTCTCACATGACTGACCATGGTTTGAGTCCCAGACCTGACAGCTTGCTTTTTCACTTTCCCTCCCTTTCTCTGGTAAGCACACATGCTTTATGGCAATTAAAATAATAATAAATAAAATAAAACTTATTTTTTACAAAGAAAGAGAATACAGATAATCCCTAAATATAAAAAACACACTTGTCTTTCACACAGAAGAAAACCAAACCAAACCAAACAAACTAAAACTGTAAGTTATTTGACAAAAATGAGAAAGTTTGATGATGGAACGAACACATTGGGAGGTTTTGGGAAAACGGCCTCCTGGCTCGTCCCAGTGGGAGATAATGCACACTCTCGTCAGACTTACTGGACGTAGCGTGGCTCTCCCATTCGCTTCCCGAGAACTGCATGTGCCCATGCGCACGGTGGTGTTTGCATGAGTTGATAACTCCTTGCGTATCGGTGGGGCCTGGCTAAGGGATGATGATCAACGCGTGGTGGAATGAGCTGTCTTTTCAGAGGAAGGCAGAAGCTTCCCGAGGCTGATATGAAACACTGTAACATAGCGGGAATACTAGACAGCCATCTATGTGAGAGAAAATGAAGCAGCACGGGGATGGCCATCTGATTGTGTGCTGCACTGGAAGCTTCTAGAGCTGGCTGGCTGTTGCTGTGAGTGGAGGGGTGAGCCTCAGAAGGCCTCTTCATGCTGAGCTAGAAACTCCTGCTCTTTGGATCTCAAGTTCAGGAAGAGTTATATCTATAAATACAGTGAAAATTAAACAGGGCTGAGATCTAGAAAGCGGGGAGAGGAAGGGATCTCTTAGGTTCACAATACAGGGAGACAAGCATTCGTCAGATGTTTAATCACCATTTCTAAACAGTCGCCAAACACCATTAAATTGGGTTACCTCCGGCCTCCTAAGAACCACAATAGCCAGAGCCAACATTCATCGGGCTAATCACTTTACATGGATTATCTCAATTAATCCTCAACGACAATCCCAGGCGGTAGGTGTGACTCTTAGCCACACTTCACCATTGAGAAAAGCTCCATTCACTCCTGCTTGTCACCACCTTTAATCACTCAGGGCATCCCTCGGTAGGACCAGAGCGGGTTCTGTGGACTACTGACAGTCAGCTACCGCGGCTTCCTGGGGAGAGGTGGGAACGTGGGCTGGGTAGACTGCTCCTGCTTAGCCTGGAATGCATCCCTCACCCTCGCATTGGAAAACAGCTGTCTGTGACGTTTGGAGAATTTCAAGGCAGGTACTGGAAGCAAAGTGAAGACACTGCCTTAGGATGCTCTGACCCCAAACGGATCTTTGATCTTTCTCCATTGAACTTCAGGGCTAAAGATGGTCCACATCACCTCTCAGGACCAACTTGCCCAGTTTTTCTCCTCACTCTCATCCACTTTATCTTAAAAAATATATTTACCTGTTCATTTATGTTACGAGCATGAGAGAAAGAGAAATACAAGCAATACAGGCATCCTCAACAGGGTCTCATGCCTCATTCCCACCCCCTCAGCCTTCACGGCCCGCCAGAATCAAAGGGGTCCACGCAGCATGTCCAGGCTGACCTGGGGTCTTCCCTCTGGATCCAGCTCTGTTTTGAGAAGCAAGTTATCTCTGCGCCATCGAGTCAGCCTTGACTCTCCGTACTATCAAGGCTGACAACTACCTCTAAATATGTTCCTCCACGCCAGGCTTTGGCTGCAGGTGCGTTAGGCGGGGTAACCGTGCGCCATGGGAGCTGGCTCTTGCCAACTCAGGATTCCTGGCCATTAAATTTTCAGAGTGAGCCAGTGGGTAAATGGAGCTGTTACTAAAAATAAAATGATATAAACCCACATTACATAAATTACATTAAAAACACAGGTAAGAAACACAGTTCCGCCATTCAACATTTACTAGCACACCACCGAAAGTACTCCCACCCTTGCTTCACAGGTGAAGAAATGGAGGTTTTGAAGAAAGACCTGTCACACAGCTTGCGCCAAGAGGGAGATGTGGGTCGAGCTGTCTCAGAGATCCCTCTTCTGGGGCCCGCAGGAGGCATGGTGGTTAAGGCGCTGGACTCCCACATGGCCAACTGTGCTTTAAATCCCAGACTGGTGACTTAAAACTCACGCCGGCATGTGTGCTTGCGTGCCCGAAATCCCAAGAGGAGAATGAAGGAGAAGGGATTGCAAGGTGGCCATCCCTCCTGGGGGATGACTTCTCACTTTCCCTCTCACTGTCTCCATCTCTCTCCAGCGAGGGGACGCATGCTGTGGCAAAAACCTTAAAATAAAAATAAATATTTAGCAAAGATAGCTCTTCATTTGAGCTGTTGGCTACATTTTTGGCCCTATTAGGCTCATGGGGATGGGGTAGTGACCAAGAGACTCAGGTCACGGGCACTGTTCAGTCTCGATCTATCTGCTAGAAAGAACCATAGCGGCAACCCTGAAGGAGGGCGGTGGTAGCAGAAAGCTGCCTCCTGAACCTCGTGATATAAAACCCAGGCCTAGAGCAGAGCTATGCCACGAGGAGGGTCCGGGTTAGCACCTCTGACAACTCTGCCTCCCAATGGACAGTAAGATCCCAGAAAGGGTGGGGTCACAGAGCCTCATTCCCAGAGAGAGACGGCCTGTGAGACAAAGGAGTCACTCCAGTTCTGCTGTAGAGAACGCGAGGATTACGGCCAGAGGCACGGAGAAGGGAGAGAGGAGGGACCCGCGCACCTCGCGGAGAAGCGCCGGATCCATAAATACATCCACCGGAATGCAGGACAAAGCATAATGTATAAAAGATTGAATAGAAGATATATTATGCTATTGCATAGCAATCCTGTCTGCAGGAATTTATAGCTTCGATATATTCCCCATTAAAAGCGGTT
>NW_006160006.1:1462372-1463175 GCF_000334495.1 Tupaia belangeri chinensis | reverse complement strand
TCCCACATGGCCAACTGTGCTTTAAATCCCAGACTGGTGACTTAAAACTCACGCCGGCATGTGTGCTTGCGTGCCCGAAATCCCAAGAGGAGAATGAAGGAGAAGGGATTGCAAGGTGGCCATCCCTCCTGGGGGATGACTTCTCACTTTCCCTCTCACTGTCTCCATCTCTCTCCAGCGAGGGGACGCATGCTGTGGCAAAAACCTTAAAATAAAAATAAATATTTAGCAAAGATAGCTCTTCATTTGAGCTGTTGGCTACATTTTTGGCCCTATTAGGCTCATGGGGATGGGGTAGTGACCAAGAGACTCAGGTCACGGGCACTGTTCAGTCTCGATCTATCTGCTAGAAAGAACCATAGCGGCAACCCTGAAGGAGGGCGGTGGTAGCAGAAAGCTGCCTCCTGAACCTCGTGATATAAAACCCAGGCCTAGAGCAGAGCTATGCCACGAGGAGGGTCCGGGTTAGCACCTCTGACAACTCTGCCTCCCAATGGACAGTAAGATCCCAGAAAGGGTGGGGTCACAGAGCCTCATTCCCAGAGAGAGACGGCCTGTGAGACAAAGGAGTCACTCCAGTTCTGCTGTAGAGAACGCGAGGATTACGGCCAGAGGCACGGAGAAGGGAGAGAGGAGGGACCCGCGCACCTCGCGGAGAAGCGCCGGATCCATAAATACATCCACCGGAATGCAGGACAAAGCATAATGTATAAAAGATTGAATAGAAGATATATTATGCTATTGCATAGCAATCCTGTCTGCAGGAATTTATAGCTTCGATATATTCCCCATTAAAAGCGGTT
>NW_006160006.1:1434075-1462054 GCF_000334495.1 Tupaia belangeri chinensis | reverse complement strand
GCTGGGAGAGGAGCTCAATTCATCTTGCATCTGTTACAAACCATCAATATTATGGTTTACCCATTTAAACTGGAAATGGAACCAAATATTTGGGCTATTTATAATAAAAAAAATGAAAATCTTTGTATTGGTGTTCATCTCCTAACTTTCCCAGTTTAATCAGAAGTCTGTTTACTTAGAGCTCCGAGAAAATTCCTCACCTGTGAAATCACTAGGACCCCAGAGGCAGGACTGAGGAATACTAGAATCTCAGGCTTTTCCCCAAGAGCCTGGCTGGTGCCCTCACCTCGGCAAGTCGTAGGTGTCATGAAGACCCCCGATCCATAGGACAGGCTCCAGGGGTGGGGAGGGGGAAGGGCACCTGCAAGAGCTTAGTGCATTCAAGGCATGGAGGGACGGGGAAGGCCGGCAGGTTGGCAGCGGGTCTGAGCATGGAGCGCCAGCCAGCACTGGGGTGTGTCTAGCCGATGCCAGCAGGTCTCCACACATGAGGCTGTGTCAGGGAGGGCACCAGACTGCCATCTGTCCCCAACAGTGGTGGCGACTCATGGGGGAGCATGATGATCGTAACTAGACTTCCTACAGACTGGACTGCTGATCCTCAAGGGGGACACTACTGCCCTAGGAGTAGTTTTAAATCTGGAAGAAGATTCTGGTTGTCCCAAGGTGGGGCCCAAGGCTGCCCTGGCTGAGATAGCCCTGCTCGGTGGATAATCTTCTTCCTTAGCTCTGCACCCAGAACTGTTCCCGCATCCATCTATCTGTGGCTCTTCCACCCCGAGCCCTTGCCTCCGTTTCCAACATCTGCCTTAGACCCATCTCTATGCTTCCAAGTCCCTCTGGCCTGTCCTCGGCTCAGTCTACCTTCTGAGCACCTGAGTTCCAGGGCACCCACAGATCCGAGGGTTGGCATGGGCTGTCTGGGGTCCTAGGTGGGCCAGGAAGCCTCTGACCAGGGGGGTTGGCAAGAAGACCCATTTCTTTCCTCGGCTATGCTGTGCTTTCATTTTCCCAGGTGACCGCTTTTCCTCCTCCCTCCCTCCCCTCTCACCACACTGGCGCTCTCCTGCCAGGTTGGTGTGATTCCAGGGCCAGTCTCCACCGTGCATGTTCACCTAGGAAGTCCGGATCCAGGCAGCAACGTCCCCCAGTGCCCTCTTGTCAGACAGTGAAGGCAGAGGCTTCCTCTTAGCTCCTGGCCCAGCATTTGCCTCCTGTGTCTCCCTCTGAGACATTCTGAGTGTCATCCTACCCATTCTGCATGTGCCCAGGGCTTTCTGGGCTATTTTTAAAAGCCGGCGGCATTTCCTACCTGCGCCCTTTGCGTAGTTCATCGTGGCTGTCTCCAGGTGTCGCTCCTGACGGCGTGGTGTGCAGAGAATGCCGTGGTCAGGTGGTGGTGCAGGGCCTGCAGGCTGGGAGAGGGACTTGGTGATCATAATCCGCAGCCGGGGCAGACAGGCTCACAGAGCCAGCAGCATGGCCCAGGACGCACCAGGTGGGGAGCGGGAGTCCCAGAGTGCTGTGGCCAGGTCGGAGCTGGCCCTGCGGCAGTCTTCATTGAGCCCCTGCACCTCTCTGCGTACCACTCTCCGCACCTGCAGTCCAAGCTTTGAGGGAAGGAGCAGATATCAGCCACGTGTTTTCCCGCGAAGACTCAGGATTGAAGATATGCCTCCCTCCCTCTCTTCCTTTGTAGTCACCTCCAACAGGGTCTTCCTGCAGGGATCCCTCAGGCTCAGTGGACAGGGACCATGGACATGTGCACACGTGCCCAGTATGTTCAGAGAGGCTCTAGTTCTGGTCCTGGAAATACATTTTTTCTTAAAAATAATTTATTTTACATTCATACACTGAATATCATCACAGTATATAAAATGTGATTTCCCATCCAGAACACACTGTATAGTGGTTTAATCACACATGTTATCGTCAACAAAGAATTTCCCATTTCCCCCCTATTTCTCACCCTCTGCCAATGCCTGTCCTCCTCCCACACTGTCTCTGGTATCTACAGTTGCTAGAAATACACTCTCGACTGTTCCATTTGCACTTACTGTTCCCTGGCTGGGAAGGGGAGGGTGAAGGCTCCTGCTCATGTGACCGACTGCCTTCTTTGGAGTCCAGCTTTCTCAGAAGAGCAACTCATTTTCTTTTCAGAACCCTGCTTCTGTGCAGTGAACCGCCTGGTCCCACCCAGGGGCTGGCTGCTTGCATGGGCCTGGAGACCCTCTCCCTGCTGCTGTGGTGCTCCTAACGAGAGGCCCCATGTGGTCATAGGGCCAGTGGCCTGGGCACTAATGAAGCTCAGGTCAGACCTCCTGCCTCCGTGTTGCAACTGGTCAGAGTCTGGGAGGTGAAGAATCCTTCCCCTCCATGCTCAGCACGTACCAACCGGGCAGGGGGCATGTGTGTTAAAGAACACGTCTAGAACAGCTTTGGTAGGGGGTGGCCACTGCTGGGATATGTGGACGGGCTGAGTGGCTTTATGAGGCAGTCCGGGCCGGCAGTCTTACTCGACACTGCTTTCCTGAAGGAATGTTGGGGCGTGCAGTTACTGTTCTTTTTCCTTCCAGCTCTTCTCATGGTTTTAGTATACATAATAAATAAGGAGCGCTTTTTTTTTAAAGTTTCATTTATACATGTATTCCATGATTGGGAGAGACAGCCTTCCTGACATACATGTATTCCATGAGTGGGGGAGAGATAGCCTTCCTGACATACATGTATTCCATGAGTGGGGGAGAACAGCCTTCCTGATATACATGTATTCCATGAGTGGGGGAGACAGCCTTCCTGACATACATGTATTCCATGAGTGGGGGAGAGACACTTCCTGACATACATGTATTCCATGAGTGGGAGAGAGACAACCTTCCTATACATGTATTCCATGAGTGGGGGAGAGACAGCCTTCCTGACATACATGTATTCCATGAGTGGGAGAGAGACAACCTTCCTATACATGTATATTCCATGAGGGGGGGAGACAGCCTTCCTGATATACATGTATTCCATGAGTGGGGGAGAGACAGCCTTCCTGACATACATGTATTCCATGAGTGGGGGAGAGACAGCCTTCCTGATATACATGTATTCCATGAGTGGGGGAGAGACAGCCTTCCTGATATACATGTATTCCATGAGTGGGGGAGAGACAGCCTTCCTGACATACATGTATTCCATGAGTGGGAGAGACAGCCTTCCTGATATACATGTATTCCATGAGTGGGAGAGACAGCCGTCCTATACATGTATTCCATGAGTGGGAGAGACAGTCTTCCTGACATACATGTATTCCATGAGTGGGAGAGACAGCCTTCCTGATATACATGTATTCCATGAGTGGGGGAGAGACAGCCTTCCTGACAGACCTCCGCTTCAGCCGGCCTGGATCATGGTGCTGTGGACCTGGCATCTTCGGGAAGACCCCGGATGTGAACCTGTAACTTTCCCATGTGGGTCTGCCTCCCAGCGCATCGCGTTTTACCTCTGTGCCGCTCTCTGCTCCCGTAGGTTGCATGTATTGAGTGAATATTATGCTCCAGGCACTTTCCAGATGGCAAAAGCAAAGCCCAGAAACAGCGCCCCCTAGCCGCCAGTCCAGAAAAGGGCAGAGTTTGTCCACAGACCCATGCTGGCGGCACTAATGGTGATGCTCTGAACCATTCTGCTGCTCCACGTGCTAAAGACCCCGGGCTTCAGGGAGGTTGTTTAAGATGCCCAAGGTCCCCACAGTGACAAGCAGTAGAGTCAGGGTTTGAACCCAGCCCACTGTGACTCAAAGCTTGGCCATCCTGGCTCCCAGACCACCCCTTCTATCTGAGGCTGGGCCCATCCTAGTACATGACCACTCCCTTCTCCCCGCCCTGCAGTATATCGTGGGGTCTGCCAGGGTCCTCTGCACCCTCCTCTTGGACATGGCAAGACTGTCTTTCTGGAGGAAGGGACAAGAGAACGAGAAATGGCTTTTCATTCCCCTGTTAATTGACGCGATGCCCGTACGCATTTATTGCACAGCACAGTTATTTGCTACGTGAGTGTAATGTGTACCGATCAGACCAGGAGGTTTCCGTTTTTTATAACCAGCCTCTCCTGCCCTCCGGCAGTCCCTCGGTCCCCCTCCCACACAGATGGAAATGAACTGGAAACAGCTCCGGAGACTGCGAGCGGCACATTTTCTCCCCATAAACTGGTTATCAGCACTTTCCGCCAGTCAGAGATTAAGTATTTACTGGCTTTCTCCTCTGCAACTTCCCTGGAGAAAGCTTGCGCTGGAGTCCAATCCCCAAGCCCAGTTATCCAGGGGTGGCGAAGCAGCTGATGGAGGTGAAGATGCAGGAAACGAAGATGAATAGGCTCTCCCCCTGCAGCAGGGGGGCCAGGTCGCCCAGAAAGGCTGGGAGCCAGGGGCCCGTGGCGCCTCGTGGGGTCCTTGGGGGTGAGCTACCAGCTCAATACATTGCAGCTCGTGCAACACACGTGTGTTCTGGGTACACGCTCCTGTGCTTCTGTGTGCAGACAGCGCAGGTTGACGGAGAGCCAATGCGTGAACACATGTGTAAGCCTGCAGAGTGCCTCGGGCGTGGGCCTGGACCTGTGCGAATGCAAGTATGTACACACCTAGAGAGCCCATGGCTCAGCGCGGGAGGACTTGTCGTCCTCACCTGCCTCTGCACATGGAGCCTCCTGCTGCTTCGCGGGGGCTGCGCTATGGGCTGAGGTCTGGGATGGGCTCTCTGATGGCGGCGTGCAGACGGGTGCGGCTCTGCAACTCCAGTGTCCCCTGCTTCTCACATCTGACTTGGACTCTGCTCTCTGTGGCCTTGCAAGGCTCCAAGAGCATTACAGAGGAGGCTCTCACTGTCATGCTGATTCAGGCAGCGCCTCTACACGGCCCTGGCCATTCCTTAACTCTAGGCCCACAGGGGCGTTGCTGACTGCGTGCTACTGGGTACTGGCCAAAGACATGCCCTCTGCCCTCATCCATGCCATGCCCCACTGCAGGACACTTTCCCCAGTCCTCACCACCAGCCCAAGCTTGACTGTGAAGACTCAAACTTATGGTGGAGACCCTATGAGCTTCGTGTGGCTCCACTAGCTCTGTCCGTCTTTTCCTCCTTGGCTTTACTGACCCCTCCCTTTTTTTTTTTTTTAATTGACAAAGGGCACATGTGCTTTCCAGAGAGGAAGAGAAGAAAGCACCCTCATGTGGGACATGGTCACTCTGTAATCCCTGCCCCTACAACTTCTCCACCCTGTTGGGATTTGGGGTGGGTGCACACACACGCCTGGCATGTTTGTAAAGCCGCTGGGCTGCAAATCAAACCATGGTCGGCCATGTGGGAGCTGGCCCCCTTAGCCACTTAATTATGGGGCTGCCTTCCATTAACAAAAAAGAAAAGTCACTGCTTCCCTCCATATTTGAGAGACAGACAGACAGAAACAAAGAGCTAGCACCCCAGTAGGGCCTCAGCAGCCCTGATTATGAGCACACCCATGCCTGCTCAGGGAGATCTCCTAACACGATCCCAGAACCTCCCCACACAGCATTGTGCTTCACCTCTGCACCACCACCTGGGCCCTTGACTTTCATAACTAACATGTTCATACTATGTGGTTTTATTTCATGTGAGTACGTTTTATCTACTGCAAAGGGGAAGGTATTTCAAGAAACAGCTCATCAGAAAGGGAGAAGAGTAAAGAAGCTGTGGGCCCTGCAGCCTGGTGCTCAGGCTCCATGGGGATGTCACATGGCCAGTTGCCCCTCAGTGACACGTGAGGACATGGCTGCTCGGCTCTGTGCTCTTCCTCCCAGCCCATAACCTCAGTGTGACCACGAGAAAAACATCCAACAGCTCCTGCCTGAGGGACGTCCCACAGAATGCCTGGTTCTTTGCAAAACCGTGAAGGTCATCAGCACTGGGAAAGCCTGGGATATTGTCACAGCCGGGATGGGCAAAGGGGACGTGGTGGCCAATGGTGATACGGTATCTCGGGTGGGATGCTAAGCCAGAGAAGGGACGATAGGAAACAACTCATGCAATCTGAATGAAGCATGGGCCTTGCTTAATAGTAGTGGGACAATATTGGCTCATTAGTTGTTCCTAATGTGCTGTAGGGCTTTACTAATGGGGAAACGGGTGTGGGCTACACAGGAACTCTACTACCATTCAACATTTCTGTAAACCTGAACTGTTCTGAAATAAAACATTTGTTTTATAATGAACACACGGGGCGAGCTCAGTGGTGCCGTGGAAATGCACTGCTCACGAGGAGCTGGATGCCACAAGGCGCTCATGGTGCGAGTCCCCAGTTCCGTCAGTCTGAAGCAAGCTGAGCGTGCACAAAGTGTCCACGGCCTGACAGGCTGGGAGGCTGAAGGAACGGGACCGGGGCATGACCAGACCCTGCTGAGGGCTTCTGCCTCACTTTTCACTCTCTCCCTGTCACACATGTGCATGTTCTATCACGAATCAAGGGGGAAAACATAAACACAGTGAAGGACTTCTCCAATAAGAAAATATTTGTTACCGTGGGTAGAATAAAAGTCCCACCAAAGGAAAGGAAGGAAAAGAGAAAGAAAGAAAGGAAAGAGACAAGAAGCTAACCCTGCACTCACTGCAGGCACCAGCCTCTGTAGTCACTGGAGGGTGGGGTGGTGGAGGGAGGCAGGGCAATGGGGGAGGGATTTCCCTGAGCTCCATAGCTGGTCACTCTGCACGCTCCCCACATTGCACTGTTTACTTTCCATGGTTCTCCTTCCTGCCTTGTCTCCTCCTGTGCACTCTACTCTCTGAAATGGGGGCTCGAATGCTTCTTCTGCAGACCCACGATGACGGCATGACACACTCCGGGTTCTCGAGTCCAGGGCTCAGGAAGAGTTCTGTGAATGGTTGTTCCTCTTTCCTTCCTTGAGGAGGACCCCCAGCGAGAGCCTGAAAGCACAGGCTTAGGGAGCAGGCATGGGCTCTTCTGATCTCTGCCTGAGTGACCTTGATCTTGGGTTACTCCTCCAACTGGACAGCAATTTTTTCAAGACTAAGGACTGAGCCATGGATTGTCATTTAAATAGCTATGTTCTTGGACCAGAGAGCACTTGAGTCACAGCTGAACAATAGCATAGGATCTAAGAGCAGGTTTGATAGAGAAAGGGAGAAGAGAGAGTAGGGACACTTGCTATTTTAAGAGGATGGGCAGAGGGAGGGAATTAAAGAAGAAAGAAGCTTGGGCAAGGAAGGGAAATTTCACAGTCCAGCTTAGCCTTTCCCTCGGCAAGATTACTGAGCGCCTCCACCACTGCCCTCACAGTGCCACGATTAAGTGCCTACTGGTCATCAAGGCAGTGCCATGGAAACTGTCCAGCATTCAACAGAAGAAACCAAGACATGCAGGCCTGAGGGGAAGATGAATATCCAACAGCAGAGGTGAGACAGATCAGTTGCCACAGAGGCAGACTGGAAGATGAAAGAGCCTGACTTGGCCCTCGGTTCTCGCTCAGGTTGTAATCTCGCTGGCAACCCCATTATGTAGATGATATTAAGGCACTGTTGACAAGGAGGAAGCTTTGGGACATGCTCCCAGGAAGGACAGAGACCAGATCTCCCACCTGTGAGCAGGCAGTGTCAGACACCTCTCAAGTTGCTTGCAGGGTATGAGGGGGCCTAGTCAGTGAGTGGGTACTAAGACCAGAGCACCAGGACTAGGATGGGTGGTTCACAAAGGCTGAGTTCTAAATAATCCACAGAGACAAGGCAGAGTATCAGACCAGGAACTTGGTATGGATTGATTCAGGATCCAGGGAAAGGAAATGATGAGAGGGGTGGGGATAGGGTGGGTGCTGTCAGAAGAAAGGGCTTGTTTCTTGGGACACCCGCCACCTCCTGGCACCGAGCGTGAATGGGCGAGCTGGCTAAGACATCCTGCATCAATTCATGGTTGATCTTGGAGTGGTGCTCAGCTCTCAGCAGGTCTGCTAGGGACAGGAGGGTGGCTGCAGAGGTAAGGGCTCTGGAGGGACCCACCAATGACTGTCCCTCTGCCTCAGGGCTTCCACAAACCAGGTAGGCAGCCCAGAGATAGCCCCCAAAGCCATGGCTGAGTCTCTCTTTATAAACCCAGGGGTGTACAAGTCTTCTATGTGCAGCTCCTTTCCAATTCTTTGTTGGAATCTTTGGCTCAACTCCTGGCCTGCTTCCCTCTCTGTTCTGTGAAAGTCTGAAAGAACTTATATCCACACCCATGTCTTTGCTGGCCTCTACCTGATCTCAGTGGGGCTGTTCTCTGCTGCAGACTCCTCTTCCCACCTCCGCCTTCAAAGCTGCTTCCTTAGCTTCTCCTCTGCATGGCTCAGAGCACCCATGACTCAACTGCTCTGAAAGTCAGCCTGTCATTTTCCCTGCAGATCCGATCCTTGTGCTGGTATTTTTATTCAGCAAATGTCACTAGCAGGCACCCAGTCTCCAAAGCGAGTGTCCCAAGATCCCCCCTCCCATTCTACGCCTTCCCTTTCTCCTACCCTTAGGAAGTTGTTTCCAACACCCACACATTCCACCTTCCACCCATACTCTGCTTATCCCCACATTCCCGTCTCTGCCCTTGGCTCCGCTCTGGGCATTTCCCCTGGTTAAGCACTGCAGCGCCCACCTTGTGGATCGTTCTCTAGCCTGGCAGGACTTCTTAACCACATCCCGTCTCTCCTCCTCACCGTACCAGGGTCGTCTTTCTGAAACACAAACCTGGTCTTGTCCTGGCCTTGCACTGTGTGGGCCTTGAGACTCCCCGGAGTGGGTCCCGCTGCTGGTGCTGATCAGCTTTCACCCTCTCCCACGTGGACTGCTCTTTCTAACCACACGGAAGTATGCAGACCGGAGACATGTACCTGCATTCGTACGGCGCTGAACATGTGTGGTTAACTACCTCTTGTAATTCTTACTTAACTTCCAAAGGTCCTTGGGCAGCGCCCTGGTGGGGAGCCTCCCTGAACTGGCCAGCAGAGGCTCACGCTCTGGCCTCCCCTATCAGAGCAGTGATGGCACGGACTGCACTGGCCCGTGCCCAGCTGTCTGCTGCCAGGCTGTCCCCTTTCATCCCTGCACCTGAGGGCTGAGCGTAGTGCCTGGGCCGGGGAGCGTGAGTGAGTGAGCTCACTGGGCATTGCTTCTTTCCGGTTGCTTCATTTGTCTGTGAGGAGGAAGATTTCCAGGTGCCACTGTCCTCTGGGAGGCTCCTAGGGACCAGGCACACATGCCTTCCTGCCTCTTCGTGTACTCCTGCCTCGGGCAGCAGTCCCCTCACAGGTTGGCTCAGAGGCACCTCCCCCCAGCCTCTGCTTGGGTGGAGTGACTCCTTGCATCCTCCATTACGGCAGAGAAGGTTAGGGAACTCCATGAAGAGAGAAGCTTGGCTCGTGGCTTGCAGACAGGAAAAGCAGGTGCATCTGGTAATCCTGTCCTGAGGGAGGTGAAGGGAAAAGGAGTGAGGGAGTAATAGCCCAGGCCCTCGTCTTGCTGCCTGGGTGCCTCACTGGTGTTTGAAGTTCAATGCATAAAGAATGAGCAGAGGGGGACTCGCAGGAGCCAGCACTGTGGGGAAGTCCCTGCTCACCCCCCAGTCAGCAGAGTGCAGAGGAGATAAAGAGAGACAGCCTCTCCTCTCCCTAATCCCGGTGGCTGGCAGGCAGCCACTGGGTATTCCGCAGGTTCTGCTCCCTCTGACCCAAGGGAGCAGAAAGACTGCCTTGCGGAGCTGAGCAGATGCTGGACACTGTAGGACAGCCCCGCATGTCACAGGCGAGCATAGGCATGGCTGTGGCAGTGGCTCATCCTCGGGGTCACTCAGAGGTGGCTTAGTTGTGGGGGACGATGGCCTGGGTGCAGAAACCCGGTCCTCCTACCTGTCTTGCAGCTTGAGTGTGACCTCCTGCCCCAGGCCATGCCCAGGGCTCTGCCATCACATGGGGGCCTAGCCTGGGCCCTCCACCCCTTGGGCACAGAGCGACCACCTCGAGCCCCTACGGAGGTGGTGGGCTCTGCCTGGGCTGCTTGGGAACCCTTCCAAGCAGGCCTTTCTCCCTTCGTCACCAGCCTGGCAGTCAGCACGTCGTGCCCAGCACAGGCTGACCTAGGGGCAGAGCGCAGGTGTGGGTTCTGTGGCTGGTGCTGATGGTGGTAGTCGAGGCTCTGCCACAGGCCTTGGGCTTCGCACACGTTAGCATGTCATGACAGACTCCAGCTGTCCTGGCACGGAGACTCCAACGGACATGACCTCCTCGAGTCAGGGCGAAGGCTGAAATGACACACAGAAGTGCTCCCATGTGCCAGCACTCGTAGTGTTTAATAAACACCACCCACCTCAGCCCCTCGGGCGTTCATTCCACAGAGATGTAAGATGGGCTAATTACGGCCAGGCTCTGCTCTGTGCTGACTTCCGGGGGAGCTACCTGTGCCCCTTAGGGGTCTATTCCAGCAAGGGGAGACGGACAATACCCCATGTGAATGAGCCGAAGAAAAGTGATGGGTTAGGTCTCAGCATGGCCCATGGAGAAGCTGAAAAGGGAGGACGGAGAGACCAAGTCCGGGGATGAGGTTCAAGGAAGGCCTGACCGGAGCAGCGTCTGGGCAGATGTGGGGGTTTTCCCAGGTACACATCTGGAGGACAGATTTCCAGATGCACAGCCCAGCGAGTGAAAGGATTTGACCCTGGTATTGCATGGGACGTTCCATGAATGACAGAGTAGGCTGGTGTGGCTGGTGACAAGAGGCCCAGTGAGAAGTCAGTGGGAGGAAGGTCTGCATGGGAGCTGGGCTGGGCGAGGTGCGAAGGTGGAGCTCATGGGCCTCGTAGGCCATTGGGGACTGTTGACTTGTACCCTGAGGGAGTCCGCGGTCCTCGGCTGCATCGGAGTGACACCAGCTGTTCACATTTCGGTGTGGTCACTCCCCTCCTTCCCACGGCTTTACCATATAGGGTTCCAGGAGACTGGAGGGCAGTCAGGAGCCAACACGAGAGGTGGGCATGCAGGTGGGAAGGGGTGCTTTCTTGGACACTTTCTGGAGGTGCACCCGGGAGGCAGACTGTGGCGTGTGAAGGAATTCAGGGAGCTTGGGCTCGAGCAAGTGTGAGGAAGGACTGCGGCTCACTGAGATAGGGCAGAGGGAGGCTGGGAGGTGCTGGTGGTGGGGCTAGGTCAGGAGCGCAGCCTGCAGTCTGGGCCCGGCTTAGGTGTCCAAGGGGAGCACCACGCAGCACCTGTGGTGTCAGGGGAGGGCTTTGCTGCATTCATGAATTAGAGTCACATGACGCCCCTCAGTCTCCAGGACTAGAGCCAGAGCAGTAAGTGAATTGCGGAGGACCGGAGAGGGCAGCTGGGGGTGCCTGCTCCCTCCTCCACTCTGATCTGTTTCCCACCTCAGAGTTGGAGACACCAGGATAAGAGCTGAGTGCTCTTCCTAGGGACAGAGGCGATAACAAACGTGACTTGCATAGGGACAGATGAGGATGACAGCAGGGGACAGAGACCCGCTCTGGCCAAGGGCAATGCACTGCCCTGAGGAAAGTTTGGCAATGCCACTGGACTGGACCCCAGAGCCCTATTGGTTTAAGCTTGGAATGAGCCAAAAGGGTCCAACAAGCAGTGGGGAAGCCCTTTTTAGTGTCACGCATTTGCTGAGAACAGATCCTACTGCTCAGTGCTGTCCTAGGCCCAGGGAAGATCCCAAGGAGCCCATGTGCCTGGCTTTGGGCTGCAATGTGGAAGGGAGGGAATGCCCAGGGTGCCCGGAGTCTCTGGAACTAGCAAGCCTTCTGCATACACCAGCGGCCTCCACTGGAGAGTCAGTATGGAGGGCCTGTAGCTGGGTCCCTCCTCCTGGAGTCTAACACTCTAAGGGGGTGCCCAGTGGAGTCACCCACTCAATGGCTAAGCCTTCATTCTACGGGAAATCTGGGATCTGCAAGGGGGAAACTCACCTGCACCCACTTCCAGCCACCACCTCTGCACAGCCTGCCACTGGTCTGCTCTGCACCACTGCAGCTGTGATCCTGGTGGGAGGCCTGTCCCTCTCGGTATTGAGACCTCAGGAAGACCAGCCCTGTAATGAGCTGTTGTCAGTCACGCTGACCTTGGCAAAGGGTGGAGGGGAAGAGAGGTGAGGGAGGGGAGGAGAGGCGAGGGAGGGGAGGAGAGGCGAGGGAGGCCTGGGGAAATCTCTGGACTGAGGGCAGCAAGGAAGAGCTTGCCTGAATCAGAGCTCAGGCCCATGCAGGGACCAGGTATGGGCTGACCAGGTGCTGGGGCTGCTGTGGGAGTGGGTGACGGAGGTTGTGCCTGTGTTGGAGAGACCCCCAGGGCACTGCAGTGCAGGCACTGCTGAAGCTTCTGCACGAACAACCTTGCCAGGCCTGAATGCACCCTGTGTGTGTGTGTGTGTGTGTGTGTATGATCTTCAAAAACTGTGATGAAGAAGCTGCATGCATTTCAAAACGTTTTGCACCAAGATAAACTAGTGCTTTAATTCCATTCCTCCAAGAACTTCATGAAGTTTCCTTGAATGCTTGCTTGTGTGTGGATGTAGATAGCGTGTATGTGATTGAGTGTGCAAATGTGTGTGAGACAGCACTGGATGTGTGAGAGTGAGCATGTGTGAGTGTGAATGTGTGACACAGACTGACTGAGTGAGGATGGGAGTGAGCCTGACTTTGTCTGAGTGTGGGCGAGGGCGTGGCTGTGCTCATGGGTTCTGGGTGGACACAGCCAAGGCCTTCTCTGGCCAGGCAGCCCCAGGAGTGCCCCTGTGGGGAGGTCACTGGCATTTTAAAGGCTTGGCCTCATTGCCCTCCGTCAGCCACTTCCGCTTCACCCAGTTGCAGGTTTCCCCTACTCCAACAAGGAAAGAAAGAAAGAAACCGGAAAGGCACAGCCTGTGTGGGGAGATCAAAGGCTGTCCTCCTACGGCCTCCTCCCTCCTGCCTCACCTCCCAGCCCCTCCCTGCAACTCCCTCTCTTTATTCCGATCACTTGCCTTTTCTTCAAAGGCCTCCTTTCTGGAAGAGGAATTGTGCACACTTTGTCGCAAACACCCTGGATTTTTTTGTTAACAGCAGCACTGCACCAAAAGAGATCAAAAGAGGGGCAGGGGAGAAAGGAAACAGGATCCCTCCCCCAAGTGAGCAATTTAACCCTCTCCACCTAGGAGAGGGGGTTTTTGCAGGGAAGAGAATGGGGAGCCCCTCCAGCTTTCCCTGGGGCGGCCTGCTAAATCAGCCAGGGTTTCTGCATCCAACTCCTTCCACTGCTGTTTTACGGAGGACACTCCCTTTTCCATCTGTCATCTGATCCTTGCCTGGATTTCCTGGTAAAGCTCTCTGCGGGTAGGGGGAGGATGTGACTAAGGAAGGTAAAGGCATCTCACTGAACTGAACTCTGCCAGACCTGGGGCCCAGCCGCTAAGCCCTGCCTCTTCACACTCTGACCCCCTGAGAATCAGGTTTGGGTTTTAAACTAACCTCTCAGGTCTGGTTATACTGCAACTGTTCCCACCCCGTCTTCCTTGGAGTCTGGGCTGCAGGGTGCTTCCATCTCCAGTAGGGTGGACAGCCTGGGATTCCAGGGCCCATGGGATTCCTGGCAATGGGGCACAGGAGTGATGGCCTTGGGAGCAGTCTTTGGAGTCAGAGTGTGGGCACCTTCACAGACACTTGGCCCTTCCCAGCCAGCCCTCTGCTCAGTGTGTGAGAGCTGCTCTTTCGTTCCCAGGGTCTGTATTAATCCCAGGTCCCCAGAGGCTGTTGGGTGAACGAATTGATCAATAAGGGCAATAGAAGCGAATCATCAATCTCTCTTTCATTGAGTGCCTACTGCTTCGAAGGTGCTGTGGAGTGACAGAAGTGTATGACTGGCATCTCAGTTTGTTCTGGCTGCGATAACAAAATATCTTAGCTTGGGTCGTTTATAAACAGCAGCAAGTGTTGCTTACAGTTCTGGAGCTGTGGAGTTCGAAGGTCAAGGCACCAGCAGAGTCAATGTTTGGAGAGGAGCTGCACTTTCTAGATGATGCCTTCTCTGTCCTCCCAGGCCTCTGTGAGCCTCTATTAGGTCACTAATTCCATTCCTGAGGACTTCACTGTCTCCCAAAAGCCCCGCCCCTTGCTAATGGCACATTGGGAGTTAGGCGTCAACACAGGAGTTGAGGAGCAGCCAGTCTTTTGCTCTGCTGGCTTTTTGTCGTATCTGGGAGAAAACAGCCAGGAAAGGGCTATGGTCTACAACAGGGAGGGTACTGGGCAGAGAAAGGCCTTGGGAGGCACAATGAGGGCAACTGGTATTGAAGGGCCAGCAAGATCTGCAGGTGTGAGGGAGGCGTTCAAAGCTGGCAGAGAAGGTGTGGTTTGGGCAAAGATAGGTGTGAGAGGAGGTGAACAGAGTGGGACTGCAGTGGAGTCCCTGAGGAGCAGCCACGGGACAAAGGCTGCTCTTTGCATAGATGATGGCATGTCACTCAAATAGGCATCACTCTGGGCATGGAGGAGCCATAGCATTTTGCATGTTGAATAAAAGGGATGGTCATGCCATGACACCAGTAGCATACCTAATGGCACCTGGGAAATAGTAAGCCTCATGGGTCCCCTACCCACAGCTGCCAGGTCCCCTCTGGCGGGAACCTGTTTCACCTTCTTATGCATCTCCAATTCTGTGCATGTACAAGAACTTCTAACATTACTCTTTTCTCTTTTTTTGGTAAGCAAATGGGTGGCATATTAAACACATTGGTCTACACTTACCTTTTTTTTTTTTTTTAACAGTAAAGACTTCATTTTTAAGAGCAGTTTTCAGTTCACTATGAAAAGGAGAGGACAGAGGACTGGCAGGGGGTGTGGTGGTTAAGGGCGCTGGAGTCCCACATGGCTGACCGTGGTTCGAATCCCAGACCTGAAGGCTTGCTTTCTTGCTTACCCTCTCTCTCTCTCTCTCTCTCTCTCACTCACTCTCTCACTCTGTCCCTCTCTGGTAAAATAAAAATTAAAAAATTAATTTAAATTAAAGATTTTTTTTAAAAGAGAGGAAGGTACAGAATTCCCATGTTCTCCCTACCTCCAACACACGTGGCCTCCCCTCTTACCAACATCCCTCATCAGAGCAGCACCAACATGGGCACATCGCTGTTATCCAAAGTCAACTGTCCCTTGAGGGGATGCTCTTGGTGTTGCACATTTTAGGAGTGTGGCCAGTGTGTGAGGACACGTAGCCACCATTTCATCATACTGAGTATTGTCATACATTATTATACAAAGTCTTTTCACTGCCCTGGGCATCCTCTGTGCTCCTCCCATCAGTCCTCCCCATCTCCAACCCCAGGCAACCGCTGATCCTCTCTGATCTCCATGGTTTGGCCTTTTCCAGAGCATCGTGCAACTGGAACAAGGCTATAATATGTAGCCTTTTCAGATTGGCTTCTCCCGATTCACAATATGCATTTAAACTTTCTCTTTTTTTTAAGTGTGAGAGTGCCCATGTGTGAGGAAGTACAGGAGGAAGAAGAGAGAGAAAGTGTTTTTGGTAAGAACTCATTTTTGCAATCCTCTGGTCCAGCTCCCAGTTAGCAACGTCACAGGCATATATACTGCGTGTGGCTTGTCCAGGTTGGTCTGAGAAGTGAACCCAGGTTTTCTGGTGGTCCTAGCCTGTGTAGTGGTCCTCTGCCACTTGCACATCCATGGCTAGGCCTTCGTGATTTTTTTTTTTCATGGCTTCATAGGTTATTTCTGTTTAGTGTTAAACTTTGCTATCTGAATATAACACAGTGATTTATCCTTCACCTACTGAGGGACGCTTGGATTGCTTCTAAGTTTTAGCAATTTCGAATCCAGCTGCTGTCAACACCCAACATCTGCATGGACGTAGTATTTGACTTCTTTGGGTAGATACCTCAAAGCGTGATTGCTGACGGCATGGTGAGCATATGTTTAATTTTACAAGAAGCTGCTACGCTGCTTTCCAAAGTGGCTGTACCATTTCACATTCCCACCGTCAATGAACAAGCCTTCCTATTGTTCTACACTCATCTGTATTTAGTGTTGTTGGTGTTCTGGATTCTGGCTGTTCTAATAGGTGCATAGTGGTTTCTCATTGTTGTTTTAATTTGCATTTCCCTAATGACATATGGTGTTGAGCATCTTTTTATATGCTTATTTTCCATCTGTGTATCTTCTTTGCTGAAGTGTTTGTTAAGGTCTTTGGCTCATTTTAAAATTGGGTTGTTTGTTTTCTTATTATTGAGTTTTAAGAGTTCTTTTATATTTTGAATAATAGTCTTTTATCACATGGATCTTTTGCAAATGTTTTCTCCCAATCTGTGGCTTGTCTTCTTAGACTCTTGACATTGTCTTTTGTAGAACAGAAGTTTGTAATGTTAATAAAGTCCTGTGTATCAATGATTTCTTTCATGAATCATACCTTTGGTGTTGTACTGAAAAAGTCCTAGCCATATCCAGTCACATAGGTTTTCTCCTGTTATCTTACAGGAGTTTTATAGTTTTTCATTTTATATTTAGGGTTATGACAGATTTTGAGTTAATTTTCATAAGGGGTAAAAGAGCTGCATCTGGATTAACTCTTCGCACATGGATGTACAGGAGACCAGTGCCCTTTGTTGAAGACTGTCTTTTTTCTGTTACATTGCCTTCGCTCCTTTGTCAAAGATCAGTTGACTATATTAATGTGAGTCCCTTTCTGGGCTGTCAATTCTGTTCCATTAATGTATTCAGCTATTCTTTAATAAATATACCACAGTCTTCATTTCTGTTGCTTCATTGTAAACTTTGATATCTTGTAGAGATAGCCTTACAACTTTGTTCTTCTTCAATATTGTGTTGACTATGCTGGGCCCTTTGCCTATCTAAACTTGAAAATCAATTTTTTGATATCCACAAAATAACTTGCTAAAATTTTAATTGGGATTTTATCAAATATATAGATCAATTTGGAAAGAACTAGTATCTTTTTTTTTTTGAGAGAGAGAGATTTTTGCTATAAGGCTTACGTGCTCACCAGAAAGACAGAGACAGAAAGCAAGAAATCACTGCCCAGCGGGGATGGCCACACCACAATCCCTTCTCCTCCATTCTCCTCTCAGGATCTTGGCAGGCATGCACATACGCCCGGCATGAATTTAAGCCACCAGGTCCAGCACTCAAACCACGGTTGACTACATGGGAGTCCAGCAACATTATGCCAACTGCTGATCCCAAGAACTAGCATCTTGTTAATATTGAGTCTTTCTGTCCATGAACATTAAACATCTTTTCATTTATTTTAATCTCTTTCATCAGAGTACTAGGGTTTTCTTTATACAGATCTTGTAGATTGTTAGATTTATGCCTAAGTATTTAGTTTTTGGATAGTAATGTAAGTAATACTGCATTAAAAAAAAGTTTTTGCCATAAGGCATGTGCATTTGCCAGGGAGAGAGAGAGAGAGACAATGAGAGGAAATCACCCCTAAGCAGGGACACACATGCTGCAATCCTTTCTCCTCTGTTCTCTTCTTGGTATTTTGGACATGCACGCACACACACACACACACATACACACACACCTGGCATGATTTTCAAGCTGCCAGGGCTGGGACTAGAACCACAGTCAAGTATGTGGGAGTTCCAGTGGCCTAATCACCACTCCACTTTCTGGCTCTGTTTGCTTTTTAAACTTCAAATGATACTTACTCATTGCTAGTATGTAAGGCAGCGATGACTTCCATATATTAGCCTCGTCTCCAGTAACCTTGCCATAATCACCTATTAGTTTCAGGAGTTTATTGATACTTTCTAATTTTTTAAATAGACAATCAAGTGATCTTCTTTCCCCCATCCCACCCCGAGAGATATTTGCTACAGGGCATGTGTGCTCGCTAGATAGACAGAGAGGAGAGAAAAAGAAAATGAGAAGTCACCCGCCCGGGGGAGGGCCATACTGCAATCCCTTTTCCTTTATTCTACTCTCAGGATTGTGGGCATGCACATGCACCTGGCATGAATTTCAAGCTGCTGGATCTGGGACTTGAACCGCGGCCGACTACATGGGAGTCCAGAGATGTAACCTTTCTACCATCTGCTGGTTCCAACAATCAAGTCGTCTAAGAATAGTCAGTTGTGTTTCTTCCTTCTCAATCTATACATCTTTTATGTCCTTGTGTTATTGTATTAGCTAGGACTTCTAGTACAAAATTGAAAGGGAGCACTATGCCTTTTAAAACTATTGATACAGCAGTAAAGAAAAAAAAACTTTGAATTGTCTTTTTTCATATATTATAAAGCTGTCTTATGTTTTAAAGGTGTATGTCTTTTCTTGTCTCTTTTTCTTTCTCAGAGAGAAAGGGGAGAAAGCACCCTTCAGTAGGGCATGGTCAAGCTACAGTCTCTCCTCTGTTTTGCCATCCTGTTGGGATTTTGGGCCCCACATACCTGCAAAGGAAGGTTCCTCAAGTCACTAGGACTGGGACTCAAAATGTGGTTGAACATGTGGGATCTCTTTCTCTTAGCTTCTAGGATAAGGGACCAGTTCATTTTATCTTTTATAACATATTTTTCAGTATTTCTAGAATTTTCTTTTCAATCATGTAATCTATAAACAATGTAAAATGTATCTATTCCTTTTCTATTTTTACTCTTATGTTTATGTTGCATTGAATAGTGTCTTAAACAATATTTAGTAATAGGAGCAATATTGAACATCTTATTTTCAGAAAAGTCATAATATATATATATTTTTTTTTCCAGGTAAAAATGTGTCATGACTTTTCTGACAACAGTGGTTTCCAACATTCACAGGAGTGTTTCTAATGTGCTTTTCCAAGTACGAAGCTATTGATTTGAGATAAATACATCATTAACATAATAAAGTATGTAGGTAAATTTTTCTTTTTTTTAGTCAAGAAAATACATAGGGGCTGGATGTTGCACAGGGGTAGAAGGTGACAATCTGTGAGGTTAACCCACATGGGTTTCAAGTTTGCATCTGGAGTTCTCCAGGTGTACAGGACATACACCTGTCATGACCAAGGGCTGGCTAAAGCTGGGGGTGCCTTGCAGAATCCAGACCCTGTTGCAGGTTCTCTCTTGCTCTTGCTCGTTGTTTCTCTTGCTCACAGAGTAAATATATAGCCTTAAAAAATAAATTAAGAAAAAGAAAAGATACTAAATTTTTTCAAAAGCCTTTTCAGCATTCATGGAGGTTCTCCTTTGATGTAGTAATATGTTCAATTATATTCACGGAGTCAAACTATCTTTGCATTCTTGAAATATACACAAGTCATGGTTACTTATTATTTTAATCTTTTGCCTGATTATTTATGTTAATGTTTTATTCAGGACATATGCATTGATACTCATGAGACAAAAGTGATTTGCAGGTTTATTTTGTGCATTATTTGTCATGTTTTGTTGCCAATGCTATGCTAACTTTATAAAAGCTAGCTGGAAGGGATCTTTGGCTTCTTTGATCTTGAGCAGTTGAAAATAGCACTGGGGACATATGTTACTTACACATTAGACGGAATTATGCTGTAAAGCTCTTTGGCTTAATATTTTTCCTTGAAGGAACATTTTTATTTTATTTTTTATTTGAATGTCTTCTTTGGTGATTGATCTATTTAAGATATTTATCTCCTCTGTGGTCAACGTTGAAAACTGCATTTTCCTAGAAAATTAACCATTTCAGATTTTCAAACAGATTACATAAAATTGAATAAAATAATATGATGGTTTTAATTTTCTCTATGCCGGTTTGGCAGATTTCTCTTAAAAGCACTCTCATGAAATATTTGTAGTATAATTAATTAGGAGATGTTTTGTGCAAAAGGAAGACAATTAGAATGTGAGGTATGTGGAAGTGGCAACTTTGTGATCACACAATGAAGGACGTGTGGCACATCGATATTACCACCTGGGACAGATATTTGGGGCTCTCTGTCATTTAAGAATCAAAGGTCAGGGATGGAAAGTGGCTAGTTTTATTTCCATTTCCAAATCCCTCCCCTCCTGGCAGTTTCCTCATTCCCATTCTATAGGTGGTCAGTGAAAAGGCTGAGCAAGTCCTGTCTAGTTCTTCGCTCAGATCTCTTTTTAGCAACTTAGTCCCATTCTCACCCAGCTTGAAGCCTCATCTGGTCTTCTATGGCCTCACGCTGGGCTTGTCTGGTCCTTCAAATCAGACCGCAGGTATGAGGATAGGCATCCCTCTCATCTGGCCCTTTTTCTCTCTCCATAGTTGCCCAGTGGATCTAAGATGATCAAAATGATCCAAATCCAAGAACTTTCATTTGGCTTCTTCCCAGGGAAGAGAGATATGAAATGCTGGAGCAGGCTCTCGTTCTTGGACGGTGCTGGGACTTTCTGGAAAACATGGCTGAACTTTGATTTGCTGAGTTCCTTCCCTGGCAGATTCGTCTTCTCACTCCATCAGGGATATTATTTCCCTTGCTGCTCTGGATCCAAGTAGAATTTTGCCTGTGAGCTTTCAGAGAGAGAGATGGGGCCAGGCTTATTGTTTATGTAGCCCGGCACAGTGAATTTAAAGTAATTGTGTAGATTCTAATGTCTGTACAGCCCTTTATGTAAATTTGACAACTGTGTATGTGTGTGTGTGTGTGTGACAAAAATGACAGTTTCTAGGTAAATGTACTCTCTTATCTGCACGTGGTTATAATCAATAGTTAACAGAGTTCGAAACCCTACTACATGCTAGACATTGTAATGGGTGCTTTGCGAGGTATCTCTGACTTGAATAGTTACGTGTATTAAGAGACAATCAATTCAGGGAGAGATGACCATTAGACCAGAAGATTTTCAGGAAACGGGGTGGTTTCCAAGCAGAGGCCCTCTTTCTGAAAAAGGCATGAGGTGCTAAGAAGAAAGCTAAAATGGGCTCTGGGCCCATTCAGAGTCTTCAGCTTGCCCACCCTGGTGGACTACAGCAAATACCCCACCCCCCTTCTAAAGTCCAGGGGGTGGCGGGTACTGGACAGAGACTGAGTGGCTGCGGATTGTCACAAGGAGGGTGCCACACTGCTCAGGGAAACCCTGGGCAGTAGCTGCCTGCGGCTCCTTGCATTGTTCACAGACAGCTCTGGGCTTTTGTGCTCACTGACCTGCTCTCCCTCCCTGGAGAGGGGGTCTGGGAAGGTTCCAGGCAATGCGCCCCACAGCCAGCGTACAACTGTGTCCTGCCAGTGGATAGGGCAGGTGTAGCATGGTGGCTACATCAAGCCAGCTTTCCCTCTCAGGTTCTATGGTGGCTCCCCAGGTTCTATCCTTCCAGACCGCTCTACTATCCTTATCCTCATGTTTTCCTCTTTTTCTTTTTAAATTTATGTATTTCCTTCATGAGAGTAAAAGACAGAAAGAGAGAGAGAGAGAGAGGGGGGAAAAAGAGGACCCTAAACTGGGCCCCCTGCCACAGTACTCCAGCCAGCTCAGCCAGCCAAGGTCATGGGCACATGTATCCAGCACGTATCGCCAACCTGAGAACCGAACCTGTGACCTCCACATGGACCCAGCATAACTTGAGCAGTGCATCACCGTTGTACTGAGATGGACCTCATTTCTTCTTAGATAGAGACATGCTTTCTCCATAGTCCCACAACTGCTAAGATAATATCCACCCTAGCGTCTGGCAATGACTCCTCTGCATGGCTTTTTCCATCACCCCTCAGTTCAGTGCCCACCCCAGGTTGGGTCCAGTATAGACACTCAGTAAATGTTTGCTCAAAGAGTGAATTAAACAACTTCCTTATTAATTCTCCATCAGAACCAGCAGTGCCCTTGACATACCTGAGTGGACAGGGCCCAGCCTTAAACACGGAGCCCTTCCCAGACATAATGGGCACATCTGGGGCCAGTTGCTTCTGCCTCTCCTATTTCCTAGGATTTGCGAGAGCTCTATGATAAAACAGATGTGCCCGGGCAACTTTACCTCATGCTTTATTAGGGAAGCTGCTGTGTGAATCGGCCTGTAGATTGGGGAGTTTGCTTTACGCGCTTCAGAAGCGCTAGAGAGTTGCCTGGAATCCTTAATCAGGCTGCAGGAGAGAAATGGCATGAGCCAGGCGCACTCTGAGCAGGTGATTCCAATTTGTGGGTTGGAAGCGCCACAATGGACTTCTCGTTCCAGCTTTCTGTCAGTCGGTCTCCTTTTCTTTGAGCTCAGGGCCCACCTTTGCTTTTGTTTTACGGCCTGCTTACAGCTGTTCTTTAAAGTGAGAAGAGGTGACACTAAGAAGACAGTAACCATGGTTAGCGCTACAGACATCCCTGTAGGGCTGCCTCCTCACCAGCCATCAGACCCGCGAAGATCACCAAGTAGATCTTCTAAAATTCTGTTGTTGTGTTCTGGTGCGTGGCAGGGCTGGAGAGGGGTCTTCTTGAGGTCTCTGTAGCTGCCTGAGGTTCCTTGCATGGCTCACGGAGAGCTCTGGGCTTCTGTGCTCACCGACTAGCTCTACCTCCCTGGAGGAGTGGAGGAAGGCGACCCAATCATGATTTCCCCAGCACACCACTGACCAGTGACAAAGGCCGTTGGGAAGATGGATGGAGCTGAGGTAACGAGGCTCTGGCAGGCATCGATTATGACAGCTGCTCAGACGAGGTATTGGAGGGGCTGGTGCCTGTCAGAATCCATGCAGAGAGCTAGAGTGAGCGGACACATAAAGAGCAGCGGGTGTGTCGGGTGCGCATGAAAACATGCCGAGCAGCCGTGAGCATGCATATGTGCTGGGGTATAAATAATTTCTAATTAGTGACTTAACTAGGGAAGAAGGCTTTTGAGATGGAAAGGCACGCAGAGGCATTACTTTTTACGGAAGGCAGGTAGGAGGAGGCAGGAGCATGAAAAAGAAAGGCTCATCCCTGCCCAAACGAGCTGGAGAGCCCTAGAAAAGGAATCCCAGAATCAGAAATCTGAAAAGAAGTGTACATTGGTCTCCAGGTTCAGTCTCCAAGCCGTAGGGACTGACACTCAGTGGGAATCAAGAAAGAGGATACAGACCTGACCTCTGGTGCCTCAGCTGCCCAGTCGGCGGCTGAGGCTGGTGCAGGACTGAGTGACAGGTCCTGGGAACCCTGCCTCCTCGGTCGCAGCTTTTACTTCCGGTTTTACTTCCTGTTTACCCACTTCTCCAGGTCAGAATGCCTCCATGAAGCTACGAGGACAGGTCCTTGCAGTGCCAGGGCCCAACCCGGCAGGCCAGGTGTGGAGAACACAGCCATCTGTTGCTCTCTGACCTGTAGCGTATGCCTGTGGGTCTGGCTGGCTGAGCCTGGGGGGTGGATCTTGATGTAAAGGTCCTGTTGGGGTGCCCTTCTCGCTCTCTCTTTCAGGAAAAACAGATTTTAAAAACTTAAAAAAGAACATGTATACATGCATGTGTATATGAACACATAGTGGAAACTTGGGGTAATATGTGTATACAGTGCAATATAATATAGACAAGTGAATACATGTATATACGCAGGTATACACGTACATCTATATCTACCTATCATCTATATAGTATGCGTGCACACACACACGCACACACACACACATTTTATAAAAGTGTAACTGTAAAACCGCCTTGGCCCCTGGTAGGATGGCTAAAAGGTATACAATTAGATACCTGACCAGGGCATATTAAGAGAAATCATAAAGCCCCATGGTCCAAAGAGTGAGAACTACAGAGATCTGAGGAGGAGGGTCCTGTGATTTCCAGTGGGTTCCTCAAGGCAGCAGAATGTGAATTAGACTTTGAAGGATGGGCAGAGCCTATTTTCAGCGTCAGGGAGAGACAGTCAATTGGGTATTTGGAATTTGGGGGCCCTCACTCTGTTCAGAGACTATGTTCTGCCCTCATTTCTCCTCTAGCACCATCTTGGAATGGGGTTTTGGGCTCTTGAGGAAGAGAGGAACTGACATGGAATACATGGGTTTCTCTTGAGAATTAGTGTCTCCTGGTTGCTCCTCATCTGAAGGCCACTCCTCTGTGATTCCCTTGAGACCCCGAGAGAGTCTCTTCCATCAGGACAGGGGTCTCAACCAGGAGGTAGGAAAGGATCAAGCTAAATATGAAGGCTTCTCAGCTGGATGACTCTAGCCTGCCTTGTCCAGATGTTTCACCCAGTGCTTGCTTGTTGGCCCAATGTCTGGTCAGGGAGCACCGCCTTTCACTCTTAGAAATATCCTCACTTAGATCATAAATTAAGAGCATCCTCCCCTCTACTTACAGCAGAAAGGAGGGGGAAGAGGAGCATGAGTGATACTGGTCTTTGACAGAAACTATCCTAGAAAACAATTAGGTCTTCCAGCAGCTATGGTCAATACCACATTGGACTAAAGACAACTCCCCTCCAGCATAGAACCTGAGTGACAGCTGGAGAGTCTCAGCCCCATCACTCTGTCCGTAGGCTCATGACACTAGCCCCAGAGATGGCTGACTTGTGTCAAGAGGGTGCTGGGTGTGCTCTGGCTGTAGTGACGACACTGTGGTGCACCAGCAGTACTCACCAAGGGCCTCTGACAGCCCAAAGCAGACCCAGCCCCACTGGTGGCCTCCCTGAACTACAACCTCCAGCAGAAGCAAGTGCTAACCATGCCCTGCATTCTCTTACATTTCCTGCTAGGACTCATCCTCAGAAACCAGATGGAAAGCAAAGCAAAGCCTACCAACAGTTGGTTAGATGTCTGGCTTCTGTCGTTTTCCTGCCTACTAATTATGAGGGAAAATCCCTTGCTTCTTATGAACCTCAGTTTCTCTGTTGTCTATAAAGCAGGATGATGATACCAGCCTAAGCTACTTTTTCTTTTAATTTTTAATTAAATTTTTAAAAATGATAGCTCATGTGTAAGCACTAGAACAAGAGAGTGAGGTTGAAGAAGAAATTTTGATATTTTTAAGGGATTCTAGGGAAAAGGGAGTCTGAATACTATTGTCAGTCTAGGAGGAAGAAATGGAGCAAAATATGTAAGGAACAGAGTTGATATGGGCCAAGATTGAGGACTGCAGGATTCACGTTGCCTGAATCTGCGCACCGAGATCCTACAGACCTCAGAATGGTTTTAAAGGCTAGAATCATGAATGGGGAGGGAAGACATGAAATGGTCATGTAACTTGGCATTGTTGGAAGGCTGTAGTAGAAGGTCTTGTGCAACAGTGATTGGCTAAGTGCTGTGACAAGAGGAGAAAGGTGACCTCATAGTCACTGGAGATCAAGCTTGGAGTGTGGAGACAGCGAGTCTGGCTTATGGCAGTGACTACTGAGAAATACAAACATTGCGACAGCTGGTAGCCCTGGCTGGGGTCTCAGCACCTATGTTTCTGGAGCTGGTCAACTTTAACATGCCTCACATTGCTTAGGTTGGGCTGATTTGGCTTTTTTCTGTCTAGATTAGGAAAGACCTTTTTCATCAACCTAAACATTCAGCCATCAAATCAGATTGAGTCCTGGTCTCACTTAACCTCTTCACCTCAATTCTTTTTATTTTTTTTTTAAGTTTATTTATTTACCTTTTTATGAGCAATAGAGTAAAAAGAGACAAAGGCAGAGAAAGAGAGACAGAGTCCCTGAACAAGGTCTTGACACCTCTAGTGACACCCTGCCCAGATCACAGGCATGCATGGGCGCAACAAGGTCAGGGGGGCCTGGGGACGTGGGCCTGGAACCGTCCCACCAAGTCATCCTTGCAGAGCATTGTGTTTTTCTGTGCCACCATCTGGCCCCACATCTCGCTTCTTCATCTTCCCCTGATGCTAGACTTGACTCAGCCATTCAAAGCTACTGGCATGCCTTCAAACTGTATTCACTGTATTCACAGATCCTCTTATTTGTCCCTTCTTCATATCACCTAATCTTATCTTCCTAGCAGGACGTGGCTCAGAGCACCTCGTCTCTGCGTTACAGGCCTGGCTGTGCTCCCCATGATTGGCCTCACCTTGCACCATTTCCCATTAGGTCAGGATTCTGCAAGGTGCCATGTCTCATTCCCGATGTTTCACTCATACTCGGTGTCTGGAAGCACCCATATCTGAAATCGCAGGTTTTCCTGCTGGGCCTCTACCCTGCCTCTTTTCCTGCACTGGGGCTACTACAGTATTAATGTTCGAGAGTACTTAGTATTTAAATAAGGGGACAGAGGGTGAGAGCCAAATGTGGTCCAGAAGTTGCACTGGAAAAACTACTGTAATGGCAGCTTTTAGAAAGTGACAAGCAGGGGACCAGCAGATGGTGAAATGTTTCCATTGCTGGGCTCCCCCGTAGTTGACCACATTTCGAGTTCTGGAGGCTTAAAACTCATGCAGGGCAAGTGTGTGTTTGTGCCCCAAATCCCAAGAGGAGTATGAAAGAGAAGAGATTGTGGAGTGGCCATCCACCCCCCACCCCAGGGGGTTGATTTCTCACTTTCTGTATCTCTGTCTCTCTCTATCTCTCCAGCAAGCTCATGTGCCCTATAGCAAAAACAAACAAACAAACAAACCAAAAACCCCTCCAGTTCCTTCGTGGCTAGCACCAACACAGGGCAGTTCTGACCTCTCAGAGCTGTGGTCTACCTCTAGACAAGTTCGATGTGTAGACAAGCTCGGAACCCACAGTAGCTGAGCTCGTCTACTCCCTTGGATCCCCTAGTCGTCCCTTCCCTAGGGCCTGCCTGTACTCTGTATCTACCCCCACTCCTGTCCTGTCTGCTCCCTGGTTTTATTTATATTTTCTCTTTTGCTCTCTCCTTTTCCTCTAAGCTTTTTTTTTTTTTTAAATTATCTTATTTAACTTCATTTATTTATTTAACTTTGACCAGAGACAAAGAGGGAAAGTGAGAAAGGAAGCTGTCAGGTCCAGGACTTGAACTATGGTTGGCCATGTGAGAGTCCAATGCTCTTCACCACCATGCCTCCTGCTGGCCCATCCTCTAAGCTTTAATTTCCATTTTTCTTGGGGTGGGGAAGAGATTGAAGAAGGAGGCCCTCCTAACCTCCTCAGGGCCGTGCTCTGTCCTGGGAGCCCGTGCATCTTGTTTCCTGCTGCAGCCCGATTAGACAGCGTGCGTGATGCAGCCTGGTACCAAGAGCCACTTCTGAAATCAGATGCTCACTTAGCACCATCACCTCATTATGTAGAGTTTAGTTAGCTCTATTGTCATTTTACCTACACTTTTACAATTGATTTTAGGCAGAGGAGAATTGAATTGTTGTGGGGTTCGACATGTGGGGTTTTCACGCATATTGCAGTTTTAGAAAGTCAATCGCTGGCCACGGAGGCGCTTAAGAGGCTGGAGCTCTACCAAGAAACCCACAGCTGGTTCAACAAGGCAGGAGGTCCTCCAGGAGGAAACAAAAGAGAAGCAGATCATCAAAAGCCCTGGAAGGGAATTTCCCCAACTGCCCATCCCTTGGGCCTGATGCAGGGTCCAAAAGTTCAAATGAGGACTTTCACGGTCTTCGCATTTACCTGTTTCACAGATGAGGGGAGGGAGGCACAGGCTCCGGGTGCCAGACCCTGCACTGTGCAGACCGCAGCCATGCAGTTTTTTCAGTGGGTGTTGAAGTTTTCTCTGCTTGGGTTTCTTGGTTGGTTTACTAGGGTTTCCCTGATAGAGCTCTGTCTGTCTATAGGGCCATTTTGACAAGCCACAGTTTTCAAGCCTTTTAGAACTGGGCTCCACTGCCCATACCATGGTCTCACCTCTCAGCATTTTCCTAGGTTGATCGAATCAAGTGGTGTCCCAGCTGGGCTTAAGGTACAGACTTGGTGGCTTTTCTACCGTTCTTCCCCTTGGGCATCACCATGCAGCCCCGGCCCGGCTGTGAACTGCTGCGTTGTCCTTCCCCAGTATCAGCCTCTGAGGAGTCTTTGCCCCCGACTTTACTGGGATTGCTGCATCTGTTTTTACAGGTTTCATCTTTCTTCATCTGCTCCCAACGGCCTTCCTGGGACTTTCTTTAATTCCATCCCCCCCCCCC
>NW_006160006.1:1433123-1434050 GCF_000334495.1 Tupaia belangeri chinensis | reverse complement strand
CCCCCCGCCAGTTTTTGGCTATTGTTTACCTATTGCCCGGCTCAGGACAGATAAAGTTTGGCATAATTTTAGGGGTCTCCTAAACGAAGTGAGTCTGAGGTTCCTGGAAGGCCAAGGCCCTGCTGCCAGAGCAAAGGTTGCATCTTCTTTTTTTGGAGAGGTTTTTGCTATAGGGTGCATGCACTTGCCAGACAGACAGAAAGACAGAAAGCAAGAAATCCCCCCCCCCTCCGGGGGGATGGTCACACTGCAATCCCTTCTCCTCCATTCTTTTCTCAGGATCTTGGGCACACACAAGTGCTCCCGGTGTGAGTTTAAGCCACTGGGTCCGGGACTTGAACCGCAGTCAACTACATGGGAGTCCAGCGACATAGCCATCACGCCAACTGCTGGGTCCAGATTGCATCTTCTTGTAGGCTCTTGTCATCAACCAGAGAAACCCCTTCCAGGCATCAGATGGAACCCAGCCCTATGTGGGCCAGTCCACGGATGTGGGTTCTGGTGGGTAGCAAAGGAAGGGACTGATGGTGTGAATGAAAGCAACCTGCTGCTACAGAGAACACCCACCAACGCCCGTGCAGCACAGCCAGAAAACCCTGTGGGTGCAGACTGGTGGTGGTGGGGCGCAGAGCATGAGGGGTTCTAGGATTTCAGAGGTGTGACCTCTGTCACCCCATTCTTGCAGGGATTAGAGGGGTGAGATGTTCACAAAGAGACAGGCTGGCTGGAGAGATCATCTCAGAGATCCCATTGGTCCTCCCGGATGGGTTAGTGCTCTGGGCTGAATTGTGTCCCCCTATAAAAGGTATATTGATGTCCTGGCCCCTGCTACATCAGAAAGTGACCATGTTTAGATGTAAGGTCCTGGTTTTTTTTTTTGTTTGTTTTTTTTTTTTTTTTTTTTTTTTTTTTTTTTTTAGGGTGGAG
>NW_006160006.1:1406969-1432692 GCF_000334495.1 Tupaia belangeri chinensis | reverse complement strand
TGTGGTGTTTGGTTGTGTTTTTTTTTTTTGTTTTTTTTTTTTTTTTTTTTTTTTTATGAGAGTGAGAGACACACACAGAGAGAGACAGGCATCCTCAAAGGGTCACAAGCTATAATCCTCCCTCTCGTACACCCAGCCAGCCAGGATTGCAGGCACGTGTGTGCATGCCTGATGTGTCCATGTGAGTTCGGGAGCCATGCCTGCAATCACCCAGATACATCCCATATCACCAAGTGGCATGTCCCTGCTGTACCACCATGGCGAGCTGCTTTTCTCCTTCCTGGTGTTTTCAGCATTTACTGTGTGCCCTGCATCTGGAGAGGTGCTTCTCCTGCATCTTGTAGGTATTATTCTTCGATGATTTCCATGTTTAGATAAATGGGATTTCCACATAGCCTGCCATATAATTTTGGCCATGGAGCTTCACTATTCTGTGCTTTGACATCCATATCTGTAAAATGAGATAATAATATTTAACTTGAGGGTTGTTTTAATAAATAAAATGAATGCATGTAAATAATGCAATAAGTGACATTGTTTAGTGCTTAGCATAGGCCCCAAACGGAGCTAAAAGCTTTAAGTTTATTATCTCAGTCTCCAAAACAGCTCTATTAGGTTAGTATAACGATTACCCCGTTGTTTAGTATAAATTCAGGAAACCATAGTCATTTGTGTGTGTATTATTTCTCCTTGTGGGGTGCTCTGTGCTGCAGAGGCCGAGAGTGGGAGGAAATCTATTATCCAGACTCTTGACCACGGGCACCGTTTGGCCTGTCTTGACCTTCTATCCATGTCTAGTTGGCAGGGGACAGGGTCACCTCCCTGTGTCTCCTTCTTCCTCTGAGACCATCAGTCTTGTTCAGGAATTTTATTTTCATGGAGCAAGGGACTAAGCTTCAATGAGCAAGTCCATTTAAATCCTCTATTTGGGTTCTCCAAGGAAGCAGAGGACATGCAGCGCCATATCGAGAGAGATTTATTATTAGAGATTGTCTCACATAGTTACGGGGCCTGAGAAGTCCCGCATTCTGCCCTCTGCAAGCTGGACATGCAGGAAACCTGGGGGTGTTGTTCTAGTACAAACCCAGAGGCCTGAGACCAGGGAGCCAATGAGGTATGTCCTGGGGGGCTGAGGGCCTGAGTGTTGGGGCACCAACAATTAGAGAAGGCTAATTTGTCCTTCCATATGTTGGTTCTGTCCTGGCCCTCAAGGACTGGTTGATACCCACTTAACCCCAGACGGGTAAAACAGTACCTCTCTGTCTTGTTCTGCCTGTTGCTCCAAATGCTAATCTCTTCTGGAAATGCCCTCCCAGACACACTCAGAAAAAAATGTTTAACCAGCTACCTGGGCATCCCTTAGCCGAGTCAAGCTGACAAAATTACCCATCACAAGGCCTTCGCTTGCCTCAGGTCTGCTAACACGCCATTGGTCAAAGCAAATCACATGGCTAACTCCCAGAGTCAAGGGGTGGGATATGTGACTCCTTTGAGGTGGACATGCCCTGCAAGATGATGCAAAAAAAGCTATGGATCAGGAAGATCTGAAACTTTGGGGCTGTCTGTGTCGTCTATTCCAGGGTCACAACTATAAACCTTCAATCCGTCTTACTCTACTGCTCAGAAGGTAGCCGTGGGCCTCCTGCCTTACCAAGAAAGTTAAGAGCAGCTCTGCAAGAAATTCTCTTCCTTTCTTCTTCCACAAATTATGCTACACTCAGGGATGTAGGCTGTGGAAGGTTCCAGGCCAGGGCCCTGTGCTGTCTTGCTAATGGACTTCTGGCTAAGGCAAGGCTGCCCTGTATTTTTCAGGGAGCTAGAGAAAAAAAGGCAGGGTGATTCTCCCTCATTTCCAGCTAATAAAGCATTTGTAGACATAGAGAGAGATATTAAGCTAGGAGGAGGTGAAAAAAAAAAGGGCCACTTTGAAAAGCCTTTAGAAATCCTTCTTTCCCATCTGTTCAGCTCGTGGGAAGGCTCTGTTTTCCGTACTTAAAGGATTTGTAAATTCATTACCAACAAGTAAAATGTACAAAGCACACACAGAGACAACGAGGTCTGACTCACCATCTGCCAGAGAGTTGCATCCATGCAAACAGAGTGGTGGTATTCCCTATCAGTGGGAGGGGGGGGCACGGGCCCACCCAGCCCCAGGCTGGACTCCTCTACCTTCCACTGTACCTGGGGCGGGGACTGGGTGCACAGGCCCTGGGACCCCCACCCTCCTGCCGCTAGCCCTCCTGCAGCCGGGGAATGTGTCGGAAAAGACAAATGTCTCGGGCTGCTACAGCTCCCGCACTCGTTTCAGTGAGGCCAGCCTGGCTGGATGCTGGGCATGGCTTGGCACTCCCTCCTGCTAGAAATCCGCTTCCAAAGCCCTACTCCAGCCTCTGCTCCTGCTGATTCCAGGGGAGTCGCTCAGGGCTGGCCCCTGGCAAACGTGTGTGTGAGGCGAAGTTTGAATTTGGCTCCCTGGTTGAATGGTTACGCCTAACAGCTTCAGCTATGGCCACTTGACTACTAACAACAGGCCCCTGCTGCCTTGGCCTTGAGACCCCCTGAGTTCCACCCTCAGGATCAAAGGAGTGACTCCTCGCGGAGTCCACACTGATCCTCACACCCTGCCCTCGCACCCCAGCTCATATACCCTATCTTCAGCTGTGCCTATTCTCCTCCAATGCATCCCACGCAGATGGGGGTTTCTGAATTACTAATCTTGGTGCCCCAATTCCTCCAAAATTAGGCCTGCCTCCGTCTTGCCAGCCTCCAAGGAAAGAGTTATGACCCCCACGTCAAGGCTAGCAGCTAGAGTCTGGGTGCCACATCCGACATGGTGGGCCTGCCTCTGTCTCCCTCATTTTATCACTGCTTCCCCATCAATGAGGACACTGCCCTGCCAGCCTGGGTGGTTTTTCTGACCTGCCTGGTTCATATCTGCCTCCGTCCTCCTAAAACTCTGTGCTCAGCTTGTCCACGTGGGCTCCACACCGTTTGCAGATGTACCGGCTGCTGGTGCCTGTCCTGCCCTGGTCATGCCATGCTGCAGTCTCACAGGGTCCATTGACCTGTGCCATGGCTGCCCAGGCGTCCTTGCTGTGACATTTTAGCCCCTGCTGGAACGATGAAACGTTTTGTGTCCCAGCACAGACAGAAGGTCAGGCCAGGGCTCTGTGTGTGCCCCCGTCCAGCCACTTACTAGCCAAGTGCCATTTCACTCAGCCAACATGGATTGTGGGGCATGGCTTCTGGCATCTTTCTAAGTACAGCCGAGTAAGTACAGGCCACACCCACACCTGTCATCACGGAGTTTGCTTTGCAGTGGAGGGGAGATCGTCATCAAAAATCTTAATAAATGGCAATCCATATAGTGGAAATAGTTTACCAAGAACACGTCACTGGGTAGTCCAGAGTTATACCCTAAAGTCAAAACCAGCCCAGGAATTGAACTAGGGGGAGGAGGTGGTGAAGGGGGAAGTTGAGACGGAGACGGGGAAGGTGAGCCAGTTCTGTCGGAGGAGGTGCTTCTTAGCAGAGACCTGGACACCAGGCAAAGGGAGCAGCAAGTACAAAGGCCCTACAACAAGAATGAGCGTGGTATGTTCCAGGGACAGAGAGAAGGCCAGGACAGGTGTACCCAGGGCAAGCCAGAGAGTGATAGGGAAGGGAGGTGAAGAGGTAGGAAGCCAGGCCGCTGGGGCGTTTGGCCTGGACAGGCAGTTTGGGCTTGATGCCAAATGCAATGGTAGGCATCTGTGAAGTTCAGTAGGGTTGATTCCATTGCTGCTGGAGGGAAAGCAGGACAGAGAGGCTGGAGACTGGGACTTCACTGATCCTGTAGTGAAGATGGCAAGAGATTGTCTGATTGGAGATGTGTTTGAAAGTGCAGATGGCAGGACTTGCTGGTAGATTTGACGTACGATAGAGAAAGGAAGACTAGAAGTTAAGGGAGGGTGATCTCTCACTTTCTCACTTTCCCTCTCTTTGTCTCTCTCTGGTGAGCACACATACCCTAAGGCCAAAACCTACAAATAAAGAAATCAACAAAACCAAACAAATATGCCCAAAACACACCCCTAGAGCCCTAGCCTGCCCGGGAGCAACCATTTGGTGCAGGTTCTTGGGCTCAGCACGTCCTGCCTCCTCCAGGTCTTTGCATGTGCTCTCTCAGAGCTTCCATCGTCACCTGGCAACCTTCTAACCCCCTCTCAGATCTCAGCTAGATTCAGATAGTCAAGAACTTTCCAAGACATGACTGGCTTCTTCTCTAATCCTGCTACTGAAGTTGCTGGGCTACTTGTCTATTTCCTCCATTGGTTTTTAACCCTTTGAAAACCAATCTAAATTCCCAGTGCTTAGTAGAGTTCCTATTTCAGCAGTTCCCCATTAATTTCATTGACTAGGTCAAGAAGCCCCTTTCCCACGCTCCTCACGACCTGCTTTGTTCTCCCTCTGAGCTGAGTTTCTGTGTCCTGGACTTCAGGCCCTTTCTGCTTACTTGAATCCAACCAACTTTCAAGACCTAGTTAAAGAGCCAAGAGGCTTCCCAATTCTCACCCACATTTCTCTCCCAGGAAGTGCTCACCTTTCCTGCTCTGTGCAGAGAGGAGCTCACAGAGAGGGCTCGATGCTGCTGTCCTCAGAAGGGCCTGCCTGTCAGGATGGCCTGGTTGGCATCTGGAAACGCGGCCCGTAAACAGCTCCCTGCACACACACAATGCATCCCCTGTGTGATCAGGGAGGCTGGCTGTGCCTCCACCATGTTTATTCTGAATACCTGCCTGCCTTCTGAGAGTGTGGAGGTGGGCATGTGCTGGGCAGGTTGTGTCTACATGACTGGCCTCAGTAAACCCCTGGGCACTAGGTCCCTCTCAGGCAGCCCTGGGCAGAAACATCACACACATATGGAATTTTCATTGCTGAGGGAAGGAGAGAGCACGAGGAAGCCTGCAAATGATCCTCCAGGCTCTGTCTGTGTCTTTACGCCCAGATCAAGCTGTGCATCCTCACTGTATCACTGCAGTGAACGTTGGCCCCGAGTGCAATGACACTGGGAGCCCCATGAGTGCTTCTAGTGGATATCCAAACCTGGTCTCAGGAACCCTGGCATGTGCCTGTTTGAGCCCTTGGGATTGTTGTACTGTCTATGCAACTGTCATTGACTATTAATAACTCATTCTTATATTTAGACCTTGTATTCCCATAGATCCAGAGAGACAGAAATATGCCTGATATGCACTTGTATCCTATTCAATTCATTGGTCAGGTCTGGACAGCCAGCAGGGGCCCTAGAAATACCAGCAGACAGAGTGAGTGACTGAAAAGGACATGGAGGCCACTCCAAGGCAGTGGCCTCTTGGCAGTGGTTGAACAGTGGCCTCATGACAGACTGCACACGCAGGTAGCTTAGATGCTTTAAGTTAGTGGTGTCCTAGCTCCTGGGGGCAAGGGAGACTGAGTTTTTCAGGCTCCAGTAGGGTTTTCTACTTCCTGATTTCTGGCATCATAAGGTAGCTAAGGAAGCCTCTGCTAAAACACTCAGGAGACAAAGACTTGCACAAAAGCAGAAAGAAATAGCTGAGCAAGGTCCAGGGCCACAAGCTATGTACCTCGAGCCCAGGACACACACCCTCAGTACGCGGTTCAGCGGGCTACAGACCAGATGTTTGTATGCATGCTTACACCACCCAAAGCGTAGGAGGTGGTCACATGTGTGCAAATGTGTATACTTGCTTACATGTGCATGCCTGTGTATGTTCAGGCTCGTATGAATTCACATAGGCTTGCAAGCACAATGGGTTCTTGCATTTGGAGTGTGCAGACGTGTGTTTGCATGCAGCATACATGCTGAAGTGGGACTGTATGTATGTGTGTGCGCACTCTGGTCTCTGCTGTCTGCTCTGCATGGAGTGCAGACAGCTGCTTTAATAACCTCTGCAGCGAGCCAGCTCTCACTGCTGTGGCCCATAGCGCTATCGGGATTGCTTCAGCCCTTTCAGGATTACCAGTGCTCAGTGCAGTTTAAATATATCTCCAGTCCTAATCCCTAAACAAAGATGCAATGATTTCTGCTAAATATGTTGGATTATTTATTAAGATAAAGTCAAGGATATGGGAAGCCACATCTGGTGGGATGCTGATTGCCTTCAAGATGGGAGATGATGAAACCAGATGCACCCTCGCCCCTGGGGAGGGAGGAGATGAAAGGCAAGGGACAGCCAGCGAAGGAGAAAACAGCCAGATTCCTGGAGGCAGAAAGGCCACAGGTGTGAGCGACAGCAGCTTGTGCACACACACTGAGGTAGGAGAGGAGAACGGCCTCACTAACCAGGGTAAATCTCGGGCCATTCAATGAGGATCATGAGCCATAAGCCAGGCCTCGAGTAAGAATCCTCTGTAAGAGTACAAAGGGATTTAAGCAGCTCCAGTTTTGAAGAAATTCTCTGATGAGAGATGGGTCAGGGGAATAGGAGAAGCCACTGCTAGCTGACAGGAAATTTTGGGCAAATAAGGAGGATGCTCTCTGCTCTCCAGGTGCACGCAATCCTGTTCCAGAAAGCACAGCTTGGTAAGTGGATCTGGGAGGATTTTAGCTCAGGAATCTTTGCGAGGGAGCAGATGCACCTCCTGGACACGGAAGGTGAAAGGCAGCTGGTGAATGTGAGCAAAGCATTGTCCATACCAGGGAGAAAAGAGGCCACACTGAGGAAGGTCTGAGGCTGCTTCTTCTCTTGGGCCATAAAACTTCTTTCCCCTCTGCTCCATTACCCCCATATCTCCTGCCATTTTCGACAAGGAGTTTTTGGTACACGGAAAAAAGCTTGAACTTAGCTCTGCCCAAGGAGTTATGCTCATTAACAGCTACTGCTTTCTGTGTGAGCTGGGGTAAGTAACCTCATCTCATTATGCTTGTCTTTTCTTCTACGGAATCGAGATGACCACTTTTTATTGTAAAGTCCACATGAGATAACACCCTTCGCAGGCGTTGTTCAGCAAGTCCGAGTACGTGACCTGTGCCAGATGCCACGTGGGAAGGAAAAGTTACACTCTCGCCCTGAATGAACGGCTCACGCCGTTATTGATATAGTTGGATTTAAATCTGTCATCATGATTTTCTTCTTGCCCCAGCTGCTCCAGCATCTTCTTTGGTATTGACTAATTGTTATTCCATTTGATCTCCTCTGTTGGCTTAGGAGGAGTCATTCTTCCCTGGGTTATTTTAATGGTTGCTTTAGAGTTCATAGAATACATCTTTAACTTACCACAGTCTACCTTCAAGTAGTATCATACCATTTCCCATAGACAGTGGGAAACTTACAGGAGTCGAGTTCATTTCTCCCTTTGTTCCATTGTTGTCTGGCATTTTCCATCTACATATGTTATATATCATATTATTAATATGTTTTGCTTTAAGCAATTATATTTTGATGTGATTTAAGTAAAAGGAAAAGGTTACATACTCCCACACATAGTTATCATTCAGTATCCTTTACTCCTTGGCATGGATATCTTAAGAGGTTAAGAGGTATGTTTGCTTGATACAGAATGCTAGGGTGGTGATTTCATTTTTTTTTTCAATATTTAAACAACATTGAGTCACCATCTCCTTGCTTACATGGCTTCTGATGGAAATTCTGCTGTTACCTTTACCTTTATTCCTCTATATGCAAATCTTTTTTAGGACTGTGTTTAATATTTTAATCTTTATCACTCATTTGAGCTGTTAGGATAATACTTTGAGAAAGCATTAAACATAACCCAACATTAATTTTTAGTTAACTCTTCCAGTAAAGGAAGAATAAAAGGAAACTTCCAACCTGAAACTGGGCACCTATAAAATTCAACAGCTAGTATTATACTTACTGCTTTTTCTCTAAGATCAAGAATGTTCACTCTCATCAGTTCCATTTGACATTGTACTAGAGATTCTAGCCAGTGCAATATAACAAGAAAATAAAAAGTGGGACTGAACTAAAGGTAACAGTAAACAATGTCAATAGATGCAGATGGCATGAATGTCTATGTCACCATAAATATTCACATAGAAAACTCTATGAAATATATACATAGTGCTACTAAAACTAGTGAGAGATTTTTTTATCAAACTGTGGGATATAAGATCCATGTACAAATATCAACTGTATTTCTACATATTAGCAAATAAAAATCAGAAATTAAACATTTAAAAAACATAACATCATCAAAGATATGGAATACTTAAGGATAAATATGAAAAATATTTGCCATATATTGAAAACAATAAAACATTCTGAGAAAAAGTAAATAACTCCTAAGAAATTAGAGAGACTTTTTTTTTTTTTTTGGAGAGATTTTTCACTATAGGGCATGTGCACTCGCCAGACAGACAGAGAAAGACAGAGATACAGAAAGCAAGAAATCACCCCCCAGAGGGGATGGCCACGCCGCAATCCCTTCTCCTCCATTCTCCTCTCGGGATCTTGGGCATGCACGCACACACGCCCGGCGTGGGTTTTAAGCCACCGGGTCCGGGACACAAACCGTGGTCGACTACGTGGGAGTCCAGCGACATAGCCATTACGCTAACTGCTGGTTCCCAAGAGACATACTATGTTTATAAATTGACAGTTCACATTTATATCGCTTTCATAAATTGGTAGATCAATATTGTGAAGATGTCACCTGTCCCTAAATTTATCTTTTGATTAAATGCAGTTTCAACAAAAATCCCAGCAAATTTTGGGGCAGAGATGTAAAAGTCATCTAAAATTTATATAAAAATGTAAAGTAATGGGCCAGTTCATGGCATGATGGTAAAGGTAGCTGATTCCATATGGCCAGCCTCACAGTTTGAATCTGGCTTCTTGAGAATCACTCCGGGTGCAGGTGCACATGTGCCCAGAGTCTACAGAGGGGAAAACGAGGAAAAGGAAATGCAGCATGACCAATCCTTATTCTTTACTTTTTCTCTCTCTGACTCTCTCACTCTCTCTCTGTTTCTCTCCAGTAAGCACAAATACTTCCTAGCAAAATTGTTTTTTTTTTTTTTTTTTTTTGCTATTGGGCGCTTGCGCTCACCAGACAGAGAGAGGGGCGCGTGTGCTCACCAGACAGAGAGAGACAGAGAGACAGAAAGCAAGAAATCACCCCCCAGGGGGGATGGCCACACCACAATCTCTTCTCCTCCATTCTCCTCTTGGGATCTTGGGCATGCACGCACATGTGCCCGGTGGGAGTTTCAGCCGCTGGATCTGGGACTCAAACTGCGGTCCACTACGTGGGAGTCCAGCAACATAGCCATTACGCTAACTGCTGGTCCTGCAAAATTGTTTTTTTAAATGTGAAGTATCTAGAACTGCAAAAACAACTTTGAAAGAATTAAAGGACTAACACCTGACTTTCAATCTTATTACAAACCTGCAGTAATCAATGCAGTGTGGTATTAGTTTAAAGATAGGTAGTTAGGCCAGCAGGTGGCATGGAGGTTAAGGCACTGGATCCCACATGGCTGACTGCGCAGTCTGAGTCCTGGATCTGGCATCTTGAAAATCATGCTGGGCAAGTGACTTATCATTTGTGTGTATTTGCAAAGTATGTATCTGATAAAAGACTTGTATTCAGAGTATGTAAAATACTCTTCAAACTTCACAGTAAAACAAATAGGCATTTTTTTTTAACATGGCAAAATATTTGAATGCTTTACTAAAGAGGTACGCAGAGAGAAAAAAAAAACAACTTTTCAGTTGCTGAATGATATTAATCATTAGGGAAATGAGAGTGGAAACGACTACACACACTGCATGCTAACTACAAGTAAAAACAACAGTGAGAGACTACTACACCTCTAGTCCAACAGCTAAAATTAAATATGTATATAGCGCATCTATATCACACACGCGTGCGCGCGCGCACGTACACACACACACACACACACACACACACACACACGTGTTGGGGAGGATGTGGAGCTACTAGAACTCTAATAAATTGCTGTTGGGAAGGCCAGGCATGGTGGCAGGCACCTGCAGTCTCAGCGCTTGGGAGTCTAAAGTATGAGTATCTCAAGCTCATGGTCAGCGTAGGCAAGATGGAGAGACTGTCTGCGAGAGCTGGTTATAAAGGCGCACACCTGTAGTTCCAGATGCACAGCCACGGCCCCAGATACTCGGAAGGTTGAAACAGGAGGATTGAGTCACAGAGAATGAGGCTCTACCTGTAGAGAGCAGAAGCCTAAAATGGCATGAGAGCAATAGATGCTGGTGGAGAAAACTGTAGGCTGTGAAAAACCACCAACATACACACACCCACACACACCACAAAAACTAATTGCCATTGGAAATAAAATATAGTAAAAACTCTTTGGAAAGTAGTTGGTTATTTAAAATAAAATGAACATACGTATGCCATGTGCTCTAGCCATTTCACTCCGAGGTATGTAACCAGAAGAAAGGAAAGCATGGAGGTCAGCAGGTGGCATGATGGTCAAGGCAGCTGGATTCCCACATGGCCAACTGCGGTTACCTGATGGCTTGAAAGTCACTCCATGTGCGTGTGTGTATGTGTGTGTGCATGCCCAAAACTCCAAGAGGAGAGTGGAGAAAAAGGGGTCACAGTATGGCCATCCAAAGTTCTGAGAAGAGAAGGGATTGTGGCATGGCTGTCCCTGCCCCACCCCCACCCCGCAAGGAGGCCATCTCTCACTTTCCCTCTCTTTGTCTTGTCTCTCGCTATCTTTCTCCTTTCTGGTGCATACATGTACCCTATGGCAAAATAAATAAATAAATAAATAATTCACAGAAAAGAAAAGAAACAAGAAAGGCAGGGGCCGATGGTATAGCTGTTACACTGCTGCACTCCCACACGCCTGACCACAGTTCAAGTCTTGGTCCTGGTGCCTTGAAACTCAAACTGTGTGCATGCGTGGGTGTGCTCAGGATCCCAGGAGGAGAAGGGATTGCAACAGTGGCCATCCCCCCTGGGGGAGTGATATTTCACTTTCCCTCTCACTGCCTCCGTCTCTATCTGGTGAGTGCACATGCCCTAAGGCAAAAATCTCTAGAAAAATAAAAAAGATTTTAAAAAATGAAGAAAGGCAAGCATGTATCCAGATAGACGACATTCAAGTATTTGGGATGTGCCCCAGTCATGGGTCACTGTTTTCTTTTCAGCAAACTTGAAAATGGGAAGTCCTGGCTGTCCAGTGAACAACATATTCCCCAGGGCTCTGGGTTGAGGAGGGTTTTCAAACCAAACAAAGGGAATTCAAAAAGAAGAAAAAAACAAGAGGAGCTTTTCAGGTCTCCCTTCTGTGGATGTTTTTGCACTGAGTGCCCAACTCTACTCTCCAGGATTTAGGTCTGGTCACAGTCACGTGTCAGTCCCTCCATGACTGTCCTAACCTGAGCATAAGCAAGTCCCCTTTGTTTTAGTTCATCCCATAAAAGTCTGGGAGTTTTGAGAAAGAATTTCTCCAGAGAACCCAGAGAAAAACAAGTCAAAAGCAGAAAAAAAAAAAAAAAAAAAAAAAGAGAAACAGAGGAAGGATGGGACGGAGACACACACAGACACATGCAGAACGGAGCAGGAAGCTTAATCTTCCTGTAGTCGGTTAATATTGGCTACTCCGGTTTAATGGGTATCCAGGGTCCAGCTTCTTTATTCAATTGCATTGGATCCTAAGGCCAGATCTGACTTCTCAAAGCCCACAGCTGAGGCCAGTTGAATTTGCAATGATGCGACTCTCGAACCACTTCCTGGATTGTGTATCCAGCAGTATCTTTGTAAGTTTCAGACTGCACATGCTTCACTCCATAGCTGCTTTCTTCCCTAAATGCCTTCCTGAGTCCCGGATGCATCCCCATATCACCCTAGCAGGGACCACGTCACCTGCACATGGTTCTGTGTGTCCAGCACACAGCAGATGTCCAGTAAGTACTTGTTAGAGGACAGGATGCCCCTGAGTGACAGCTGCCTGTGTGACAGTCGGTCTGCCTGCTCATCTCTCCTGCAGCTGTTCACAACGCTGGGTGCCGGAGTGTCTTACCTGACCTACTGGTTATGTTTTTTGAAACTTGATTTCAGAAACTTGTCAGAAATCTGGCTTGCTTTTCAACACTGCCTTGTGTTGCTGGATGTTATATTCATGTCACTCGACATGTTGAGTCTCATTTTTCTCATTGGTAGAGTGTGAATGAAAATCAGTTTGAGTCACTTAGAGGAGAGTTACAAAGACCCCTCTTCCAAATGTACTTTGGGGTTTCATAATCTATCAAGGACCACGCATTGTCAGCTGTGGGGTGGGGGGCAGGGTGTGTACTCTCCATTTCCCCTATTCCAGGGGGAGGAGCTTCTATCAGGGAGCTCCCTGCACCTCTCTGCCTCTGCAGGTTTGAGAGTTTGGAGTCGAGTATGTGTACACCTGCTCCTTCTCTGACTTTTCTTGAGTCAGCCACTTTGTAGGAGGCAACTATTTTCCGTTCTTCATCTCAGTGTGTCTTACCGGGACAGGCTCGATTTCCAGGCCTCCCTGAGGCTGGGTGGATAATCAAGCCAACTAGGGCCCAGACAGTGGTGCAGCAGTGAAATGCAGTGCTCTGCCAGGCTGACCCACATGGAAAGGTTCTGAGTTCATGTCTGGGGACCTCCTTAAGTACACGGGACATGTGCATGCCCATGTTCCAGGGCTGGCTCAGGCTGGGGGTGGATCACAATGTCAGGTCACCATTGAGGGTGCAGTCTCTCTGCCTATCTCTCTCTCACTGTCTCTCTTGCTCACAGAAGAAATTAGTAAATTCATAAAAGAAATCGAGCTACCTGGACTATGTGTAGGGTATGGTCCTAGCCTCACTTTACTGGGTATAATGGCACCATCTGGAGAAGCCTTCATCTGCCTGACTCCTGCACTCCTCTCATATAACTCTGAATTCAAGTGGGGAAAAGAGATGCATATTTTCAATTGAGTCCCTTCGAAGCCAACATTGTCATGCTTCCTTGTTATTATTAAGAGTTGTCGGGACCAGCAGTTGGCATAATGGATATGTCATTGGACTCCCATGTAGTCAACCAGCATTTGAGTCCTGTGGCATAATGGTTAAACTCACGCTGGGTGCTTGTATGTGCATGCCCAAGATCCTGAGAGAAAAATGGAGGAGAAGGGATTGTGGTGTGGCCATACCCCCTGGGGGGTGATTTCTCACTTTCTGTCTTTCTCTCTCTGTCTTTGTGGTGAGCACACGCACCCTATAACAAAAACCTCTCCCCCCCAAAAAAACAAAGCATTGTCTTAGTCCATTCTGTGCTGCTATAACAGAATGCCTGAGACTGGGTAATCTATATAGAACAGAGATTTATTTCTCCCAGTTCTGGATACCAGAAAGTCCAATAGGAAAGTGCCTTCTTGTTGCAGCACCGTTCTGTGGTAGAAAGCTAAGATAACACATACGAGAGAGCGAGAGAGAGAGAGAGAGCGAGAGCGAGAGCGAGAGAGAGAGCGAGAAAGGAGCCCACACCTTTGATAACTAATCTGCTTCTAGGATGACCGTACTAATCCATTCACTAGGGCAGAGCCCTTAAGACCTAATCAGCTCTTAAAGGTCCCACCTCTCCACACTGTTGCTCAAAGATTAAGTTTCTAAAACGTGAGCTTCAGAAGACCCCATCAAATCATAGCAAAACCACCCCAATGTTCTTTATATTTGGAAACTCTGGAAATGGCACTAAGAAATTCTTGGTCCTAGGCAAAAGGGCTTGGGTTAAAGCTGCTAGAATTTCAAGACCAAGGGAAGACAGCTGTCAAGTGCAGTGGGGAAGGTGCTGGGTGGCCAAGCTCCCTGCTCTCCCTTCCCCATGCCCACCTTCATCCTCCTTTTTTCTGCTTGTGGCTCCCTGGGTTCTAGCTCAGGGTCCAACCGCAATCTCCCTTCCACTTCCCTGTTATTTCTCTCTCCTCTCAGTCCCCCCCACCCCCAACTTTGAGTTGAAGCCTGTCTTTAAATCTCCCCCAAGGAAACGTCCTTTTCTCTTGGCATCTGGTGATTGACTCTCCAGGTAAAGCGAGCAGTTCTGATGTGTATGAAGGGTGCTCTGGAGACATAAATTGTGCAGGGCTGAGGGAGGGCTTGAAGAAGAAACGCTGGCTCTGGCAAAAGACAGAAGAGCCCTGGAGGCTGTGCCCACACCCCGTGAGTGATGGGCCTGCTTAGTCTGACTTACTACCACGTGCCAGATTATCATTTTGAATAGTTCCATGAGCGGCAGGAGGAACCGAGGGGCTCCTGGCAGCTGCTTTAATAATAATCACCCGGGGCTGGTTCTGGCATGGGGTGCTTGCTGGCGTATAGATACCAGGAGAGCACTTTTTTAACCTAGATGCCAAAAGCCCACAAGGATTAGCTAAATTAATCATTTATTGAGTATGTTTGAGACCTTGGCAATCAAAAGACCAGGGAGAAAGCCCAGAAGTAGGTCTCATGGGGGTCTCTCTTAAATCTGCATTCTTGGTCACTTTGTAAAAAGCTGCTACATGCTAGATTGATAAGGTATCTGACTAGCTATTTGATTCTGAGCAGGTCACTAGACCTCACCAAGCTTCAGTTTCTCTATCGGCGAAATGAGAGCTGTTCTCTATGACCCATAGTGTTGTGGGGATCAAAAGAGATACTACCTTCAATATTCCTTGACAAGCTGTAAAAATATTTTATCCACATGAGCCGTGTGGGTATCTGGGAAAACCTCTTCCCTTCCCTTTTGCCTTCTTCTACTCCCTCAGGCTTTCTTGCCCCTGCTCAGGTTGCATCCCAGGACATCCTCGTAGGGAGGAGTCCTCTGTCCTCTGCACGTGTTCTCCATGCCCCAAACCAAACATGCTCTCCATGCATTCCCCTAGGGGTCGTGGTCCTCAGCCAAACAGGGTGGAGAGTCCTTTTAAAGTCAGGCAGTAAACCAGTAATGATGTAATGGTGCCCCTGATATAGGGGCCACTTCATAGCTTATGCTCCTTGAAGGAATGGGTCCGCAAGTGTGATAATTTAGGGTCAGAGCTCCTCACGGCCTCCAGCTGGGAGGTCCTGTTGGTGGGAGGGAATTGAAAACCCAAGAATCCACAAAGCTCTTGCATGCTGAAGCTCATCCCCCAACACCTGCTCACTATGGAGGGCCAAGGGATTGCTATGGGGATTAAGCATTTTGGTCCAGGAACAGTCTCAGAGCAGCCTTCTAAATATTGCATTCAGGTATGGTCTGCCTTTGAACTTGCTGGTGTTTTCTTGTACCTAGAATGTCAAACTGGAGGCTCAGAGCACCAAGCCGGAGCCCAACCTCTGGCAGATCTCACATGCCCTGTGCTGAAATGCCCACAACAAAAACTAGTCAAATCCTATATTTAACTGGTGCAGCATTCATACTTTAGTAGCTGCTGTGAATCGATCAGAACAGCCAGGCTCTGGGGAAGCTCAGTCTGGGCAGGAAGAATTGGCTTGGGATGCAGGAGAATACCTCAAAGACAGGCGAGGATTTCATCTTTTATTAATTGCTTCACTCATTGATTGGTTGAACCACGCATTCCCTCGCCCAATGCATTGTGGTCGACTGTGTTCTAGGCACATTTTGGCTGGGATGGGCTAGCATGCTTTTAAGGGGGGTGAGATATTTGAACTGAGCCTGGAAGGAAAAGAAACATGTTGGTGTACAGAGATATGGAAGAGCAAGGAGGTGCACAGTGTGGCCAAAGAAACGCCATCAGCAGCGGCTCCGGAAACGAATGAGGTTGGATGTTACTTGTTCAACAGGGAGACTGAGGTGGAGAGAGAGGGTTGAGACTAAAGACATGGATGGAGTCGGGATTCAGAGGTCCTGACAGAACAGACCAAGAAGCGAGACCACTGTGCTGCAGGCAATGGAGAGCTATTGCTTTGTTTTATTTTGTTTTGTTGTTTAATTAAAAAAAATTTTTTTCCGCCCAAGGGTTTATGTACTTGCCAGAGAAAGACACAGGAACACACAGAAAACATCCCCAGCCAATGGGGTGTGGTCATGCCATAATCCCTCCTCCTCTGTTTCTCCACAATGTCGACATGCACACACGTGCACTCAGTGTTTTTGTCAAGCGCAGGGCAGGGATGTGAACCATGGTTGGTCAGATGGGACCCAGCTCCCTTAACCACTAGGTTATGAGGCTGACCTGCAGCTGGGCTTTTAAAGCTAAGCTGTGACATGGCTAGACTTGCGGTATCAGAATGCCAGCCCTAGCCAGCATCTAGGAGGTGGTGAAGGGAGCAGGGGAGAGGGTGACAGCAGGGAGAACGGTGAGAAGCCAGTTGTCAAAGAGGTAATGAGGGGCTCAGACGTGCTGGCATGCACCGGTAGATGCCACTGCTTGAGGCTGAGGCCGTGGAGAGGCAGTTAGATTTCTGATGCACCCTGAAAGGAGGGCAGAGGGTGCACCTGTGGTTCCAGGTACGCAGGAGACTGAGACAGGAGGTTGACAACGTAGGGAGACACTACCCAGTGTGTGTGTGCGTGTGTGTGTGTGTGCATGTGTGTGTGTACATAATGAAATGGCCAATGACAGTGGGAATAAAAGGGATGAGGTGTGGGGCCAGGGGGTGATGTAGCAGCAACATGGGTGGACCCCTTGAGAAGGTCTTGAGTTTGTTCCCGGAAACTCCCTGCACATGCTGGGCATGTATGTGCCCATGATGAGGGTGAGATGAGGGTGGATCATGCCATGAAGACCCTGTTGGGTACTTTCTCTCTGTCTTTGTTGCTCTCTCATGGAAGAAATCAACATATAAACTTAAAAAAAAAAAAAAAGAAAGAAAGAAAAGAAAGGAAAAAGGAGGGGGTGGGATCAGCAGATGCTGTGGTATGGAACCGCCCTAACCCAGCAGCCACTCGAACACAGAGCGTTTGGGAGCAGGAGGGAGCAATCTTGGTTGCCCGGAAGGACAGTGGTGGAAAACGTGCACAAGAGTAGAAGCAGGAGATACGGAAGCAGGTGGGCTCCATCTTGTCCATGCCGAGGTTGGGGTTGAGTCCTGTGAGACATCAGGGGAAACTAGCCAAGTAGACTTCGGAAAGACACGCCTGGAGCCAGGAGAGCAACCAGGCTTCAGGGTGGACAGAGGCATCTCCACATGGCACCGTGGATGGTGCTGGACGCTCTGGTCAGTACCCAGCAGCTCCAAGCTTTACAACAGAGGCTCGAGGGCAAGAGTGGAGCTGCTCTCTTCCCTCTGTCTCCCGCTCCCGTGTCTGTGCACCTGTTTTTCCATTCTGATCAGACAAACCATGCTGCCCACTCCACATGCTATCTTTGTGGATTAAAAGCTGGGCAGGGAAGGGCTGTTCTAGCCCCAACAGGTGGGCACAGGGTCTAAGGGAGGGAGGGAGGGAGGGGAAAGCATTGTCCCCTACAGAAAAACAGCTGTGCCTGAAAGGGGGTGGGCCCGAGCAATTGGTATGTGTTTCTGTGTGCTTACTGAGCTCCTGGGCCCACATGGGTCATGATTTTTTTCTTGCTTCATTCAGTTCAACACACTTATTCTTTCCCTCATGTCAGTCATGTGGCTTCCACCTCCGGAGCCAGAGCCTGCCGAGTGTGTGCCCCCCTCTGTACTTTGCTAAGGCGTTTCTCCCCCTGGGAGAGGCCTCTCCCCCCACGTCTAAGTGAGTCTTACCCTCCTCTTGGGTTGAGTGCAAGCCCCAGTTCCTCCAGGCCACCTTCCCCAGTATCCAGCCCACTCGATCGATCCCTGCCTTCACTGAACAGACAGCGAATTCATTTGAACACTTAACTATGTGTCTCCTGTGTTGTTTCTTAATGATTTCAATAAATTGCCATCTCCTTCAGGAAAGCAGAGTCATCAGACAATTTAGAGCTGGAGGACCACTTGGGCACCCTCGGCCCTCACGGCTGAGCGCTCACAGCCTGTCCTGTGTCAGCCTAGGTCCTCGGTAGAAAGAAATTCAAGATGTTTTCATTACTAAAAGGCAAAGTACTACAAGGGAGTGAGAGAGAGTGAGAGCGAGAGCAAGAGCGAGGTAATACAGCTCCAGGAAAGTGATGGAAAACACAGAACTGCCAGGGCTAAGTCTGATTAGAGGTTTTGAGACCATGGGGAGAGCGTATTTGGGGGCAGCTGCTCTCCTGTAGCAAGGAGGACTGGGATAAAAATGGGCAGAGGTGACTTGGGTATCAGGGTTTGCCGTACCTTGCATGTACCTCGCAGAGCTTTGGGGCAGGTTAAGACTACACTGCTTTGGCCCACCGTGGTAGCAAGACTGGTCACTGCTGCTTGGCAGACTGAGCTCACATGGGAGGCTGAGTTCGGTTAGACTCCTGGCCCACCCTATAAAGCCGGGCATGGTGGTACGCACCTATAGTCCCAGCGACTCGGGAGGCTGAGGCAGGAGGATCATGACACGGTGAGAAAAGAAAAAGCAAAACCATAAAAAAGTACACACGCGCGTGCACACACACACACACACACACACACACAAAGTACTTTTTCTTTTGTCATTATTGTAAGGGAATTCAGTCACATTTCTACCACAATTAAAAGTGTAAAATAAATTACCAGTAACTTCGTGTCAAGAATATTGTGGTTGGGAATAGTGAACAATCCCTGGGATGTTTTAGGGAGGAAAATCAATAAGATTTTTAATGAACATAGATTATGTGCCTTCCTCGTGCTAGGTACTGTGGGCAATTTTGAAAAAATCAATAAAAATATTATCTAAAGTTTTATTTAAGAGGCATTTAAAAACATACAAAGGAGGAAGGTGACCATCACCCATATGTCCCCACCCAGAGGATTCATTGTACTATATCTGCTTTGAGTCTTTCTTTTTAAGAAAAATATCCTTTTTTTTTTTTGTAAAAAGAGAAAAAGTTGTTTTAAATTAATATAGGGAAATACAAAATTGATAGTAAAAAGGAAATCACCTCCACATCACACCACCTGGAAATAATCATAGCAAAGTGAACACCATTCTGGAGAGAGAGAGAGAGAGAGAGAGAGAGAGAGAGATCACCCCCAGAGATAACTGCCACGCTGCAGTCTTTTTCCCTCCGTTCTCCTCTTGGGGTTTTGGGCATGCATACCTATACCCGATGTCGCCAGGCCCAGGACTCGAATCATATAGTCAGCCATGTTAGATCCAGCTGCCTTAATCACCACGCTACTAACTGCCTCTGGACATCTTTTATAAAACATTCTTTAAAATGTATTTATATATTTATCATTATTATTTTAATATGCTGGAAGGCCGGAGAGAGACAGAGAACAAGCGAGCAAGGGAAAGTAGGAAAGCAATCCCTTTATGGGGAATGGTCCTGTGACAATCCCTTCTCCTCCATCTCTCCTTTACTGATTTGGACATGCACACACACACACACACGCATATGCACACACCTGGCATATTTTTCAAGCCACCAAGTCCAAGCCTTGAACTGGGTAGTCAACCACATGGGATTCAGCCACCTTAACCACCACGCCTTCAGCTGGCCCTGTTTTTTTTATTCATGATGAAGAGCACATGCTCACACATGAAACATACAAAGAGAAAGCATGGGGCACCCTACACAGAGTCTGGTCATGCCACAGTCACCTTCGTCCAGCTCATCGGGAGCTTGGTAGACCAGGCGGGGAATCCGAGCTCACAGTTGGCGTGTGGCTTCCGGGCTGCAGTCCAGTGCACTGAGGGCTGTCCCACCGAGGCTGGGCCCATTTTGGATACGTTTATGTCCAACTATACAGCGAGAAGGGGCAAGGCGGGCTGTAACGCTGTGGAGACAGCATTTTGTAATAGATCCTATTTTAAAATACATTTAACTTAGTTTTACTTCAATTTACTGGAGGAAGAAAATAAAACCTTGATGCTAAATGGTAAAAATCTCTGAACTTCAAATAATTGTGTTGTCACCACAGGAAAGGACTTTTCCTAAAGGATTTCTTTAAGTTTCAAGCGAGATTAAAATACATCAAGAGATGAGAGTTATTATTTTTAAGTGACACTTGCTCATTTAATCTAGTTCTCTTTTTAAAATTTAATTTAAGTTTTGATCACCTATATTCACAATGATTATCTAGGCTACTTTTCCTTTTTTTTTTTATTTGCTACAGGGCATGTGCGCTCTCTGGAGACAGAAAAAGAGAGAGAGGGAAAGTGAGGAATCACCCCCAGGGGGAATGGGCACAGTGCAATCCCTTCTCTTCCATTTTCCTCTTTGGATTTTGCGGGTGCATGGATGCACATGTACCTGGCATGTTTTTCAAGCTGCTGGGTCCAGGACTTGCATTGAGGAATCAGTCACATGGGATCCAGACACCTTAACCTCCATAGCTCTATGCCCCCTGCTGGCCAGTAACTAGGCAACTTTATTTATTTTTATTTATTTATTTTTTTTAGAGAGAGATTTTTGCTATAGGGGACATGTGCACTCACTGGAAAGACAGAGAGAGACCGCGAGAAATCACACCCCCTGGCTGGGGGAACAGCCATGCTGTAATTCCTTCTCCTCCATTCTCCTCTCGGGATTTTGGGTACACACGCACATGCATCCAGGGTGAGTTTTAAGCTGCCGGGTCCAGGACTCAAACCATGGTCAACTACATGGGAGTTCGGTGGCATAATCATTATGCCATATACTGGTCCTGCTAGGCTACTTTTCTATGACAATTATTTGATTCCTAGAGATTTCTTTACTTTTCAAATGTCTTTACTGGTTCCAAATGATGTTTCTGTTCCCAGCGTGTTTTTCTTTAGGCTTCGATCTCAGTTTTGATGTCATTTGTTCTCTTATCTTACTTATGAGTTCTTGTTGTACTGACAATTTCTTATTAGGCTATTCTGTGGCAGAGATTGGTTAACATTTTTTTCCCTTCGGCCTCCCTGGGTGGGCTCGAACCAGGTTAACTTTATGTAAGCAGCCCGATCGCACATAGTTGAGGCTTCATGGGCCATGGTTGCCAACTGCTCACCTTTTGTGATTATAGCATGAAGCAGCCAGAAAGACCAATCAGCAAATGAGTGTGGCTGCTTTCCAATAAACCTTTATTTACAAAAACAGGAGATGAACAATGCGCATGTCCTTCCTTGGATGTTTGCCAGGAATTTTGTGTGAGGGAGGGGAAGAGGGATAGCTTTCTTCTGTACACAGGAGGAAGAAAATCTTAGGTACAGTTTCAAGTATCTTTTTTTCCACTTGTTTTATTCACAAGACTATGTGTGGTCACATGGCAGGCAGGTGCCCACCCCTGAGAGAGACGGCAGTATTCTCAACGTGGTCTTGTCACAGCGCCGTCCCCTTTCCCAGCCCTCCGGCTCACCAGAATCTTGGGTGCCCACTCGCACACACCTGGCGTGTTTTAGGTTGACCGGGCTGGGGGTCGGAATCTGCCTTGGCCACGTGGCTTCCAGCACCTGCAGTTCAGTTCACTCCCAACCGAACCGACAGTTAAAAGCGGGTCATCGGCAGTTTTAACCCAGAAACACCAAGTTCCAGTTCTTCTGGGCCATCCGTCTGTGGTTATTGCAGACATGGTGTTGTGCTAGACTGCTGTGAGGCCACCCGGGAAAAACATGGGGAAAAGTGAAGTAACTTGCTCGGAAGTCCACGGACCATTAGTCCTAGAGGTGGGACTTGAACATAGATCTTTGGGAGGAAAAATTGTTTTTAATTGAATGGAGGTTCATAAAACATAAAATGAAGCATTTTAAAGTCAACAATATAGCAGCATTTTGTACATTGACAATGTTGTCCAAACCGTGTCTCTATTGAGCTCCGAAACATTTTTATCACCCAAAAGGAAGCTACGTTCCCATCAAGCAGTCCTTCCCATCCTCCCCTTACATCAGCCCCTGGAAACTAGCACTTCGCTGTTTCTGTGGATTTGCTTACTATGGGTATTTTACATAAAAGGAATGCTGCAATACGTTGTGTTTTCTGTCTGGCCCTGTCCCTAGCTAACGATTTGGACGTCCATCCGTGTCGAAGCGCGTATCCACACCGCATTCCTTTTTATATCATTCTGTGTACGTCACCGTTTGTTTTCTCATCGATCTGTTGTTGGACAGTTGGACTGTTTGTACCTCTTCCCCGTTACGAACAGTGTTATGGAGGTGTGCATCAGTCTATTTGCCTGTGGTCCTGATTTTGCTGCTTTTGAGTATATCTGAGGTGGAATTGTGGGACCATATGGTCATTCTATGTGTAGCTTCTCGAGGAACCACCAATGTTTCCCCTGAGTCTGAACCATTTTACATCCCCTGTGTAAGGAGCCCAATGTCTCCCCATCTTCACCAACTCTTGCCATTTTCTGTTTGTGCAAGTGTGTGTGTGTGTGTGAAGATAGATTTTTGGTTTTCAGTGCTCTTATTTTGGGAAGTTGCATTATTAGGACTTGTCTCACCTTTTTAACTTATTTTATTTTTTATAATTAGAGTACCTGACATATTTCAAAGTGCATAGTCTATTTAATTACTTCATTGTTATATTTTCTTCTAAAAGTATGAATTCTTACAGGTAGTTCACAGGTCTTGATAACAATAAAATTTCTAAATGTCTTTTAAGTAGAGTTAGCTGTGATTTATTTTAAAGTTGAGGAGTTGCATTTGAAATAACAGCTGAATCTCTATAATTCCCATTCTAGGAGACACGGGAAGGCCTGAGTGCCCATCTGCTTGGGTTGCTGTGGAGGTGTTTACTTCCTTGGGTAGGATATTGAACAAGATGGTTGCTAACGTCCTTTCCAAGTGCATTTTTAAAATTAGAATTTGAATATTTATGGAGGCCTTTCTGAGAATATTGTATTTCATCATTTTAAAGAAGGATTTTTCTATCTTGCTGCATCAGAGGAGAATGGGAGCCAATGTTCAGAACTCCAACCAGGATGCGGTGTTATTAGTTCAATGCCGAGGCCCATGGCCACCTGGCGGCTCTGGAAATGGGACGCGTGTGTGACCAACCTGGCTCGACTGCCCAGGTCGGTAGCAGTATCCCAGGGCATCCGTGGGCCCTGGCTGCAGTTGGCTGGCCCCTCTCCTTGGACTCTGCAGCCCCATAAATCTGTCAGTGAGACTGGCCAGGTGCATGGTACCCATTCACACCCGCGATGCCCCACAGCAAGGAGAGGGGTACATCCCTTTGATTCTGGCCACCAACTCTGCCACACTTGGCCTGATCCCAAAAGTCACCTCTGACTCTTTGAAGACCACATCTCCATGGTCTTCTTTACCTTTGACACACTCACCTTCCATGCCCAGGGAGGGCATTTTAGAAAGGGGCCTTCTTCTCTGAGATTGCCATTGCCTCGGGGAGGGTGGGCTCTCCCAGAAGGGGGCTCTCCCCTTTGTAATACGAGCTGGCCCCTACCTCCCCAGATAAACAGAGCTGCAAATCAACAGGGCCTTTCTCAGTATATACATATGGAATGAGGTTTATTTATGAGTGGAAAGAAACCTATAAAGAAGAGTTATTAAGTCCAGGAGGAACTGATTTATGTTGTAGTAAAATTCAGACTATAGTTCAGCCCGAGGAATGACAATCTCTGACAGGTGTCCATGAATAAATCCCCTTCTTCTAAAGAATTCTCTTTCCTTTGCTAGCCACTGGCCAGATTCTTCCGCTGGCTTGGGGACTCGCCCTTCCTGCTCTGTTCCTCGTTCCTTCCCCCTTCTCCATCCTTACAGGAGGTGGGAAGAAAGCCACACAACCAGCAGGCTTCGAGAAAGTCTTGGGTTTTCATCACCCCATGCGGTTCTCAGAGCCTGGAAACTGAGCTGTTTCCCCCAGGGCTGGTGGAGACCAGCTAGGAGATCTGAGGAAGCTCCAGAGAGTGTCAGCAGGGGTACCTGGCTTTTGTCAATAAACACACAGAATCACAGCATCCCCTGGGGCTGGTGGCCATGGAGTCCTGCCTTTTAAGACCAGTGGTAGAAACTGTTTGATGAGATTCTGGCCTCCAGTGGCTGTGGCCTCTTAGAAGCTCAGCAGACTCAGATCTTAGGCCAGGAGCTCTGCACCCAAGGACGCAGCAGTGGTTGTCTGTCCTCTGTGGAGCCAGACGATGGGGCTTCTCTGGGCTACAGACCTTATCTGCATTCAGGTGGGACACAATGTCCTTCCGGCATCCACTGCAGTGGTTTGCGTCTGCATGTATAATTGCTCAGAAAGCACAGACTGGCTCCCATTAAATGGAGTCGGGGTGCTGAATGCATAACTATGACAGGAGCCGTGTCTCCCCTGTCTAAATCAATCATCTATCTATCTATCTGTCCATCTATCTATCTATCTGTCCATCTATCTAGATATCATCTATCTAGCTATCATCTATCTAGCTATCATTTTTATACCAATAGCTATTGTGTAATTCTGTATTTGTCTACTAACAAATACAGAATATTTGTTACTAAATATACTAAAAAATAACTAACATACATAGAAATGCAGAGTCCATGGCTCCAAATCTCATTCCCAAAACTGATCAAATGGAAACTTTATGATTAACTGCATTCTTTCCTCCTTTAAAACAACCCAGGATAGAAGAGTTCATTGATAAAAGCAGGGATGACTATCATACATATAGTACCCCTTGAGAGGTTTGTTTGCTGAAGCCTCCCACAGGCCTTCCCAGAGTAAAGACTGCGGCATTTTCCCATCATCTACCTATGTCTCCAGGGCTTTCGTGGGCAGGTGAGAGGTGGCTAATGGCCTCTGAGTATTGATCTCAGTGTCGTCATCCGTCAAACAAACATGCCCCGTTCCAGCTGGTCCTAGGACCTCGTCATGGTCACAAGAGGTCACCACTCAGGGTCAGCAATTCTCCTGTCTCTTCTTCTCAAGCCCAGGAAGCTCGCAGACCATTCCCAATTCTGTGACTGGCATCGCCCAGAGCTGGAGAAAGAAGAGGCTTATTCTATTCTCAGCAGTAAGCTTAGCACTGGAGCAGGAAGTGTGAGATTTCAGCAGGGAAGAGTCTTTCTGGGGAGCAAGCAGGGGAGGGACAGATCTCCTGTGCTAAGCAAGATGGGCAGACCCTCCAATTCCAGGTCCTAACTTAGTCTTAAGCGTGCCCAGTGACTTGGCATCCTCTTTCCCATCAGTGAAATGGGAGAAAATCAAGAAAAATATGCCTGATCTCATGAGAGCCTCCTAGTTACCTCTTGATCCCTTTAAATCCTGGCCAGGTTTAATGGATCATTTCTAGATTATCAATTTTCTAGTAGTCCCTCCCTGATCCTGCAGGCAAAACTGAACTGAACTCTTTTTAAGTATCTATCTATATCACTTATCATCCATTTTAAAACATATTCTCTCTCTCTATATATATAATTTTTTGCTAAAGTTCCACACATTTGTTTTCATATTGCAGCAAAGTTGAAAACAGACCCCTTGTCACATCAACACCATCTCAAAGGCCCAGGAATCTTGGGAACCAGCAGTTAGCGTAATGGCTGTGTCGCTGGACTTCCACGTAGTCGACCGCGGTTTGCGTCCCGGACCCGGTGGCTTAAAACTCACGCCAGGCGTGTGTGCGTGCGTGCCCAAGATCCCGAGAGGAGAATGGAGGAGAAGGGATTGCAGCATGACCATCCCCTCTGGGGGGTGATTTCTCGCTTTCTGTCTCTATGTCTCTCTCTGTCTGTCTGGCGAGCGCACGCACCCTATAGTGAAGATCTCTCCAAAAAAAAAAAAAAAAAAAACCCAAAAAAAAAAAAAAGCGAAGACGCCTCTCCCCTCAAACAG
>NW_006160006.1:1405192-1406462 GCF_000334495.1 Tupaia belangeri chinensis | reverse complement strand
AAAAAAAAAAAAAAAAAAGGCCCAGGAATTTTGTACAGTGCTGAATATGGTATAGATGGGGCTCTGGGAACACGTTGGTGGGTGTGGATCCTGGTACCATTCCTGTATTACAGAATAACTGACACTCATTAACCAGGTCCCTCCAGTCCCATGAAGGCCTTTGTACTCTGTGGCTGTCTAGTAGCCATCACGGAAGATGGCTGATGCGTTTGCCCTGAGACAGACTCATTTTTCTGCCATGGCCCCTAAGACAAGCTCTTGCTTGGAAGGTTCTAGAAATAGCAAAGAAGCCAGTGAGGTTGGAGGTCAGTGACTGAGGCAAGAATGATGGCGCACGAGATTGCAGAGTTATGAGGAACCGAGCCATGGCAGGCTCAGGATTGGACTCAAAGTAGCTGGGAACATTGGGCGATTTTGAGCAGAGGAGTGATAAGACTAGACTTCTATTTCAAAAGGAACTCTCTAGTCCTGTCTGCTTTGCCCCTTCCCAGCCCTCTCTGGCTCTGGCTGGCTTAGGTAGGGCAGCGGCCCCACCCCAGAGCCCTTACCCTCACATCCTCCTCCCCACACTGCAGCAGCCCCTCAGACACAGAGATGATGCTCAACGAATAGGTCAGGTCGGTCCATGCAAAAACGCGGAGTGACTCAGTGTCTTTTAGCAGCTGTTAATATCTGCATGATCGATTCTCATTCACCCATCCCCTTCAAATATACTGGGTCTTAGAACTGTTTGGGTGATTTGCTTCAGAAGGAGAAGCGCTTGATAGCCTCACCTGCATTTCAGCAGTGGAGACATGGACAACCAACTGGTTCAATGAAAGCTGGAGTGGGCATTTGGATTTTAATGGAAGGTGTCTGGGGAGGGCAACGAGGGGTGTGAACTGCATTTAGAAGGAGCGCCCACCAATGGCAGTGCCACTTACTCTTACCTTCAGTGCAGTTGTGCCATGAGGCGCCCGTGAACTCTACACCTGCACCCACCTGGCTCCAGGAAGGTGGGCTAGTACACACCTCCCTGCGCCAGCTGAGTGATGGTGCAGCCCAGTCGCTGCTCTCCACGCTCAGACCTCGCCGCCCCATAACCGGGTGGCCTGGCAGTCTCTCCCCTTCAGCTGTGGCAGAGACAACATCCTTTAGAGGTGAAAGGACCGTTTAATTTCTAGGCTCACCCAGGCGTGGACTGGGCTGTGGAGGGCCCACTTATGAAATATTGGTGGTGCGTGTTTGATAATGTGCTGAGCCTACCCAGCCCCAGCTTGAATAGAGTGTG
>NW_006160006.1:1366895-1404138 GCF_000334495.1 Tupaia belangeri chinensis | reverse complement strand
ATTCCTGCAGAGGGGGCGGCCCTGTCTGCCTGGCAGGGGGCAGAGGGCAGGGACCAGGGGTAGAGGCTCAGGAGAGACAGGTCTTTGCTTCCTGTGTCTTCATGCTCACCTGGCAGCCCCTCCTCTTAGCAGAGAACTTTACTGCCTTCGCTGTCTCCTCCCCTGAGCAGATGCGGGGAGGGGAGAACAGAAGACACAGAAAGAACTCCTCCCCCTCCTCACAAGGAGATCCTAGAGAGAACATTTCTCTCCCCACGGCTTCCTGGTGACAATGGGGTCAAAGAAAGCATTTTTCAAACAGCGTCTGTGCTCAATTCACAACAGAGCACCCAGCAGCAAGCTGAAGAATGAAATAGGTCTCTGTAATCTCTCCCCCAAAGGAGACAGCTCATACAAGAGAAGGAGATAATTCCCGCCTGGCTTTTATGTGCCTCATAAAACGCTTTGGGAAGGCATGTGAAATGTATAGTCCTGGGCAGACCGAGGGGAGAAGGGTACAGCCCCTGCTCCTCACACGTTTGAGTCTGGAGGGTGGCAAAGCAGAGGGCTCTGTTGGTTTTTTTCTTCCTTTTTGAATCATTTTTTTAGAGCGAGGCTAACCACGATGAGAAGCTGCCCAGTGCAGCTGCTGCCGTGGACTTTCCGGCAGGTGGAAGCGTGGAGGTGCAGAGACAATGCTAATACAGAGAGGGTGTTTGCAGGAGGCCCTTTTCCACTCCGTCCTCATCTGAGACTCGGCTTTGGACCTGTCGGGACACAGCTGACAATCTGCATAGTACTTGGGGTATGGGGCCACCTCCCCTTGAGTGTCTTGCAGTGTTTGGTCATTCAGCTGCCCATCTGCTCAAGGTACATAGGCCAATTTACACACACATGCACACACACACACACACACGCACATACACATGTGCATATGTAACGTCGTTGTAGTCCTACCTCCCCCGGAAGTGTCACCCTCAGAAGTGCTACTCTCTCTAGCGACCCCTTTGCCTTTCTCCTTTCCTCCTCTTCTCGTTGGAGATGGCCTTGTGAACAGGTGGGCCAAGCTCATGGCCATCTTCAAGAGGTAGACCTTAGGGGTGTGAGGCAGCTGGGAGGCCTGGTCTTCTGTCAGGTGCTGGCCTTTACGTTGTCTCCCACTGCATTCTCTATTCTTGGGTCAAAGGAGATTAAAAAAACTTAAATGGTGACACACACCAAATTGTTGTAGGAATTCGCTGAGAATCAGCTAATGGAATGAAGGTTTGAGAAGGAAATACATCTGTTCTCTGAGGACAGGACCCACCAGGTTCGGGAGAAGAATCTTGTCTTTAGAAGTAGAACCCAGGGAGGAAGGACATCTGGGTTCTCAGTCATGAAGGTTCTGTTGAACAGTGTAGTGAAGGCAGACGAGGTGACAAGCAGACGTTTCCACCTCCTCCTTATTCTCCTTTTCTCTGCTCCTGCCTCCTTCTAGCCCGAGAGAGAATTCCGAGAAATCTAGATGCCTAGGAGACCGTGCTAACTGCAAAGGCAGTGAAGGGAGGGTGGCTGTGTCTGGGCCCAGGTGTGAGCAGCACACATATACACGATTTGAAAAATCACACCCTACCCCCGAACATGCACAGCCACTAAATGTCAATGAGAAATCATAATGATTATTAACAACTGTGTAAAAATTACAGGCAGCCCACTCAGGGCCTCCTATGAATCAGCTTCAATTCCCTAGAAGAGCAATGGCCCCGGGGAAGCAGGGACTTTAACAAGACTGATGGATAGCACCTCCCCCAGGGTACCACCTAGTCCTCTGTGTCCTTCCGAGTTGCTCGGGGTCCCTGTCAGCAGCCAGTGCAGAGCCCACTGCTCCCCTCCAAGTCTGTGGTCCCAGGAAAGGGTCAGCTCCCCCAGTCCAGCTTAACAGGAGGGCACTGGACCAGGCGGAAGCAGAGGTTATCCCATGCTGGTGCTGTAATTCTCTGGTATCAACCTTCCCCAAATTCATGACTGCCTCTGTCTCACCCAAGACCTGGCAGCTCTAGAACGTTAGTGGAAAAAAAAAAAAAAAAAAAAAAAAAGGAGCGCGGTGACTGTTGGCTCCTCAAGAGGGACGCCCACCGTCACTGCCCGAATCAATTCGCCCAGTCCCCAGCCCCAGCACTGGTGCTCAAGCTGCAGGGGCCCTCACCTCGGCCCACGCCCTCTACTCAGGGTCTCGGCACAGTCTGGGCCTCTGCTGTCCTGCTGTTCCCTAGGCCAGGGACCTGGTGCTGTCTGCCGACACTTACAGAGAGCCACACCGAGTAGCGGGGCAGGGGTAGGCATCGTGGCTCGGCGCCTCTTCCGCATCTCCATGTGCTAGGCACGCCGGCAGCACCGCTTCATCACATTCTCTACAATTCGTACCGCGGATGGTGTTTCTTTGCAGAGCAGAAAATCTGCATATTATTATTATTATTATTGCCATAGGGCACATATGCTTGCTGAGGAGAGACAGAGACAGTGAGCGGGAAAGTGAGAAATCAACCCCCGGTGGGGGGAGGGGATAGCCACGCTGCAATCCCTTCTCCATTCTCCAAGGATTTTGGACACACATTCACCCAGCATATTTCCCAAGCAGTCAAGTCCAGGACTTGAACCATGCACTTGGCCATGTGGAATCCAGTGCCTTAACCATTTCACCTGGCTGAACCAGTGAGGTATTTTATAATGTCAGGTGTTGCCTTGACATAGGGCTGGACGCTGCCTGGGACATTGTCTCTGGGTCTCATGACTGCCCCGAGGGTCTCATGACCGCCCGTGCTGAGCCCCAACTAGAACCCGACCTGGAGGAGGTGCTGTCTGTCAGTCTTGTTAAAGCCCTGCTTCCCCGGGGAGAGGCTGTGGGATCGTGGAGCAGCGTCAGGTGTGGCTCTTTTGCCCAGCAGGTACCCAGGGGAGCCGGCTGCCCTCATGTTTGCACCCTGATGGATCAGAGTCCTGCAGGGTGGACTGAAGGCTACAGGGCAGGCCCCTCTGACTCACGTGGCTATCTTCAGCTTGGACACTGGCCCCAGGGCAGCCAGTGGTGGCCACAGTGACAGGGCAGTTTGTACTAATAAATCACACAGCTGCAGCCTCTACGGCTTATAGGGGAAGCCGCTGGGACCACTTTTCTTTAAAGCTGGCTGTGCCCATGGCAGACACTTGAGGCTTTATGATACACCCTCTGCCCAGCTTTCAGGTGCACTGGGCTTGACGAATATGGCCTGGAAGGCCCGGGGGCCAGCCCGCCAGGAGCCAAACGAGTCTACAGGCGGGAAGGTTTGTCTTCTAGTGCCTTCCCACCCCTGCGCGCTGCAGTCTTGCTCTCACGAAACTCTTTCCTTACCTTCTCCGGGCACTCCCGCCCAGCCCAGCATGATGCTCCAGGAGAAGGCCTGACCTTTGTCACTTACACCTGAGATGACTGAAGCCCCTTGCTGACACCTCCCAAGACACTTGGCAATTAGACCTGCTACGACGAGGGGAATGTTCTTGCTTCCAGCTGGGTTTCAGCAGTAGACAGGCTCAGAGAGCTCTCTCTCTCTCTCTCTCTCTCACCCACACACACACAAACTCAGTGGTTTTGTAGCGTTGGCTCTCATAACCCCCACGAGGTAGGATAGTCTTAGCATTTTCATTTTGCAGGAAAGGAACCCGAAGTCCAGACTGGCTAAGTGGCGTGTCTAAGCAGAGCAGACCCAGCCAAGACTGCTATCACACAGCACTTATGAGTTCTGTGAGTTTGCGCAGGGATGACCCCACTGGGAAGAGAGTCCCATGGAATCGGACAGTGCATCCATTCCACAGCTCCATCCCAAAGGCCGGACCTTCAAAGTGACAACTCTGCACGTGCTTCAGGCTCCCCTGTGCCAGGCCTGGCCCCTTCCGCAGGGTTCTAGGCTCGCTGCAAGGCCGGTGTGCAGCCAGTTCTCAAGCCCACTTCCTTCCTAAACTCACCAGTCCTTTAACCACACTTTAGGGCAGAGGGATTCTCCTCACTCCTCTCTAGCCTTGGTGTCTCGCCAGCCAAACTCTCCTTCCCAGATTCCTTGTTTGAAAGGCTGACCATCCTGGCTCTTGTGTCCCCTTCGGCGATGAGGCAGGAAGCGGTGAGGACAGGGGCCTCTCCCATGAGTATTTTGGGCTCACAAATTGCTGGAGACAAACTAGGAAAGGCAAAGAAAAAGTCCTTTCGGAGGCAGGAAGGACCCGAGAAATAGCTCCGTGAAACAGATAAGCAGAAGAGCTGTTTATTCCCTTGGTGGCGTGAGGCCCGGCTTTGAGGCAGATAAATCTTTGCTGGTAATACAGTACTTAAACCAGAACTGACACCTTTTTATATCAACTGGAGAGAATTGCTTTTGTGAAGCTCTGATACAAAGGAGGCGGCTGCTCGTTCTTGCATATCAATTGGTTGGCAGCCTGTGGCTTATCTCAGTGTGCCCTGAGGCAGCTGCTCTGGTCTCACTGTGGCACCAAAGTCTGAGAGGGGCAGGGCAGCGGGTGGCCTAGTTGGAAGGGACACTAGCAGGAGCAGGCAGGCATCCAGCATGGAGTGGGGTTCTGGTCTGTCCCAGGCACTCTTCTCTCCACCCCTCACCACTCCGATCCCACAGGAAGCATTTGGAGGGCTTGTGGACCTGAGGGCAACCGCTGGACACCCCACCTGGGCAGGCACGGGGCCCTCGGGCAAACGGGCGAAAGCTGTTTTCAACTTTGTTCTTCAATCGACTACTAAAATGTACTCACTGCAGATAAACTAGATAACACTGAGAAGCTAGCAGAAGAAAATAAAAACTGCCCGTCATATTTTGTTTCTGATCCTTCCAAGAGTAAATATGTGAGGGTACTTGAAAAAGTGTGTGGGCAGGGGCTGGCAGGTGGTGTGGTGGATAAGACGCTGGACTCCCCCATGGGTGACTGCAGTTCGAGTCTGAGACCTGGCACTTGCTTTTTCACCTTTCTTCTCTCTGTTTCTCTCTGGTGACTGCATTTGCCCTATAGCAAATTAAAACAAAATCATAATAATAAATAAAATAAATAATTATTTTTAAAGTTCATGGGAAAATGGAATTAAAGTGTGAGTTTATTTCAATACCAAAAGTTATTAAAATCCATGCTTGGCTTCTTCATAATATGTATTTTCCATGAACTTTTGGAAGGCAGTTTATATATAATGTGTTTATAATGTGCACTTTTAATAAAAATAAACTCATACCGTGGACTGAATGTGTCCTTCCCAAATTCCTATGTTGAAGCCTCAATCAGCACTGGGAATGTTTTTGGAGGCACAGTCAGAGACGGGGTATTAAGGCCCAGGAGAGGTGGCCTTAAGCATACTGGACTGCATGCTAGAAGCCACATGGCTGACCATGGCTCAGATCCCCAGCCTGGCTTATTTGAAACTCACCACGCAAGTGCTCAAGATTCTGACAAGCCGTGTACGCAGAAGAAGGGGACCTCAAAGGACCAGACCCTGTCGAGGGCACTTTTCTCTCTCCCTTTCTTCACCATGTGGGGACACAGCAGAAAGGCAGCTGACTACAAGCCAGGAAGAGGGCCGTCACCAGAAGCCACATAGGCTGCCACCTTGATCTGGAACTTCCCAGCAATAAACCCGTCATTTAAGCCACCAGTCTAACAAGCAGTCTTGGGATGGCGACCCTAGCCGAATAATACAGACTCCACACGCAATTTTGCACCCCGTTTGCAGCTTTAATACATCACGCATGCCTCGTCAGCACATGTGCCCTTACACGCCACGGAAGGTGCTGACTTCTGCATGGAGCCCCCACGCTTGCCAACCTCTGGCTCCGAGTTTCCTACGTTTCTGCGTGGCTGCAGGCCTTCCTTTGAGCCGTCTCTCTACCTACTTTGACATCCCCACAACACACCCACCCTGGGACCTCTATGGGTCCCAGCCAGCTCAGCTGTAGAATGGGGATAATTTTAGAGGCTTTAGAGCTGCCATGAGAATTTGGAGCCATCTTGAGAAGCAGCTAGCTGAGTGCCTGGTCCGTAACAGAGCTCAATACTCTTCCCTTCCCTCCCTGCCACCTTTGTGCTTTCTACTCCCTTCTTTCTGGAGTAAATGTGGTGGGGGGAATGGCTTTCCCAAAGGACTGGTACTGAAAGGGGCTTCCCGGTGGTAGTACAGAACCTGCAGACGGATTTTGGCATGGCCAGTTATTGCTCTGTGACTCGCGAGCTCATCTCTTTCGGACGCAGTTTCTCTGCCTGTATAGTGGGCTTAGGGTTTTGCCACCATATGGACAAAGCGAGGGTTAAATAGGACTGCCAGTGGTTGGTGCAAGTCAACAATGGAAGCTCCATGAAACGAAACAGAAACAAACCAATACACTGTTTTTCGGTGTGCCCTCCTGGAGGTCCTTCCCATTCTAGCACCCTTAGTCCCTGCTGTTCCCCTCACAGAGCCCAGTCCCCCCGCCCTGGCCGCGTCTCTACGTGCCGCCTCCCCCTTCCTGGTCTGCCCTGTGCACTTCCCGTTGCCCTCTGACCTTGCTTCTCCTGCCAATATGGCCCTGTGGCCTTCAGGGATCTTCAGCCTCCATGACAGAATAACAAAGGGGGTCTGTCCTTACAGATTTGCTACAGTCCCCGAAACAAATTCACAGGCTCCCTTTAGTAAAGTAAAGTAAAATAAAATAAAATAATAAAATAAAATAATGCCTTAGGACAGATGGTCCCAAAAGAGAAACAGAGGGAGTTGGGGCTCGGCCATGCCCCAGTCCTTTCTCCTCCATCAGAATCCTGAGCACGCACCTGTGCACCCAGCACGTTGCCACCAGGACCGGGACTCAAACCCCAGGTGGCCACTTAGGATCTGACTTCCGCAGCCAGGTGCTTAACCTCTGCTCTATGAAACCAATCCCATAGGCCTCTTTTGATGCTGAGAGCTTTCTGCTGATTGTTTTCGAGTGACTAGAAACAGGGAATGAGTGTCCTGCCCTGGGGGAGCCACTTTGCTCTGAGAGATGTGGTCCAGCGTGACTGGACCCAGATCCTCCCGCCACCGTGGCCACCGTGTTTTCTGATGGTCCTTAGGAAGACTTCCCTTGGTGATGGTCCTGGGAATTGATGAGTCTTTCCCAGCCTAGGACGTGTGCACCCTATCCTCCCTGCCCTCCTCCAAAACCCACTCTCTGCCAGGCAATGGCACCCCTGGTGGCACAGAACCTGTGGCTGTGGGGACACGGCTGAGCTGGAAACTGCGTCCCTGCCAATCCATAGCTTCTTTCCCGAGCAGCTGCCACCACACAATGGAATTAACATAAAACACAACTTGGCGGAGGCACATTCAATTTACGGTGATTATACTATCTATTATACAACACAGTTTTAAGTACTACGAGCTCCCCAGAGAACAAGCGAAAAAACACACGGAGAAAGAACCCAACCCTCTCCAAAATCGCACGATGATAGAAGAATCCCAGTAACAAAATACAATTCGTGGCACAATAAGTAGTGTATTTTAAAGTACTTAATGTTTCTCAAGTCTCTATTTCATTGCGGTCAGGAACTCGGTTTATTTCTAGGGGAGGAAAAATAAAATGTATCAAAGATTTTAAATTCTGAGACAATTACTGAAATGAACAATTCTTTTTTTTTTTTTTTTTGGAGAGGTTTTTGCTACAGGGTGTGTGTGCTCGCCAGAGAGACAGAGAGAGACAGAGAGACAGAAAGCAGGAAATCACCCCACAGGGGGGATGGCCACACCGTAACCCCTTCTCCTCCCTTCTCCTCTCAGGATCTTGAGCACACATGCACACCCGCCTGGCATGATTTTAAGCCACCAGGTCCAAGACTTGAACTGTGGTCGACTACATGGGAGTTTAGTGACATAGCCATTATGCTAACTGCTGGTCCCATGAAATGAACAATTATTAAAGGAGAGTGTCCCAGGGTGACTGAGCTGTGGTTTCTGGCTGGATGGACAGTTGTCCTCTGCTGGGTCCCCCGAACAGTGCTGGGCAGGTGCCTGTCCTGCTCTGCAGGACTCTGAGCCTCAGACAGACATGCACGTACTGGTTCCCTCATGTGGGGAGCAGGATGCTCAGGCTGCCAGATCCCCTGTCACCGTAAGGCCTCCTCTGACAGGGATGACACCAAGAACAGGTGCTCCGATGTCCTTAGTCCCTGTCCTACTACACACCAACCCTGGGACCTTCGTGGGTCTCAGATACCTCAGCTGTAGCGTGGGAATAATACCAGTCACTACAGAGTTTGGAGTGGTCTGGAGAAGCAGCTAGCTCAGGGTCTGGTCTGTAACAGAGCTTACGACTCCTTTCTTCCTCTCCTGCCACCACCTGCTTTCTGCCCCCTTCCTTCTGGAATATATGGAGGAGAATGCCTTTCCTAAAGGATGGGGTCATGAACAGGTGGCTGCCTGGTGGCTCTGGGAGAATTTCGAGAGAGAAGAGTCTCTCAGGTGACTTTCAAACAGCCCTGGGGCCCAATGCCGGGGCGTTGAGCTCATTGGTTCAGCATGACAGCTCATCGGTGCAGCATCACAAGGACAGGCATGGTAACTGGTGGCTAACAGAACACCACACGAGCATCTGATTTTGTGATCTTCAGGACAAACCTGGAGGGCCTGGGAAAATACAGCTGTCGGTACATATGTGTGTCTGCACACGCCACCTGAGCCTTCAATACTGCTGTGTCCACGGGGCAGAGGGGGTCCCCGGGCCACGCTAACTGCTAACGTCGGGAAGCTAGGTCTTTGGGTCCTACGTCCTGTGCTCTTTTCACGATTCCATGCGGCTTCCACCAAGCAGGCATGCCAGCAGAGGTGTGGTGTGGGAAGACTGTGGCTGGAATATCTAACACTGTGTATAATATGAATTCTATAACTCAGGCTGACCCCTGGGTTGCATGTATAAATGAAAGGGGAAATAAATCATCCTTTCTGCTAGGGAAGTTCCAAACCTGAGCATTTACTCATCTTAATGGCGTGCCAGCAGGGTCGTAGGCTCACCGCGGAACTGGCTGTCCCTTATGCCCTGTGCCTCTGTCTCCGTGGTTGCTTTACCAACACCTGCCCTTCCATAAAAGGGTGCTGGGGGGCTGCCCAAGAGACCCAGTTCAGACCCTAGGCCAATAGTCAGGCTGGGCGTTCCAGAATACCCTGTAACCCTAGCTGACTGGGAGCTAGGGTGGGACTGTGGCATGGCAGACTGTCAAAAGTGCCCCTCCTGGGGCTGGCAGGTGCTGACTAAAGCAGCTGGATTCCCACATGGCTGACCATGGTTCGGGTCCCAGAGCTGGGAGCTTGCTTTCTCACTTTCCTTCTCTCTCTGTCTCTCTCTGGTCAACTTCAAAAAATAAAATAAAATAAAATAAGATAAAATAAAATAATGATAATGAATAAAGTTAAATAACGCTTAGAAAAAAGAAAAACTTACAAAAAAGTGCCCTTCTTTTTCTCTCTGTCTCACAAAGATGAAAAAAAAAACAGAGGGGGGGACACTCCGCTCCTTTTCTCTTGATTTTAAAGTTTCCATTTGACCCCTTTCTGTTCCACCATTTGCCACCTTATTCTTTAGTAAAATCCTCCCCAGGTCCTCAGGGCGTGTCTGGACACAAGTCCAAAGATGATGCTGGGTTCCTCTCTGTTGTTGCAATAAACTGCAAGAGACTTCACGTTAAAATGCACCATTTGGTTTTTTATAATTACAACTCCACGCTTCTGGGTTTTTCTTTAGAGCAAGGGGGAGGACATGACAGCTGTCATGTGGCTTACCCACCCTGGTGACAAAGCAGCCTCACCTAGTCAGATTCTCAGAGCCCGACCCTCAGTTCTAGCCAGAGGCCATGTCTCGCTTTGGGTCCCAGGTCCCCAGGAGCCTGTGGGTGGAATATTGATTGGAAGAGGACAGGACAGGCTTGGTTGGTGCAAGTGAAGCTGGCGAGGATGGGGACATTAGGAGGATTTCAAAAGGAAGAGCTTGTAACCAGGCATGCTCACCATTTGCACCTAGGAAATAAGGAAGACGCAAAGGAGACCGCAGCTTGTCAAGCCCGCTGGGTGTCAGAGCCGCTTACCTGAGTGATATGGCTGGAAAGAAAGAAAGGAAAATATGGCAAAGAGATGGTGAGAGCGGAGTGGAGGAGGCCTGCTCCAGCCCGGGCCTTCCCACCTGCAGACTTTCTGTGCGTCTGGTCCACTCTGGGAGTCAGTAAATGCTGAACGTAAAACAGAAAGAAGGAAGGGAGAGGACAGGGAAGGAAGGAAAGAAGGAAGGCCAACTCTTGACGGCGGGGCCATGTCGCGGTGGAGCACGCACAGGAAGGGATCTGGCAAGGTGGGGCCCCACAGACGAGGACGGCCTGCCTGGTTTTCTTCCGGAGAGGAGGTCAGAGGAGAGAGTCCCCTTTGGCGTCTCTGAGCCAGTGCCCGGGGCTTTCCTGAAGCCTGGTCCTTCACACAAGAATGGGAAAAGATGGGAAGGAGATTAGGGTAGGGGAGTGACTAATGAAACAGGGAGAGAAAGAGGTGAAAAGACAGGGAAGATGGGGAGAGGGACGGTGAAGAGGGAGAGGGGGAGAGAAACTAGAAATGGGCCAATGCGGGACCATAAATAGAATAAAGAGGAATGTAATTCGGGTTGGGGGAGGACAGAGAGAAAACCCTCTTCCTCCCTAAGAACTGTCCCTGTGGGGGTGCACATGGTTGGAGATGAGGAGGAGGGGCCCAGGCTACTGTGCAACTATTATTATATAATTACGTCTAATAACAGTAATTCGCTGGGAGAGGTCGCTGCCTGCATTGTGGATGGAATCCGATTTGATGAGACTGTCGCTTCTTGTGTTCATGCTGCCTGACGGGGGGCCAGGGTGGTGGGGAGCCCAGTTGGGGGGAATGAAAGGAAGAGAGAACGAGTCGACTTGTCCCCCTCCAGCTTCCTTGAATAGAGGCAGCTTCAGACTCAATCACGTTTGATTATTCCCATTTATAATTCTCCCAGTCATAGCCTTGTCTCTCCACTAATTATGGCGATTAGCTTGAACTATTGTTGATGTTAATTAGACTTTGAGAAACGTGTTTGGGCTGCCCACTGGTTAGCCTTCAGAAGGGGGAGGCCGAGTGGCGGAGAAGTGGAGGCGGTGCCAGGCTTGGTCTGTTGAGGGTGGGCAAGCACTGGGGCGAGAGCGGCACCGACTCAACCACAGGAGGAAGAGGGTCACAGCCAGGACTGTCCCTCCGCTGGCTACTCGCCTGCACCAGCTCAGCCTCTGCTTACCGTGTACTCAAAGTCCCTCCTAGTTCCCTGCAGACACCTCTTGTCCCTGTGCACTTATCATGGTGCCATCTGCCCCTGAAACGCTGCCCTTCTACCCTCCTGCCAACCCCAAGCACAAAGATCTTATTATCACCAGCTAATGACCTCACCCTCTCCATGAAGCCTTCTGTAGGTACCCTAATTTCCGCTGCTGATGTTCTACTCCGAGTTCCATGTTTTGTAAAAGCAGAGCAGCAGTTGAACACAGGATTGAGAGGGGGCAAACCTGCCTTCCAGTTCCCATTCTGCTACGGCGAGCTGTTGACCTTAGACCAGTGATGTAACTCTGCAAGTCTACCTTCTCGTCTTCATAATACTGAAGTAATAATATTACCTTGAAGTGAAGTTGGGAGCAGGACTTCCATCTGAAGTTCCTTCTGTGCAATTTCGCTCCTTGCTGAGAACGTAGATTACACGTAATAAATTCTTGGAGACTGACCAAAGAACAGAAACGCCAGCATTTAACTGTGAGGAACTTTTGTAGAAAAGTACTTCAGAGGCGAAAGAAGTTGGGATAGAAAAACATGGTAGGCAATGCAGAATGAGAATGGCTCTCTCTCTGCTGCAACGATGTTTAGGGGGTTGTGTTTCCTCCATTCTGCTTATTGTCAGTTCCCATTCAGGACCAAGAATGGCCAGCAGTTAAAATAAGTTGCGTTGGGACCAGAAAGTCTTACTCAGGGTTGGCCTCTGGCAAACACTAAGCTTAGAATGCTTGCTGCCCTTTGGACTCTGAGTTCACCCTTGAAAAGAAAGGGCTAATAAGAGAAATAGAAGCTTCCATACACGTACGGGGGAAGGAAGAGGCTCACGGGAAGCCTGCTATGTCATTAGCATGTAATTTATTAAATGTTCATGTACCTACCACTGGGATGGGTAGGGCTTCCAGAAGAAGCAAGGAAAGGACAGTGTGGCTGGATCTCTGTCCCTGGTTTGCTTTTGTTGTTTGCTTCCAATTCATGTGACAAACATTTAATGGTGCTACCATGTGTTGTTCGTGAGGTTTGAAAGATCCCACGTCACGCGGGAAATCCTCTCCGCCTCGCTCACGGTCTGGAGAGAGCCCAGACTTGCATACTGGGGTCTGCAAGGGCAGGAAGCTGTTTCCTTGGTGGCTTGCTACTCTGTGTAGGTGTGTGGCCAGGTGGCTTTGCCCTGAGACCTGCAGAGCTACCCTCAGACTATCAAAGGAGCCTCTGTTGTGGTAGCTCTGAGCCACAAGGGCACCTGCTCTGCTGTGGGCACGTCTCCAAACTTGAGCCTCACCTTCTCGCCAGTCACTCTGGCTGGAATCTCAGGATACGCCCGCAGGCTTTGGTTCTCACAGTCTCCATCTCAGATTCATGTTCCCGATAAGTTACTTGACCTTGCTTCGCCCAGAGCTTCGCTTCCTCACCATGTGTTTGGGCAGCCAGCTCACCTTGTCTCAGGCATCTGATCTTGTTACTGCATCCAGTGGGCACTCAGTAAGTGCCTGTTACATGCCAGGGTAGTAAAAGATCATGCTTAAATTCACAGACTTTGAAATCAGGCCAAGTAAGTGTTTCTTCCACTTACAGTTTGTGTGGCCTTGGGCCAAGGTACGTAAACACTCTGGCTCTCTGTTTCCTCATCTTTAAAGTCAGGCTAGCCTAGTAGTTACTTCACAGAGTCATTGCAGATATTAACTAAGTCAGTGCTTGTGAACTAGTTCAGATGGTACCTGGGACACAGTGCCTGATAAGTGGTTACCATTATTATCACCATTATTTGTCGGGGTGCTAATAAAATTAAGATGTACTTCTATAAACAAAAATGTGTAATAAAATGTTACAACAACTATAATAGAAATCTAATAAGATCTGCTGAACTTACATTATTTCACCTGGGGGAGAGGAGAAAGGATATGATAAGGAGAGGATTCAGGGGGAGGTAACCATGACCTGACTCTGGAAGGTGCAGAGATGTTCTCTGGGTGCACAGGGAGACAGGGAGGGCCAGCAGGAGGAAATGGAAGGCAGTGGAAGAAGTGAAAGCAGAAATGAAGGCAAAGGACATGGAACACCAACACAGTGTGGGATGCAAACTGCATGGTGTGACCAGAGTTTAAGAGATGACGCTAAGAGTGGGACTGAGAGTCAGAGAAGGAAAGTCTTTGGAAACTGGAGGAGAAGCTTGAAACAATTTCAGGAGACTGGACTTTCTCTTAACAGTATCAGGAAGTCTCTAAAATGTCTTATTGGGTTGTTGGAAAAGTCATGACATAGTTTTTCTATGCAGAAACGTGTCATGGCTTTTCCGACAACCTAATAATTATGGCAATATGGACTCCTGTGTTTTGGTCTAATTAGTCTGGGAAGGTCCTTAGAAAATAGGAAGAAAAATAAGGTCTAGTATCCTTACAACAGGGCACACGAGAGGAAGCTGAGGCTGACCTGGGGCAAGCCTGGCAGAGAGAAGGGAGGCGAAGACTGGAAAGGGGATGAGAGGAGAGTGCAGCATGGCTGCATTGACTTGGTTGCCGTAGGGCTGCCAATCAGAACAGTTTGGGGGGTGGGCGTGGAGAAATCCAGTTGTTCTGGACATGTTAGATTTGAAATATCTATGTTCTCATGACAGCAATGTCAACTAGGAGTGATGCATTTGTTCTGGGTCCCCCAAAGACCTCTCAGAGTCATTTAAAGTTAATGGCTTCGGTGGGTAGTTGAAGCCATGAAAAGGATGAAGCTGCATTGAAAGAGCATGTAGATTGGGACGAGCAGATGGTGTAATGGTTACGTCACTGGACTCCCACTTGGTTGACTGCAGTTCAAGTCCTGGACCTGGTAACTTAAAACTTACACTGGGTTGGTGTGCGTGCCCAAGATCCTGAGAAGAGAATGGAGGAGAAGTGACTGTGGCATGGCATCCCTCCATCGGGGATGATTTCTCACTTTTTGTCTGTCTCTGTCTCTCCAGCGAGTGCATGCACACTACAGAAAAAAGCTCTCAAAAAAAAAAAAAAAGAGTGTGTAGTTTGATAATAAGGCCAAGAATGAAATCTTGCAGAGTCCAGTGTTAGGGATGGAGAGAGAGGAGGTATAAGAAAACAAAGCCAAGAAAACTTGGTCAGAGAAGTGAAAGCAGATTCAACAAAGAATGGCTATCAGAGGCTATAAGAGAGAGAGTTGGGGTCAAGAAGGGTGTGGCCAACGGTGTCAAATGCTACAAAAATGATTTAATAAGAGGACTGAGAAGTTGTCCATTGGCTTGGCATGGTCCCTGGCCCTGCAAAGCGTTACAGCTAATTCTACAGGACCTTGCTCAGCTAGAGTCAGGTCACTGTGGAATAATAGCAGAGTGAGTTCTGCTGTGTGACAACCAATTTGGGAACACAGATGTCACTGTCTCTCTTGTCCCTGCCCTTTCTTACCCAAGGAGCCCTGACTGCTCTTTGCCTCTGAGATCGTCCTCTGTTTCCTCTTTAAAGGGCCAGGGGAGGAGACGACAAAGTCTTGTTTGGGGCTAGGCAAAACACTAGAGTGCTTTGTGCATCGAGATAATTGGGGTAGGAGGGAAGCATGAATATCAAGCTGTAGCTCTCGGTCCTGGACAACGTCTGAAGTTGGGGAGAGGAATTCCTGACCTCGTGTGGATGTGAGAAAGAGCTTTGTAAATGAAAAAGCACTCAGGAAATGTTATTTTTATTGACGTGGACTGAGCCAAGAGAGCATGTCCCACCGCAGAAATTCAGGGTCCCAAAGAAAGCCCAGACGTCTTGCTTCTCAGGACCTCTTTCAACAACTACCCTTCTTCCCCTCTTTGAGGCCTGGCTATACCCACCCAAGGTGGTATATGATGTGCCAGTGCCAGAAACCACACTCGCAGAGTGGTGAACAGTGCTCAGGACTGCGAGAACAGACAGTAAAATGCAAGCCAAGTGTCTCACCTGTCTGAAATGAGCCCAGCTGCTGAGCAAATCCAATACACCAGTCTGTCTTCATACAGCATCTTTCTTATTAATAATGTAAGCATGATGGCGGCTGCTATTGATCTTCGATACCTAAATCTTACTTCTCTATGAATAAAAAATGTAATAAGATCTCAGAAATAAGCTAAAGACCACTGCCTGGGTCTAAATGACAGGGATAAATTATAGTACAATGCAAAAGACTGAAAAATGTTAATGCATGACAGCCCCACTTTGCTTCCGAGCTGACTCCGAGCAGCCCAAAACTGGAGCGGTTGGGAGCCAGCAGAGAAGATCGCTGACCCCAGGCCCTCTGTGGCCAGCAGGACAGCACCAGCTCCATCACTGTCAGCGGCTCTGCAGTGAGAGGAGCCCAGCTGCTTCAGTCCAACACACTCTTCCTTCCACTTTGATTGGTGTGAGTGTGTGGGTGCATAGAAGGTAGGATTATGACTTCTTTTTTCTACTTTCAGTCGGATTTAAGATGTTGTATAAAATTAAGTACGATATAAAAATGGGAAAATTAAACAGTAAAATATCAAAGAGCATGGTGAAATAGACATTGCCAGGCACCTAAGATAAGTTATCTACTCTAGTAGGAAGTGAGTTCAGCTCTGTTTCATGGCATCTCTCTCTCTCTCTAATGGCTATGTTGCTAGACTCCCATGTAGGCGACTGCAGTTCGAGTCCCGGACCCAGTGACTTAAACTCATGGTGAGCGTGTGCGTGTGTGTGCCCAAGATCCTGAGAGGAGAATGGAGGAGAAGGGATTGTGGCGTGGCCATCCCCCCTGGGGGATGATTTCTCGCTTTCTGTCTCTCTGTCTTTTTGGTGAGCACACATGCCCTATAGCAAAAACCTTTCCAAAGGGGGAAAAATTATATATATATATGTATACACACACACACACACACACACCACTGTGAGCCCCCATGTGACCCTGGGTGAGGGCTTTCCAACTTGAGTATACTCTTCTAAGGTCTTTTCACCCTCCAAACTATGAGACATTCTCTTCCCAGACTTCCTTTTTCTCTCTGTTTCCCTCCCAGTTTTGCCTTACCCATCCCATTCAGAGGTTCATGTCTACTGGAGCCCCCATTTTCAGCTGCTGTTTGTCACCTCCCTTCTCTTCATCCCAGATAAAAGGAGCAGGAAGACAAGGGTGTCTTTTGCTTTGCCCCGGGGGAACCTATTGCTGGTGTCCTTAACTTGCTTTATAACCTTGGGCAAGTCCTACTCAGAACAGCAGAGACTTCAGACGAGACTATCTCTAAGGCCTTCCGGCTCTGAGAAACAGGCGTTTCTTACCTTCATCATTTCCCTGGAATTGCTCTCTCAAAGGTTACAATTATTTCCTAATTGCAAATCCAATACCTTTCTCAATGATCCACCTACTTGACCTTTGGGGCAATGTTTAATTATTGATTCAGTTTTCCTTCTTGAGAGCCTCGGCTTCTTTTTCTTCCTGGCACCGGGCTTTCTTGCTTACTTAAGAATTCTCATCCGACACACTCCTCATGTCCTCGGTTTTCTCTTCCACATCACTAAATATCAGAAAAGCATAGATTGTTTATGGAATATCAAAACCAAGAACAAAACAAAAGAAAAAAATAGAGACCTAAGAATTTCATTTCCCAAAGTGTTAGCATTTGATGTTAGAGTCACAAAAAGTTATTTTGAGATGTTGTTCAGGAGTGTTACCACCAACTTCTCTCTCGTGAATTAAAATTACTGAAAGAATTGAGAAAAAAAGGAATAATAATAAATGGAGATGAATGCAGTGATTAAAAATAATGATATTTTAAAATAGAATCACCAATGAGCAATACAACTAAGTAAATATAGAATGTTTTAATTACATTATAACTGTAAAGCATACTGTAAATGTCAAAAAAGTCTCTTATAAAAGAAGATACACAATGTGATAATAACTGATAATAACTTAGTAGGGAGAACAAATGAAAGCAGGCTGAATTTTATATAAAACAAAGTTAATAGATTTAGTTTCATTATTAACTCTGATAAAGAAAAAAAATCATTTGATTATTTTAGACATTACAATTGTATAGCCCGCATGTAACATGTATATCAGCCCCATCACAGGAGGAGAGAAGGAAAAAAACATGAAAAGGATACTTAAGGAACTACATACAATAAAGTATAAAACGAGATGACAGGAGAGAGAAAAAATATATTCCATCTTCAAAATAATTGTTAGTGACTTGGAGTTTACACGTAAAACATAAAACCATAAAGCTATTAAAATCAAACACAGGGGGACGTCATCAAGGCCTACGGTTTCTTGGCTTTGAAGAGTTCTGATATAATGCCAAAGGGATGATTTCTAAGCAAAACTTATGAATTGGACTTCTTCAGATGAACAACTTTTGCTCTGTGAAATGCCCAACAAAGGAGATAAAAAGATAAGCTTTACTGGACAGACTGTGACACAACAGTTAAACACGTTTTTTGACGCTCTGCAACACTGAGCCACATGGTAGGGTCTGGGTTTGTGTCCAGAGATCTCTCTGGGTATGCCAGACGTGTGAGTGCCCATGGTGTGAGGTTGACTGGGGGGGGGTGGTATCAGGACCCCGTTGGGGTATTATCTCTCTATATCTCTGTTTGTCTTTGTCTCTCTTTATCATACAAGAAACAAACTTTAAAAAGAAAAGGACAAGCTACAAACTGGGAGAAAATAGTACCAAGTCACTCATGTTGCCATGAACTTATATCTAGAATATACAAAGTGCTCAAGACTCATCAGTAAAACCCACACACATTAGGGCCAGCCAGTGGCATGTGGTTAAGGGACCCAATTCCCGCATGGCCAACTGTGCATTTTGAGTCCCAGACCTGGCAGCTTAAGAACCATGCTGAGTGTGTGTGCATGCATGTCCATGATCCTGAGAGGAGAATGAAGACAGGATTGCAGTGTGGTCTTCCCCCCGGCAGATGCTACCTCATTTTTTACCTCTCTCTTTTTCCAATGAGTGCACACACTCTATCACAAATTAAATATAAATGAACAAAACCCCACAAACACTAAGGGTCAGATATGCACAAGAAAATAAGCGTTCAACATCCTTAATCATTACAGAAATGAAAACCATGACACCTATTAGAATAGTATTTTTTAAAGTTACTAGTGAATACTGGAAAGGAAACAGGTGGTAGCTTTGATGGAAACCCCTGGCGGGAATGTAACATGGTATAGCTATTCTAGAATACAGTCAGATGCTTGAAGGCTAAACATGCGCTTATGATACACCCTAGCAACTGAACTCTTGAGCATTTATCCCCGAGAAATGAAAACTAATCCTCACATAACAATTGTGCAGGACTGTCTATAGCAGCTTTTCCTGCAATAACCAAAAACTGGAAACAACACAAATGCCCTTCAGTGGATCAGTGCTGGAACAAACTCTGGTACATCTATACCATGGAATACTACTCAGCAATAACAAATGTATGTGCACAGGGGATGGCAGGTGGCATGGTGGTTAAGGTGCTGGACTTTCACATGGCCAACCACGGTTTGAGTCCCTGACCTGGTGGCTTTCTTTCTTTCTGTCTCTCTTTCTCTCTCTCTGGTCAATTAAAATAATAATAACAAAATTTTAAAAAGTGTATTCTAAAAAATTAAAAAGAAAATACATGTATAACCTAGAGGGACCTTAAAGGTATTGCACTTAGTGAGAAAAGAGGTGATCTCAATAGTGATGTTTCTATTTATCTAACATCCTCAGAATGGCAGAACTGCAGGGATAGAAGACAGATTACTGTTTGCCAGGGATAAGGATAGGTTAGGGGTAGGAATGTGCTGACAATGAGTAGTGTAAGTGAGTTTCTTTGTAGGAGGGACAGTTGTGCACCCTAATTGTGGTAGCGCTTTCACAAATCACTGCATGGGATCCAATTACATAGAGCCGTGTACAGTACACAAACACATGCACATATATACGAATGAGTGCATGGAAAGGCTGGCAGTGTTAGAACAAGGCCAGTTTCCAGGGCTCGGTTGTAGGAATTATCCCTGCTGGAAAATGCTGAGCAAAAAATTTAAGTGACTTTCCATGAGCCTGTAATTGTTTCAGTTTTAAACAACAAAGTAAAACAAGTGGCAGGTCGTTTCCTGCTCTTCCACCTGGAAGGGTCCGGAGCAATGACAACTCAGTAGCCACAGGGATCCCCAGCGTCCGGGTCTTGGATTTCAGCCCCTTTCTCCAGGAAAAGGACCAGGGCTCCTTGGAGAAATGGGTGGTTTTAGGATGAAGCAGAACTCATAGAAGATGGCTTATAACATCTTAGGATGCCAGAAAGGAAGGAAGTGCTGAACTAACAAAGCAACAAAACGGTGACAGGGCTCTTTCAAGGGACACAGGAGTCAACCCAGAGAGCTCTGAGTGGACAGAATTAAAAAAAAAAAAAAAATCAGAGCAACAGAATAAATTAACACTGAATGCAACCAAAGTATAAAATAAATAACCTGCAGTCCATACTGTATAATAAGTGATAGACTAAATAAGTAAATGGAGGGGAATAGACAATCCCCATGGAAGAATGTCAGACAATGGAAGGAGATACTGCATCCCCAAGGACATGAACCATCCCTCCCCATCCCTTAGAATGGGCTGCACCCAGAGATGGGCTTCCAGAAGGCAATTATGGAAAGAGGGATGGAAGAGTAACTTAGTAATGAGAAGCCTGGCAAACACTGCCTTGGCCAAGTGATCCAGGTTGACATCAGTCGGGCTGAGTGATGTTGACTATGCATTTCAGACATGCCGTGATGAGGATAGCTCATTACCTCTGTGGGTAAAGAGCTCCCCAAACCCATAATCCAAGTTTAAGAAAAATAGCAAGCAGGTCCCAGCAGAGGAACACTCTTAGAAATGCCTGACCATGACTCCTCAAAACTGTCAAGGTCCTCAGAAACGTGGAACGTCTGAGACACGGTGGCACTTGAGAAGAGCCTAAGGAGGACACAGGACAGCTTAATGTAGGGAGGGTGTCCTGGATGGGAACCTACCCCAGGAAAAGTACATTGGGTCAGAATTACAGAAATCGGGAAAATGTTTCAACTTCAGGTAGTGTATCAATGCTAGTTCATTAGTTATGAAAGATACAGTCCACTAATGTAAGATGTTAGTAATAAAGAACACAGAATGTGGGGGACATGGAATCTGTACTATCACTGTGACTCTTCTATAAATTTAAAACTTTTAAAATGAAAAGTTTTTGGTATATAAAAGGTGATGAGATAAATATCCACATTACAATGCCAGGATTCTGAGAATGTGCTAAAATATCACAAATCACAACACGGTGGGGCCCAGCAGTGTACCATATATAAAGCTATAATTACAGAGAGAAAATTACGTATGAAGTTTTAAGAATAAAAGTATGTGGGGCGATAGGTCAGGAAAATACAAATGAGAAAAAGTCATTAACAGACACAGGTGAATTAAGACAGAACGCAGTGAGGTTAATGAGGTCATTCTTCCTGATAGCGATATAATGGTCGTTAATGTTTTTGTTGTATCCAGTATTAAAAATGCTTAAATGATGTCTGAATATGTAACACAAAAGCGGGCTTTACAATCGCCCTCTTGGTCTTTGCAAGATCGAGTTGTCTTGGAGAAATGGGAATAGTAATGATTGAATCGTACGAGGGACCTCCAAAACGTTTGTGAAACGATGCAACTGAAATGGCCGTTTATTGTAGTGTAAACAACAATTTGAGATCCATGAGTAGTTTTTCCTAGCATACTCTTTCTATGAGTTTTTTGGAGACCTTGGTACAACAAGAAAAACTTGGTTTAGAGCAAGACTTGGCTCTGGGCGTTGTGAGATGAAGGTCCCTACAGTGCCATTTTGTACTTGGTAGTAATGAGCATCAAGTCCAGAGACAGAAATCAATGGAGGACAGACATCGGAACTATCAGTATAAATGCAGCAGGTGGAAGAGGTGTGAGACCGTTTCCAGCTCGTTTCGTGTGCGTGTCTGTGTGTGTCTGTGTATATTCTACAATGTTGCAAGAGCAGTTCTCTTCTTAACTTAGTCCTACTCCGCTTTACCTTGTTAAATGTGTAGATCCAGGCCAGAGTTAAATGGCAGGGTTGTCCCATAACACTCAAGAGAAACACATTAAGAATACACCCAGGCGGTGGGAACCGTGCATGAACTCGGGTCAACTCTCGGAAGCTCCTTGAGGACATCATCCATCACGTTCTAACATGTCTGCTCCAGGAGGCCCCTGGGGAGAGATACCGGGGAGGCCGAAGTATCTGGGGTAGTTCTGTATCCGCTGAGCGATTGGTCCGATTTTGTCATACAGACGGTATGAACTGCATAATTAATCAGGGCTCTCCCTCATAGCGCACGTGAAAGCTTAGGGCCAAACTGGTGGTGCGCCTATTACAAAGGCATACTCTCTTACAGCTTGTATTTGAACGTCCCATCTTCCTCACTCCCCGTTCCATTTTCTGTCTCTACTCTTGTTTTGCCTTTGCCGCCTTCTTCTGAAGGGCGTTTATTTATTTATTTTATATCCCCATAAGCCACCTCAAATCCTTTTTGAAAGAAGTTAGGGAAAATAGAAAGAGAGCAGTGGTTACATATCTGTCACCGGCATGTCACCGCACTGGTCCATGGAAGGGAAGATAGGGAGAAAAAGGAAGTGAGCAAGCAAGGGAAAAAAGGAGGAAGGGGAATGGGAAGAAAGTGAGCAGATAGCGAGCCCCTGCCCGAGGAACTCGAGCGACGGCGCGAAGCTGCGTGCGGCTTCAGTGCAGTGATCTCTCCCCCCTCTGAACTCCAGCGGCTCTTAGAGTCAATAACACCCAATTTAGCACTTGATGATATACTGCCTGGTGTTGTCTGCTTATTGCTTCATGTGGCTAAGTGTTGCCTTTTGGGCAGGGACCTCATGTTAACTCCTCCGACTTCTCGTAGCGAGTGCTGCAGTCGCTCGGTAGAGTGATTGATCGAGAAGCCGTCCTTCCCGGGAGGACGGTCCAGGCTCTTCAAGTACACACTCTGGTGCAGCCAGCCCCCTTGCACCTGTGAGGCCCACACGCAGCAGAGTGCCCGGCTCACTCTTACGGTGTACGCGGGTCTTTGAGGAGATGGACGTTCGCATATTGCTCTACGTGCCGGGCTTGTGTCTAAATGTGCTATAGTGGGCAGACTGAATTAGTTTAATAATAGCTCATTCCTGCATTCAGCAGAGATGTGCTGACTGCTTACTCTGTGCCAAGCTCTGTTTTATGTTTTTGTCATGTATCAGTAAACAAGACAAAGACCTCTGTCCCGATCTATTTACACGCGAGCAGCATGAGGGCACGGCAAGGCAGACATTAAGCATGAGATACGAAGTACAGGTGCATGATAAAGCATGTTAGAAAATGGCCAGGGCTGTAGAAAAGTAAGGTCGGTGCGAGGAAGGGGACCAGACCTGCACGCAGGGACAGGCGTTGCAGAAGGGCGTGGATGTCTTCAGAAGTTTTTGAAAAACGCCTATTACGAGAAAACCACGCATGAGTTTCAAAATTGTTTGCATCCAGGGAACCAGCAGTTAGCATAATGGCTATGTCGCTGGACTCCCACGTAGTCGACCGCGGTTCGTGTCCCGGACCCGGTGGCTTAAAACTCACGCCGGGCACGTGTGCGTGCGTGCCCAAGATCCTGAGAGGAGAATGGAGGAGAAGGGATTGCGGCGTGACCATCCCCCCTGGGGGGTGATTTCTCGCTTTCTGTCTCTATGTCTCTCTCTGTCTGTCTGGCGAGCGCACGCGCCCTACAGTGAAAATCTCTCCAAAAAAAAAAAAATTGTTTGCATCCAGAGGGACTCCTATTTTAATTCCAGTTCTCTACACACTTTTTTAAGTCCCCTTGTAAATAACATGGTTGACCATGGTGTCTCTGAGAAGGGACACTTGAACAAAGACGGAAAGCAACTGAGGGAGAGAGAGACAGCCACCTCTCGGCAGAGCCCGTGTGAAGGTCCTGAGGCTTGGTGGCTCAGGAATGGCAGGAGAGTCACCACGATGAGCGAGAGCAAGGGTGAGGACAGGAAGAGACGAGACGAGGGCACCAGCTGAGCCTGTGCGGAGGCTGCACAGACCCTTGTCAGGCTCACTCTTCGCAGGCTGGGAGGACGCTGGAGGAGACTGAGTGGAAGGGGGCACAACCTGGCTTCCTCCTTAAGGACTTGTTCTATTGCCTTTTTGACATTCGATGGAAGAGCGCAACGGCGGAAGCTCTGGCACTGGCTGGGAGCCCATGGCGGTCATCTCGGTGAGAGGCTAGAGATGGTGGTTCAGACCAGGAGCAGGTGCTGTAAAAGTGGTGACAAGGGGCCAGGTTCTAGAATTTTTTTCTTCCTTTTTTTGAGAGTTTTTTTTGCTATACGGCGCGTGCGTTCACCAGAAAGACAGAGACAAAAAACGAGAAATCACCACCACCCCCCCCCCCCGGAGGATGGCCACACCGCAATCCCTTCTCCTCCATTCTCCTCTCAGGATCTTGGGCATGCACGCACACGCGCCCGGCGTGAGTTTAAGCCCAGGTCTGGGACTCAAACCATGGTTGACTACGTGGGAGTCCAGTGACATAGCCATTATGCTAACTGCTGGTCCAGGTTCTGGAAATATTTTTTCAATATATTTTAAGTGTATTTATTTCTTCAATGAAATAAAGAGACAGAACAAAAAGACACTCTCAACAGGGTCCCCACACTGCAACCCACCCCCTGCTTCTGCTGGCCCAGATCGTGGGTCATGCACATGCCTGCTATGCTTAGGGAGACCTCAGGGCACAAGCCTGGGACCTTCTCATGAGGCTCTACTGTGACACTGCGCTGTCTGGTCCCTCCAGGCATAATTTTAAAGGTAGAACACATATTTCCTGACAGTTAGGACACGGGTGTGACACAGTAGTGGCAAGGACAACTCCACGGATATGGGAACAAAGGATAAAGCTGCTGTTTGCCAAGCTGGCCAAGACTCTGGGAGGCAGACTTGGGAGGGAAGGTCAGGGCTTGGTTCTGGACATGATGGTCTTCCCATGTCTGTGAGACACCCAAGTGGGGAACAGCATGCTAACCTCTGGGAGCAATGCAAGGGTAAGACAGGTCTGCGGTGCAGAAGGACACCGGGAGCTGTTGGGTCACAGCTGTCATTTAAAGCCAGGAGATTGCAGGTCCCAGGGGAAGGGAGAAGACAGAGCAGTGAAGAGGACCAAGGGGTGAGCCCTGTGACCCGCCGTCATGTCCAGGCATAGGTAAAGGGATAGACCAGCAAAGAAGCCCGAAAAGGTGTGAACAGAGAGGCAGCAAGGAATCCGGAGAGAGCGATGTTCCGAAAGCCAAGGACTGGCTATGTGCGAGCGCGGAGGGCATTATCGACTGGCACGGAGCCTACTGAAGGGTCAGTTTAGACGAGGACGAAGAATTGATTGAGCAACACAGAGGTCAGCAGCAACCTGGGTGAGAGCAGTCTCAGTGCATTGGTGTGGCCAGAAGACTGATTGAAGTGGCTTTAGGAGAGCATGGTAATGGGGAATTGGCGAGAGTGGGGACAGACACTTCTTTCAAGGATTTCGCTACAGAGGGAGGGAAGAAATAGGTTAATACCTGCCAGGAAGTGAGACCCACTGCAAGTTTTGTTTCTAAGATGAAAGCAATAGCAATATTGCAGTATTTTCGCATGCTAATGGAACTGTTTCAGTAGACAATGAAAAGAAAAGAAACCAGTGCTGCAAAGGGGAGGAGAATTGCTGAAGTGACGTCCTTGAATGTGCAAGAGAGCGTAGGCAAGTGCGGAGACTGGCTTTTACGGGGCAGAGCTCTCGAGAGGAGGCAGGACGAGAGAGCATGAGAAATCACGTCAATGCTATTGGCGGGAGGACTGTCATGGTATACTAACAACCGCTTTCATTACACAGGTAAGATGCACTGAGTACTCCATAGGGACAGGAGAATCACAGAAGTCCCTGTGAGGAGGCCATTATCATCCACATCCTTTGTGGATGAGGAAACTGAGGTTGAGAGGGTGGAATTAACTTACCCAAGTTCACTCCATGCTGGCAACTGGTAAAATGGTGATGTCAGGGCCCACAGCCTGCTCCCAAACTCACCATCATAACTCACTCCCAAATTGTCCTTGTGCAGGATGGATCGACCATCCCCAGCCTAGTGTCTCTGGGAGAATAACACAGTCTCTCACCAAGGATCCAGCAGGCTCCAGCAGGAGTCAAAATGAGAAGGGACTTAGGAGCTGGAGTCAGAGTGATTCATCCTCTCTGCTCTCTATCTGGATGTTGGATTCCAAGGGGCCATGAATGGGACCTAAGGGGAGCCCTCCCCCCCAAGGATGTCATTAGCATCTAATGCTCCCCTCCGAGAGTTGTAGACGGTCTTGTCTAGAACCACCAGAGTAGACAGGGAAGGAGGATGCAGGAGGAAGGGGGGTCAAGCACAGAGCCTCTGATAACCCCCGTGCATCTGAGTGCAGTCCTGGACACTGGACAGGAGCAATCTGTCTGTTTTCCCCACTGTGTCACCTTCTAGGGGTGGTTTGGTCTTCCCATAGGAGACAAGGGTCAGGAGATGCCTGGGATGGAAAGTTTATCTCTCATCTAGTGGGGAATGCTCTTCGGAAGGGCTCTGTGGACCCCTCTGGAAAGCTCTGTGACTGGGGACCTCACGGCTTCATTGGACAGGTGGCTCCATTATGAGGCAGCTGAAACCATGAGGGTCTTGCCTTCTCTGTTTCCTGTTGTCACTCACCTACTGCAGAATCTCAGCTCCTGCGTGAGCTAGACATTCATCCTAGTAGCTCCCGAAGGAGCAGAAAAGGCTTCTAACTCCTTTCCACAACCTCTAACACCATGTGGCATCAGAAGGGCAGGGAAAGGCCACCGTCGAGGGCTCCCTGCTTTACAGAGCATTGGCGATGATGCTTTCTGACTTTCTGACGACAGACGGAATCTGCTGTGTGCTCCGACAGCACGCTCTGAAACTCGGACTGTGGGTCTCTCTCCTCCATGGGGGCCCACCGGGCCTTGGTTCCCTGAGTCTTGCTGGTCTGGAAGATGGCGGGCCGGAGGCTCCCACCCTCCCCTTCCCACCAGAACTCTCTGATTTATCTTGAGCAGTCGTTGCTTGTAATGCCTCATCCTTGGGGGAACTCTGACTTTATCACCTATCAAAGCAAGCGCATCGCTTGAGAGAGAAGCTGACAACTCTGAAATGCCATCTATCTTTCTTGCGGAGAGAAGGAAATCTGCGAGGGGCCAGGGGCAATGGCGGCGAATGGTCTGGACGTGGCTGCGCTGCTCCTGCCTTGGCGCTGAGCAGAGGGGGAGCGCTGTCTTAACAAGCTCCCAGAGGTGGGCTACCACGCTAGAGCCCAGGCGTCCCCATAGGACTCCTCGCTGCATCGAGGTCAAAATACATACAAAATGCTTTCTACATCCTCTCTCTCTCTCAACATCTAATCTGCTTCTACCCACTGTGATTTCTCTTCCTGGGGCAACTCTATAACTAAGCTGATATTAACAGGGCATTCCACCCAAGGCCCATCCAGTATGGGCTTGGAGTCCTGCCTTCAAAGGTCCCAGGGGAGGGAGGGAAAGTCAAGGGTCTGCCTGGCTGCCTGCCCTCCTGTCCACTTCTGCAGTCCCAGCCCTGGATCTGTAGCAGAGAAGCAGGCCCAGCCAGGGAGAGCCACAGGGAGTGGGTGGCCAGTAGCTAAAGGACAGCCAAGCTGGACCCCAGGAGAAGGGCAGAGGGAGGGATGGGTGAGATGGAGACTAAGACCCATATGGTGCCACAGTCAATTGAAAGCACTTCCAGGTTGACAGACTCCTCTGCCCCTCTGAGGAGACTGGGGCACATGTTCATGACCCTTGACCCCACAAAACAGAGCAACTGAGGCCACAAGGGTGAGTTCCTTGGTGCTTCCTGTTGGGTGACCGTCACAAGAAAGAAGCTAACCACGTCACGAAAACCTACTGTAGCCCAGGCACCATGCCAAGCACTTTCAGACATGCTAACACAGTTAATCCTCCTCTCTGGTAAAAGCAAGATATTACTAGAGCTTACAGATAAGAAACAGAAGCTCCGAAATGTAGAATGTAGTACAGGGCTGAGCTCCGGTTGATTTAAGGTTTATGACACAATATCTGAGACGAAGCCATAAAATGTTTTCCTTGTGTACATAAAATGTCGTTACAATCCATTCTGCACAATTGTCTTCCCTGAATTCTTCTTTGGATTTTGATTGTCCCTCACATTGTTTGAAATAAGTGGGCCTTGCATGGTTTTCTGTTAATAGGAACTTGGTGCCTGTGATTGGTTTGGGGAGGGGGTGATTTTCTGTGGAGTCAGGGCCACCTTTGCGAGTGTGTGGAGAAGGCACCTATCCACGCTAGCCTGGAGACACTGGGCTGACGCTCATTTCCAGTACCATCAAAAGGGGTCAGGCCCCCGCCGTGGTCCAGCTTGCTATTACGGGAGCCCAGAGAGAAGACACAACTGCCACACAGTCTGCACATGGTTTGAAAAGACATGGGGTCCAGCTACACAGGTAGGTGTGGCAATGCAGGTAGGCATGGCAATGCAGGTACGCTGTAACAGACTCAGACAAGCAGTGGGGACCACGAGAGCTATGGGAAGTCAGAGGTCAGAGTAGTGAGGGGTGAGCAGCTGCAGTGTTCGGGCACTCCATGCAAAGGATAGTAGGGCATGAGCTTGAGGAGTGTCAAGTTTGCTCCTAGGGTGGGAACCAGCAGTTAGTGTAATGGCTATGCCGCTGGACTCCCATGTAGTCGACCGAGGTTCGCATCCCGGACCCGGTGGCTTAAAACTCACGCTGGGCGCGTGTGCATGCGTGCCCAAGATCCTGAGAGGAGAATGGAGGAGAAGGGATTGCGGCGTGACCATCCCTCCTGGGGGGTGATTTCTCGCTTTCTGTCTCTATGTCTCTCTCTGTCTGTCTGGCGAGCGCACACGCCCTATTGCGAAAACCTCCCCCCCCCCAAATAAAAAGTTTGCTCCTAGGGTGAAAGAAATTCAACGGGAGGAGGAAGAACTCCTAAGTCTAGAGGTAAGAATGCTAATAGCATGTTTGTAGGTGGTAAGGAGCCAGTGTTTGTTAGGTTTATTTATGTCTTCCATGAGAGAGATAGAGAGACAGAAAGGCAGAGAGACCGTGGCTCCACCCCACTTCATGCGTGTGTGCCCAGTGTATTCCGTGAGCGCTAGGATGAGCCTGGACCCATGTGTGCCCAGTTGTGTCACCCCTGCACCGCCCCTGCACCACTACCTGGTCCCAAGGAGCCCTCCCCTTTTGATTGGAACTATATAGGAATCAGCTGATGATGATTTGATAAGAATGTTAGCCTTGGCGTGCACCTTATTCTTTTAAAATTAAAAAAAAATGCTATAAGGTACATGCATTCACTGAAGAGAGACAGACAAAGCAGGGACAGAGCTGAGGTGAGAAATCACTCCCCGAGTGTTGGCCGTGCCCCAATCCCTCCTTCTCCAGTCTCCTTGAGGGATTCTGGGCATGCATACACATGCATCCAGCATGTTTTGCAAGCCACTGGATCCGGGACTTGAACCATGAAGTTGTCCATGTGGGATCTAGCCACCTTCTCCACCATGCAGCCAGCTGGCCCGAGTGTGCACCGTGTGCTAATGGCCATGCATAGTGGATTTGAGGGCAGAGAAAGGCTCTAAGGAAATGAGTTTTCAGAAATTGAATGTACATGTAGCATGCAGCAAGTTCTGGGGAAAGGGAGACCAAAGAGGAAGTGACTGTCCTGGCTAAAGGTGAGGTCATGGGAGCCTCGCCAAGGGGAAGGTGGGAAACCCGGGAGGGGCTGGGTGAGGCCCAACTTGGGAGGTAACAGGCTCCGTCGGTACTGAGTGTCTGCGAGGGGATGGGAGGGAGAGATCAGACCCCGGGGGTCACCCAGGTCTCATTCTCATTAGGGAGCTAGCTTCACGTGTGGGGCTTTCTGTTAAAGAGGAGGCAGTGACAGGTCCAGAAGATGGGGTGCTGCCTTCAGTGCACTGGTTTGACCAAGTCACTCTCTTCTCTTCCCTTGGCTGCAGGTTTCTTCCATGTAAAGTAGAGGCGATGGGCAAATGCAGAGGGAGGTCCCTTTCGTAACCATCACACGGGACGCTGCATGTCCGTTACTCTGCTCCCTCCTTGCCCCATGTCTAAACATTTCTCTCCAGAAGGTCAGGGGCTCTAATGGTCCCACTTCACTGCACAAGAGCCACGGTGCTCCGCTCGGCACCACCATGGGCCCGCCAAGCATGTATGCCAGGGGACATCACAGTTAACCACACTCGGAGGGTGTGACTGAGCTGGGGTGTGCCCAGCCTCATTAGCTGGGCGGTTGGGTCACGGTGCCCGCCCCTGACAATGTTAAATGGCAGCATTGTCAGGTTGAGACAATGTAACTGTCTCACCGCATTAACAGCCCATCAATCCCTGCGGCCTCCCCACACGCTCCTCTCCCCAGCTGCAGGCTTCTTGGGGAGCTGGTGGATGGAGGCTGCAGCTGGCTGCGAGGAGGGAAGCTGGGATGCAGTTCCTCTGGCCCCCGTTGATCAAAGGCATGGTGCAGACTGAAGAATGTTGAGATCCTGGGCTTCTCCCTCTGACACTGTTCCCACCATGAGCATAAATAACAGCCCACAAAAGTGACTCCAGGTGGAACTTGCTTCCTGCAGCCATAAGCAACTTCTTGTAGCATCGTAAGGGACAGAGGATCATCTTCACAGAACGAATAGCCACAGTAGGCCTCAAGTGGAGAGGAAAATGCTAAGATTTCAAGACAACAATAAATGTCTGAGCTGCTCAAACATAAATCCTCTATGTTCTTAAGTGGAGCCTAAAATTCCCACTATCACATGTCCATTGCTCTGAAAAATTGCATTTTTGGTCACCAGATGACAAGTGACCTCTTTTTAAATTCCTCTAGGTGGGATTACACATTAGATAGTTTCAGGTATTGTGTGTGTGTGTGTGTCTGTACCTACTCTGTCACACACACACACACACACACACACACACACACACACAATGTATTTCTAGACTGTTATTAGATAATAGGGAACTTAACAGCCACACCATTCTTATCTCTGTGATAATTTTTAATATTAAAGCATCCTAAGAAATACCAATGCCAGTTTCAACTTAAAAAATCACATGAAATGTATAAGGTATTATATTTTAATTTCTCAACCAATATTTTGTTTGCATATGGTAAAGTTTCAGAAATCAGATATGTCTTACAATTGTTTTATATAGAGAGAGGTGTGTGTATAAACATAGAATGCATTTTCTCTCTCATCTTAAAAACAACATCTATGAGGTAGCTAACCCTAAAGAACTGGGGAAATGAACGTTAGCAGGCTAGACCATGGCAGTGTCCCGAGCTGTGGACTTTGACCAGTGAAGTATTACGGGAGAGAAAAAGGAAGATGCAGAGCCTAGGGTGCTGGGGAGGGATGGTGTCGCTGGCCTGGGACCATGGTGGGCAGCCCCAAGTCTAAAGGCTCCCAGCCCCTTGACAGTGAGGATGAGGCTGTAGCAGGAGGTCTGTAGGGACGCCGTCAATGTTTTGGAGGTTGGCCTTAAGGGTATAATTACTCTGTGCAGCATGTCACCCATCTTGCCTATGCTGCTTAGCCTCCTACCCTCTCTGAAGTCTTGTCTTCTGATTCTGTAGTAAAATAGCTTATATCAAAATTTCTCAAATGTATCAGACCACCAATGCACTTATACAAGAACGCTTAACTGATGGAGCTCAACAGGAGCTCAATAGAATGTGCATCGAGTGTTCTGTTTAAATGTTCCTTCTGCAGACAACTTACTGTGAGGCATCCTCGCTTGCAAATTAAAAGTGAGCTCTGGAGGCTGGTTCCCTAGCATAGTGATAAAGGAGCTGATTTCCACATGGCAGTTCAAATCCTGGCCCTGGCAGCTAGAAAAACATGCTAGGCATATGGGTTTGCATGCTCAAAATCCTGACAGGAAGGAGAAATGGAGGAATAAAGGTTGCAGCATAACCACACCTTACTGGGAGGTGCTTTCTCTCTCTCTCTTTCTCTCTCTCTCTCTCTCTCTGGTGAGAGCATGCACACTCTGACAATACAGAAAAAAAAGTAAGCTCTGGGGCCAGATGGTGGTGCAGCAGTGAAACAGTGCTCCGCCGAGCAGTCCCACACGTAGAGGTTCCCAGTTCGAGTCTGGAGAGCCCCGAGTGTGTTGGACACATGGATGCTCATGATCTTGAGCTGGCTAGAGCCTGGGGTGGGGAGTGGTGTCGAGATTCTGTTGAGGTGCCTCTCCATGTCTCTTGTTCTGCAGTAAATAAGTAAACTTAAAAAATAAATAAATTAAATAAATGAACCAAAAAGAGTGTCCAGTCAGACTGTCTGGGATCGAATTCTGTATCGCTTACAGCCTTATGATTCTGGGTTAGTCATGTTACTCTCCCATTTAAGTCCCTCCTATTCTCTGTCCTAACACCATCAGGCTGACTTTTACCAAAACAACATCTTTGTTCAGACTCTCGCATCCCAGAGTGGGAAGGTGTGAAAGTGTTCTCTTTATCTCTAGTTGCCACTTTCAGATTTTTCTCTCACCTTTTGGTAAAAGCCTGGAGGTGTTGAGGCTCAAGCCAAATGACTTCTCATACCACTCTCTGCCCTCCCCCTACTGTTCATTTGAAGAGCTCCTTGCAAGGGTCCTTGTTTGGTAAACTTCAGCACCTGGGGGTCAGCCCTGCAGGGCAACAGTTGGGCACTTCATGGAAGAAGCCAGATCCCACAGAGCTGACCAGGATTCGAATCTCATCCCTTTCAACTTAAAAAACATACCAGTCATGTGTGCAGGAGCATCCAGGATCTTGACAAGGTGCAGAATTGGAGGGAAAAAATAACCAAGCGTCTATAGGAGCACCCCCTCTCTCTCTCTCATGATGCGCCTTCTGCCATTAAAAAACAAACAAAACAAAACAAAAGCAAAGGCTTAGCAGTTGGCTCGCCACCTTACATTTTAACTCTTGCCCTGGTCCTAGGCAAAATCACCACACTGGACCACACGTCAGACAGCTGGCCTCTTGGTGCCGAGCTTCGCACGTCCAGTGACCTCTACGTGGTGGCTGAGCCACTCACTCGATGGTGGGTGCTGGACCACATCAGCACCCAAAGCTTCTCCACCTCCAAACTCATCATCTTGAATATCGGCTTTTGTACTAAACCCTGCCCTTTAACCCCACTTGTCCAAACCCTTCCACAGCATAGCGATGCTGACCTTAGAACTCTGGCTCCACTGTGCCCTGTGTCCATCTGTCAGCTGCCTCCTGTCTTCACTCCCCACTTCACCCAGCTTTGCGTTCTGATGACGTAGTTTTAGTCCACCATTCAGATACTTCTGAATCAATTGCTCCTTCCTCTTTCCATTTAATTTACCTTGAAACACTTTCATTCTGACAAAACCCCTTTATCCTGACAGAAGCCACCTACCGTCTCCATGTTCACACCTGGGCAACTGAGCAGAGCAGGAACAAGTCAGGAGTGTGGGTGGGCTGATGCGGCTAGAAAGTGGCGTGCACTGTCTGAGGCCAGGTTTCGCGGAGACGGAGTCTGAGACGAGGATTTGCATGTAGGAGGGTTACTGGAGAAGGTCTCTGGGACACCCCTCAGGGAGGGGGAAGAGCACCCCTCAGGGGTGGGCAGAGGGAGAACAAAAGACTTGGCCAACCTCATGAGCAGCCTGGACAGTCCAAGACCAAGACAGACCTTCAGAGTTGTCTCAGACGCAGACGAGGGAGCTGGGCCTTTAAACTGTGTTAGTAACTGGATATGAGCTACCTCTGGGAAGAAGAGCAGTGGCTTTCACTCTTGGCTGAGGGTTCTTCCTGGGAGGTGATGCCTCTCTGAGCAGCGAGTACCCCCACAGCTGTGAGCACCGCCACAGTGTCCCCAGTTCTAGGTCCGGACCGTGCTGAAGCACCACAGCGCCTGGGCAGGATGCTTTCTCCACATCTTCCATGGAGCTCCCCCAGGTGCAAGTGCTTCTCCAGGCTCCGGCTAGCCTCGTGTCCTGAGAAAACTTTGTCTCCTACTTCACATCTACTTTAGATCTGTTTTGCCCTGAGCTCACGTCTTTGTGGGTTGATGTGATTACCCAGCGGAATGGGCATGCACCTTATCCTTGAGGGGTCCAAACCCCTGGCCACCAAACTCTCGGGCTGTAGATGCTGCATGTGTCAACTTTTGTCAAGATGCTTATTTCTTGAGAGAGAGAGAGAGACGTGCACTCACCATAAGGTCTCAGGCTACAGTCCTCCCCCAGGTTTCCAGGCAGCCAGGACCACAGGTACACACGTGCCCAGCACACAGGCCAACCAGGAACCGAACCCTGGTCTCCAGCACTGCAGAGCATTACGCCAGCCCTGCACCACCACAGCTGTGCCCGCGCAGGCCCATCTGCTGTCAAAATGGTGTAGAAAAGTGTCAGTACAAACTGGAGTGGATCACTGGAGAGACAAATGAACCGCCCTCTGCCCACAGCATGGAAAGCGCAGCCCTACCGCTTCCTGATCGTTAGGGTTAATTAACCTGCCGGCCGGAGTCGGCCCTCCTTGGCCACTGCTCTCGTAGTCGCGGCACAGGAGCCCAAACTGGCCCCGAGGCAGCCAGAGAGGGAGGCGTGACGGCGTCCTCTCTCCTCAGTGAAGACCTTCACCTTGGGAAGCGCAGGGTCAGTGAAGATGGCAGGAAGGCCTCTCCAACTGCCGTGCTCCAGTTCCTGGCCCATTTTTATGTGAATACTCTCTATATATAAATAAATGAAACGGTTGTTCATTTAGGTAGCCTCGCAGTGTCCAGTATTCAGGGTGTTCTTTCCGGGTACCATATCCAGGCTGGTGCCTTCCCTGTGAGATCACAAGGCCATCTGCTCTGTCAGGTCAGCCGTGTCTGGGAGGTGTAGCATGTGATGGGGTGAGTGAGCCCTGGTCACGTGTCTGGCCTGCACTCCCTCGCTGGAAAGCAGCTCTCCTGGTCGGATGTGACGTCAGCGGATTAAGTACTCACACAGCCTTTAAACAGCGTGCCAGCTAAGGGCCTGTGGCCGGAAAGGCCAGCCCTGGGATATGTGTTAACACCATGAGGACGAGCCTCTGCTCCTTCCAGTGTGGAAGGAGTTCCATGTGACCCGTTTGCCCTCAAATCTCAGGCTGGTCTCCTCTAGGGATGAGGCCAATTGAGACAAATCACTTGTCTCTGCCGTTGGCAGGTCGGGCACTTGGCAGGTCCCAGGGCCAGGTCAGCCTCGGTAAGCAGGTGCCCCGGCTGCCAGGTCTGTGCTTAGCACTCATTCCCGCCACCACAGTCACTGTTTATGAGCCCTGTGTGAGTCGAGGTGTGTCAGTGGAGGCCGGCTGATGTCCTCTGGCTCAGTTCTCTTTCAATATGCATTTAGTGCTCGGTCTAGGTGGATGCCTTAACTCAGGAGATAAAGATCCGCATGCTTTGGGCCACACCCACAGGTTCATCTGCCAACTTCTCCATTCTTTCTTGTCCCAATCTTCTCATCTGTTTCCTTACCTGCTTCTGACCACCAGGCAAACTACTGAGACCTGCCACGAAGCCACATACAGTCCTTCTTTAGAACACTGCTCTTCCCCTAAATTAGATGCTCAGATGGGTCTCTTGAATTCTTTGCTGCCAGTGGGATTTCTCCTCGCTGCTCTCTCAGGGCTGCCTGAGCAGGGCTGTAGTGAGGAACAGGTTCATTTTTAGTTTGTGTGCACACACCTAGCTGACCACCATGACCATGCGCAAACTCTTCTCCCGTGCCAGAAAGTTGTCCAAATATGCTGGAAAGGATGAGGTACCATGAGCGGGAGCAGAGAGATGCCAATGTCACTGGTGAACACAGAGGAGTCAGGCCACCTGCTTATGTGGCTCATTTGAATCCTCTGCCCTTGGAGCTGCTTCCACCAGGCCGGGGGTTGCTGTGCCGGTGCAAACTTGTTTCTTGATGGATCTGGTAGAACCTGGTTCGTGGAGGACAGTCTGGCTGCATGGCCCCTGAATGTCTTGTGATCAGATGCTCAGGTCCCACCAGGGTCCTTCGGCCTGTGAGCTGGTGACGTTCGCATGGTGTCCTAGACTCTGCTCTGTGTGGCATGGCTTTGCGGAATCTTAGAGATCTGCTCTTCGACTCTCGTGTTAGATCCGCTCTGAACTCCTCTGGGTCCAGGGGTTTTGCCAAGTCTGTGGCTCACCCTTAAGGCTACTCACTCATCAGCCTGCCTGCTACAGGGCCTTGCCTGCCCTGGACCCCATCCAAAACTGGGGCCTCCTCTTTAGCCACACGACAGATTTCTGGCACCACACTCCCGAGTGTGGCATATGCTTCCTTCAGCACCAGAAGAGGCTTATTAAACCTCGTGTTTCCTGCTTACTATTGGGCGATGGAGGAAACAGCCATTTACCCTGTACTTTGGAAGGAATGCCCCGACATGCACAGACATTGGACCCCAAAACTCTCACTTATGTGACCATCTGCTAATCTTCATGGCTCTCTGTAGGTCAGGCGTCCAGCCAGCTGCCACGCTGAACTCGTAAATCATCATGACATTGCGTCTGCCTTGTTTTGGATGGCTAAGTGCCACCACCTGCCTCGTTTAGCCCATGACTCTCGTCCCATCACTGAGACATTTAGTTCCCTCCTAGCCTCTCCTTTCATGATCCTAAGCTGCAGGGGACATCTCTGTGGAATTCCGCGAGCATCTTGACAATTACTCAACCCCAGGCTGCTGTAACAAAATAACATAGACTGGGGAGCTTCAAAAACAGATATTTATTTTCTCAGTTTTGGAACCTGGAAGCCCAAGACCCAAATTCTGGTCCATTCCATTTCTGACGAGCACGCTCCTCCTGGCTGGCAGATGGTGTCTTCTTTTTTGCCGTGTCCTTACGTGGCAAGGAGAGGTGGAGGGAGCGCTCGAGAGATGCACTCTCAACAGGTCTACACCACAATCCCCCCCATGGCTTCCCAGCCAACCAGGACCTTGAGCACACATGCCCAGCATGTGTAGGTCAGCTAAGGACCAGAACCCATGATGTCCCGTGGGGATCAAGTATCATTGAGCAGTGCCTTGGGGCGTTCTTTCTGATAAGGACATTGATGCTATGGGATTAAAGACCCACTCTTACAGCCTCATTTAATTTTAATTACCTCCTAAGTCCTTGTCCCCAGATAAGCACAATGGGGCTAGGCAGGAGCATCTAACTTTAAGGGGACACAGTTTAGCCTGTGGCACCCATCTGCCAGTTCTGATAAACAGTGTCCTACCGGCCTTTCTGTGGGGTACAGACAGGCTATGGGTTTTCCTTGTTTTACATGGTGTATCCATTCTGGCATGACCGTTTCTCTAACCTTTATCCCTTCTTCCATCACCGGCTACCATGGTTTGGGCTTTTACACTTCTTTCAGTGGGGTCCCTTCCTTTTCCCAAGCTTCTGAGACTTCTTTTTAGCATATTAACACCATTTCTCATAGCTCTTGCTGGAGTATCCAGTCCTGTCCCCTAGAAGGGTGATCTCGTATCAAACTTTGTACCCACCCTCGACTCAGTGTTCTTGGGAGCTATTCTAGTGCTGTCTCTCTCAGCCCCTGCCACTGCACTGCACAGCCTCCTTCACATGCATTCCTTCTTCCCTTGGTAGGTCCAGCCCTTCTCCAGCTAGGTCATGCTGAGATGTGACCCTAACTATGGCTCTTGCACCAAGCAGGGCCATAAATAAACCCAGGGCAGGTGGGGTTATTCCAATAAGAGGCCTCTGCAAAACTTTTAAGCAATGGAAGGGAGCTTCAGCCTCTAGGCAGGAGAAGGGACACTCCAGTAGAGGCTCAGGGGACCTGGGGTTGTAGGGTCTTGAGTTTATTCATGCAGCTATCC
>NW_006160006.1:1361193-1366884 GCF_000334495.1 Tupaia belangeri chinensis | reverse complement strand
TTCCAATCACACCCTGACCTGAGAGTAGCAAACCGGCTGGAGTTGAGAATTCAGACTCACTCGTGCTTTGTTACCCTTGTAATCAAGCTCTTGGTCTGACTCTCAGTCTTGTCTGGCACCTGCTGCAGGAGTGGGGAGTCTCTACTGCTAAGGAGGCCTCTGATGTTCACACGGTGTTTCCGTTCGGAGATGGCCCTCCCTAGGCCTTACTGTCTTTCTCCAGGAGCACCGGCAACACTTAGCAATAGCCCTTCAGTTTCACAGGCTGGAAACTTCCTATTCCTGATACTTTTTTTTTTTTTTTTTTTGAGAGAGATTTCTGCTATAGGGCATGTGCACTCACCAGAGAGACATAGAGAAATCACCCGTAAGGAGGGATGGCCATACTGCAATCCCTTCTCTTCTATTGTCCTCTCGGGATTTGGGGCATGCACGCACATGTGCCTGGTGAAAGTTTCAAGCTGCTAGATCCAGGATTCGAACTGCAGTCAACCATGGGAGTCCAGAGCCTTAACCTCTATGCCGCCTGCTTCCACACACCCCTGGATAACTCTTAAATGCCAGAAGTATTGCACCTGCCTTCCTCCTCCTTCACTGCTAGCTCACCCCAGCTCTGCATTGGTAAACATTGGAATGACTGTGTCATCCAGCCTGCCAGGGACCATGAGAACTCCAGGAGCCACCAGTGACAGGGACTTCGTGCACAGCTGACTTGACAGAGTGAGATTAAGCTCCAACCCCCCCTTCTAACATTGGGTCTTGAAATCCACTGCCCTAGGCAAGGGCTCTGAATGCTCTCAGGAGGTTTATTGGGTCATGCTCTTGGGAGCCACACCTGGGAGGGGTGCAGTATGCAGGACTGGACTACAGAAGGACGTGGATTGTGAGGCAGCTGTAACAGAAGCCCCTCGGGGGTGTCTTGATAACTTTGGATTAGCAATAAGCCATCAGCATTTCACCCTCTAGGTTTGTCCCTTTGAGATCACAGTTAAAAAATTATTCCAAACCCTTGGGACAAGCAGATGGCATAATGGCTATGTTGCTGGACTCCCATGTAGTTGACCATGGTTTGAGTCCCGGACCCAGTGGCTTAAACTCACGCGGAGCGTGGGTGCGTGTGTGCCCAAGATCCTGAGAGGAGAGTGGAAGAGAAGGAATTGTGGCGTGGCCATGCCCCCTGGGGGGTGATTTCTCACTTTCTGTCTCTCTGTTTCTCTCTTTCTGGTGAGCGCATGCACCCTATAGCAAAAACCTCTCAAAAAACAAAACGAACAAACAAAATTATTCTAAACCCAAGGTAACAGATTTCTTTTCCAATATTTTATTTGATTTGTTTTGATATTTACTTATTTTAACCTCTGGTGGATAAACTTATAAATGAAAGAAAGAAAACAGAAAGCGAGAGGGAGAGGGAGAGAGAGAGAGAAAGCATCTGACTGGTGTAAATCTATCCGAAGCGTGTCGGCCTCACTTGCATTCCTAGATTGCTGCTGTGATCTTACGGGACTCTCAGAGGGCGGAGAACTGTCAGGAGACGAGAGAGCAGTGTCAGGCTAATTTTCAAAAAGGGAATAAGAAATAAAACGATGCTCAAAACTGGATTATAATAAGAGATAGTTTTGAAATACCCAGGAAAAAAAGCAGATAATTCTAAGACCCCCAGAGTGAATTCTCTAAGTGTACATCATGTCAGACCTGTCTATATATTTTTTAAGTAAGGATTTTAGATGAGTAGATTAGAAAAATGTTTCTAAATTTTCGTAAGGTGTTCTAAAAAATCATATCACATCATATCATATATCCTATCCTATCCTAAGGTGTATTAAGGAAGGATACAAGGATTCTTAGATAATAACTTAGTGGAGGATCCAGAGATTTGGGCTGAAGATAAGCTGGAGAGAAGTTTCTAGTGAACTTCTCGAGGACCCTGGTTTCAGCTTGATGCTAGTCAAAATGTTAATCAGTGACTTCTAGGAAGGCAAAAGCCATCGTCATCAAATTTGTGGCTGACATAAATTGGAGATGGTTAGCAAATATTCTGGATGACAGAATCAGGTCCCCAGAAGTTCTTGACAAGCTCAGATAATGGATAAATTCAAAATGATGAAGTTTAGCCAAGGAGAATGTAATATTCTATATCAGACTTAGAGTAACAAACTCATAGGATGAGAACATTATAATGTAGAAGTAGAACTTGTGAAGAAAAGATATATATATATATGTGTGTGTGTGTGTGTATATATAATATGTATATATATATATATATATATCTTTACAAGGGGACTTCATAAAGTTTGTGTGAAATGGAATTAAAGTACAGGTTTATTTTCGTGGAAATAAATTGAAATCCAGGGGCCAGTAGGTGGTGTGGTGATTAAGACGCTGGACTCCCACATGGCCAACTGTGGTTCGAGTCCCAGGTCTAGTGTCTTGTTTTCTCACTTTTTCTCTCTCTCACATGCATATGCCCTTTAGAAATTTTTCAACGTTATTATTTTAATGTATTGTGTACATTCAATCACTATACATCACTATAGCTTATAAAGCAAATTTAAAAATAATAATAAAATGAAAAATAAATAATTCTTAAAAATAATTGAAATCCATGCATAGTTTTCTGTAATAGGCATTTTCCATGAAGTTTTTGAAGACCCCCGTGTGTGTGTGTGTTTATACACACACAGGATTCGGCTGATAGTAAATCCATGGGGGTCACCTAATTGTAAATGAACTCTTGGGGACATGGATGTAACTGCAGCATTTAAAGGGCCGTGTTGCTCGTTCCACTGTAGCTGGTGTAAATGAAAGCAGACACACCAGAATGCGTGCTGGATCCGCACTGGCTAGACCGGGGTCAGAGGGGAGGAGTGAGCATGGTGATTGTCTGTTGATCTTACATGAAGGTTTCTCTGGGACCTCGGTGGTAATCTAGCCCGGGGTAGACAAAGCAGAGAGGAAACATCTGAAATTGCCCGTTCTTTCCCTCCAGTTGTGGGAAATGGGACCACAAGTTGATAATGACAGAGGTAGACTGAGGTTCGAATAAGGAAGAACTTTCCCTCTATTCACAGTTCACTTTTTGAGTGCCCTGCATGGGATGAGCTGTCCTAGGAGGTGAGAGTTCTCTGTTACTTTCGCTGGTTAAGCTCAGACCAGATGCTGCCGGCAGAGTGTGATTGTCTAAGGAGAGTCGCACCCACTGGGAACTGGCCTGGGTGAAGAGTAAGGTGACTTTCAACCTTCACATTTCTTCACTGAACCGAAGCCAAAACTGCTTTTGAAATACATGTATGTATTTATTTATTTTTACTTTTGAAGATTGATTTTTTTGCTATAGGACGTGTCCACTTGCTGGAGAGACAGAGAGATAGAAGGTGAAAAATCACCCCCCCCCAGGGGGGATGGCCACACTGCAATCCCTTCTCCTGCATTCTCCTCTCTGGATCTTGGGAATGCACACAGAGGTTTAAGTCACCGGGTCCAGGACTCAACTACGTGGGAGTCCAGCAACATGAGCATTATGCCATCTGCCGGTCCCCGTAATCTGTTCATTTTAAGCACATCATTACGGGGTGTGGTGGCCTGATCAGGGCCAGACAGAACTGGAATGAGTGGCATTGGAAAGGTGCTGGAGGATCATCATTTGACTAGCACTAAGCTGATATCAGAGCCCTAGAGACATTTACTAGAAAATTCTCCCCAGTTTATCATCAGTCCAAATCGTCAGATCCTTCACTAAGTCACCATCTGCCTCAGAATGTTCTTAGCCTTTCTGAATACATCTCAGGGTACGAGATGATATAATGTGACATGATAGGATACATACTATGATGCGTGACACATGTATGCTATCAGATGTCCGTACATATTTCTGGCATGGGAGCCTCAGAACAGAATATTCCTCCTTGGCTTATCCTCTCTGTCCTCTCTGAGCCATCACAACCTGCTCTTCTCTCCTTTCCTCAAAGTCAAGTGTACAGGTGTGAAAGTAACCCAAAATGTCACTCTTGCAAGGGCTATGCTTGTTCAGGGGTTAGTAATAACTCCTACCTGTTGAAAACCAATTGGATGCCAGGCGCTGTGCCAAGTGTTGATTTTATTTAGTCATTTAGTCTTTAGAACAACCTGACCAGTGGATGTTGTCATTAGTGTCTGTTTCCAGAGGGAAAACCAAGGCTCGGAGGTCAGTAGCCATGGCTGAGTGACTGAGATGAGACTCGAACCTGAGTTGTCCATCAGGAGTAAATTAATCCACGCTGTTACCCCCACACGACACTGCCTCACCGAGAGGGCAAGGAGATTCTAATCACCTGTGAGGCTTCTGAAGTCGCCTTACCCCGCGCGCCTAGGGGAGCAGCATGAGCGAGCTCCCCTGGAGAAGAAAGCGCCTTTCAGAAGGCTGGAGAAACCATGGCTCATTGTTGACATTTTTCGGACTACCAGCAGCCACCGTCTGCTCACATAAATTGAGTCTTATTTCAATTGGCTCATTTGCTGAGAATAACAACTACATATGCCAATGTGGATAAAAACAGAAAGGCCACGGAGAGAGAAGGAATGCAAAAGGCATTTTACTGGTATCTCAAGGAAAAAACAAACCCACACTTATTATGTGTTTTTCTTGTCACAAAGTAGTATTTCCTCATTGTGAACCAAATTAGAAAGTAGGGAAAAGCACAAAGAAGAGAATGTCCTTGCAATCTCCCTGCTGCCCAGATGCTGACCATGGTGGCCATGTAGATGTGAGGACGCTCAGTCACGCAGGCACAAATTTACACATATTTTTCATAAAAATGCCAGCCTTCGGTACACACTGCTTTGCAGCCTCTTTTTTTCCCTGCTGAATATATTGTTGTGAACATTTTTCCACCTCATTAAATTTTCTTCTACCCCATCATTTTAAATGGCTACATAGCATTCCGCTACATGGATAGGCCGTCATGGGAACCTCTTTCTCAAATCAATCAGCCCTGGGGAGCTCTCCTGCAGGTCACACACAGATGCCTTAAGAGGCAGGGGTGATGCTTTGCAGGCCAGGAGGTGGGAAAGGAGGAGTGTGGGGAGGAAGGGGCCTCGGCATGGGGCCTGCCTGGGGCTTTGAGAATGAGAGGCAGTTACAGACATGAAAAAGGAAAACTTGTCCAGGAGGGAGGCACAGGAAAGGAGGTGATCGCTGAGAAGGGAGAAGAGGGTGCACTTGGAAGCCTCTGGAGAGAGAAATCTGTTTGGGACGGTACAAGTATCCTGGTCTGGATGCAAGGCAGATTCAGGTCTCCTGAGCAACCTGACCCAGAGGGAGGAGCTGGAAGGCACGACTTTGCATCTAACCTGGCCTGTATACCCCCTGACCCCATGTAGCAGCCTGTGGCCGTCGGGAAGCCTGGCCTCTGGGTATGACCCTGATGAGCCACTCACCCTGGAAGGAAGCTCTGGAGATTGTGGGAGGATGCAGCCCTAGGGCCGTGGATCCTGAGGTTCACTAACGGGAAGGTTTTGGAGGCAAGCAGATCTGCCCTGGACCTGCTCATGTGCTGTCTTCTCCCTGTCCTCGCCATTTGGCCCTCTGCATGGCCCAGGGACTTCTCTGTCCTGCTCTCTACTCCTGGGACTCCAGTCGGTGAAAATGAATGCCCAGGAGGAGGTATCTCAGAATGAGTGACTGTCTCATGGCCACACCTCCCAGTCTTCAGC
>NW_006160006.1:1348056-1360684 GCF_000334495.1 Tupaia belangeri chinensis | reverse complement strand
AAAAGGGTCTCAGTGTGAGCCTGAGGACCCAGACTGGGGGCCAGGCTCGTGGCAGCAGCATGTGGATGGGATGCACATGAATTATCTAAAAGTACCACCTCTGATCTCTGTCTTTACAGAGACAATCTGGCCAAGCAGGCCCCCTCAGCTCCTCCATGCTGGTCAGCCCTTTGAACAGGACAGAAAGGGACATTTTCCTGGGCTTTTCAACTGACGGAGCCCCATGGACATCTTCTGTGGCTCTTTTTGTAGTGCAAGGGACTTCAGCATGGCGTGAAGTCAAAACACCCTGTGCTATGACCTCGAGCTGCCTGAGCGCAGTCCGTTTGTTGGTAAATGGGAGGGAGGCGATGAAACTAGCAAACTCGTGGGAGGGAGCGGCTGGGTGCTGCTTTCCTGATGGAAGAGGGTGGACTCCGCACCTGCCTTTCCCTGGGGTTGTGGTTTGGCAAAGCTGTGCCTTGGGCCTCCGCCTGTCAGTGTCTACAAATACCAACCCTCTGGGTCTCTGGCATCACAGAGTGCTCCAGTCTTGTCCTGCCAGCTGAGCTCAGGGCAACCAGTGTGCACTCAGAGGAGCCTCAGGCGCGTATGTGGGGGTACACTCCCTGCATGGAAGGAGGTGGGCCAGCCCCAGGGCCTAGTGACTAAGGGAGCTGGATCCCACATGGCCAACCTGGCTGTTTTAAGCCCTGACAAAATGGCTTTAGAAATACACAGGGTGCCTGGGCAAAAAATCCCAATGGGACAGAGAAGTTGAGGAGAAGGAATTGCAGCATGGCCAGGTCCCATTGGGGGGTGCCCATTGGGGGTGCTGTCTCCTTTTTCTCCCCCCCCCTCGTGAGCCCATGCACCCTCTGGCAAATTAAAAAAAAAAAAGGAAAAGAAAGAAGGAAAAATGATGGACTGCAAGTCAGCTGCTCTGGGCTCTTCGGCCCGCTCTCTCCGCCAGCACATTACACGGCAAAATCTCTGACCAGATCGAAACGTGAGGAGCTTGCAATCAGAACCAGAGCAAATAATTCTATGGCATGAATGCTTGTGGGTTTTGACAGCCTGGTGTACCTGTCTCTGCCTGTCAGATGGGTGGACACTCTTATCAGTCGGACAGAGCAGACTTTGAAGAGGTTTTTCTCCTAAAAAGGCACAATGCGATTGATTAGGCTTCTGCTTACCAAAGTACAATCTCTCTCCAATTTCGTCTTGTTGAGATTGCTCCCAGATCGCCTTGACTGGAGTTTAGGCTATCCTGAGCACTTCAGCCCCACAATTACAGATAATATCTGCGTTTACTTGCACCTTGCCTAATCACTTCCATTGTGTGGGGGTTATACTAGGTTTAACTCGCAAGGGACCATTGTATTCCCTCATCACTGGGTTCTCGGGGCTCTCAGCTTCTCACTGCCACTCCTCGTAGATTAGGACGAGAAGCTGGCAGAACTACCAAGGGTTAGTCCACGGGCATGTCATCACTTGGTGTTGTTAGTAACAGACAGACCTCAGGTCTCAGCTTTCAGACTGAGATCTTCCTCACTCAGAAGGCCTCTCTTCTCTCCCCTGGGAACAAGGACAGTGGACTCTTCTGGGAAATGTAAGGGACATATACCCAAGAATAAATGTCCCATATGCTCTTGTTTTGATTTTGTTTGGTCTCACGTGAGTCCCTTACATAGCTGACCTCTCAGTGTTGGAGAACCATTTGCTGCTTCCAGAGTTGTCATGGCAGGATGATTTTAGCTCGATCGTGCTGAGCATCCACCAGGGAATTGTGTAAGTGCTTACTTGACATCTACTAATTAACCAGGGAAACATAGAAGGCCACAGACCTGGGGTCAAGGTCCATGAAGAGAAGACCCCCATGCATTGGGTCAGTAGAACTGACCATTGATGGTAGGCCTTGGGATCTTTTTAGGGGCTATGGGCAGGCTGCTGGTTGGTAGGGCGCCTCCTCTGGCTCTTGGCTCCATGAGCCTCTCTGTTTTGGATAGCAGATCATCACCGGGAAAGTCCCCTGGGAGACGCTCTTTGACCACGGTACTCATAATTCGGAGTCATTTGAGGTTGGATGTTGACGGCAAGGTCCTGCTATGGTTGCCTGTCTATTCAGAGCCCTCCGTGCCTGGCCCCTCCATGTCTCCCAGTGGCCAGCTGTCTGCAGACTTCCAGAAGATGGCGTGTTGGCTTTTCCTCCCCAAACTCCCATGTGGACCAGGGCCCCTTGGCTGCTCTTATGCCATGTTCTGTGACTCAGCATTATTTTCTCTAGACCCAGACGCTTTCAGGGCCCCGCCCCGCTGGAGGAGCATCCCTCCTTCTCGTGCTGGACCTTCTGCTGTCACCTCCTGCTTAATGCTCTTGCCTGGACACTTAACAAAACAGGCCGTCGTTTTCCGCTGAGTCGTGTCCGGCTCAGGGCGTGCGCGGGGAGAGCTCGCTGTTGTTTGTTTCCATCACACACATTAAAATCGATGGTGTTTGCTCATCTGGCGGAATGACAACTCATTCCTCCGGACAGGCTGGCTTCACAATTGCGCGTTCAAGGGGAAATCTGATAAGAAACAATAGTCTGGTCTTCGGGAGCATTAAACCGTTGTATTCTAATTTTAACTTCAGGCCTGCTGACTGTCGGGTTTGTCTTCTCCTTAGTGCTTTTTCTGTTTTATTTATTTATTTTTTTGCATTATTGATTTTTGATTCTTTCTTTTTAAAAAAAAAAAAACATCAAAAGATCCTCAAAACCAACAGTCCAGATGAGAAAATTCAGTAAGGTCATCTCAGACTGCGTGCAAAGGCGAGGCCCATGCCACTCATCTTGGGCCATATTCTGAGGCCAGGAAAGAAGGACCGTCACGCACTCCCCAAAGCCCTCCTGAGGGAAGAGCAGAACAGGGGACAGGTCCGCGCCCATTGCAGCGCTGCTGGAGGCCTGGAGGGGGCGGTGGTGGGCAGATCACGTTTCGCGAGGGAGGAAGGCTGTGTCTCTTCGGATCAGGGAGCTGCCAGGATGCGCTGCTGGGAAAACCATGTGCAGTAATAACAGTAACGTGAAACAAAATCCCCTGTCGGCTACAGTGTCACTGCGTCTCATGTTCTCTCCATGTGCTACCTAATTTAGAACGGCAGAAGTGCAGGTTACTATGAGGAAGACGGCAGAGAGCTGCGAGTGCAAACCGTGCTTTGTACAGGTGCAGAAATGGAAGCCAAGAGGTGTGAAGGGGCTGCCGCGAGGCACACTGGCACTCCCCTGACAGCCCGCAGTGACGAGGCAGGCTGGTTTTGCTCGATCGTCACTTATGTGCCTACAAGACGTCGTACCCACTCTGCTGGGCTCTGAGAATACCACGATGCACAAGGCCGGTGTGACCTGGGCCCTTGCAGAGCGCGGAGGCAGGTGGGTGAAACCAGCTGAGGGGCAGCTAGCCAAAGGTTGATGGTGATGGTGGGGTGCTGTGTCACCCCTTAAGGGGCACCCAACCCAGACTGGGTGTGACCAGGCACACCGCCAGGGAAAGTGACATCTCTGGTAGGACCAGATTGTGGGGAGTGCAGGTGCAGGAAGGGACAGGAAAGCAGGCAGGGACAGTGGAAGTGATCAACTGCATTTCTTCCAGACGTGGCTCCTGAGGTTTGGAGGGGAGTCTGGTCTCAAGGGCCTCACTGGGCAAGGTGAGCGAAGGGCTGGGTGTGGCGTGGCTCAGTGGCATCTTTACAGCATCGTCGCACAGCTGCAGAGGGACGAATCGCAGCCGTCAGCGAGTGGGACTAGCATCGCCGAAGGGCTCAGTGACATGCACAAAGTCAGAGCATTCCATGCCAGCAGATTTGGGAAGAGAGTTTCCTCCTTTCAGGGACCTCTGGGCAAACAGGCACGAATGAGCTCTGCAGTCTGGGTGGGAGAGGAACTCTGGGCAGCGGAAGGTCCAATTCTAGGTTTCGCCTCGAGCAGTAAATAACGGAGGTCTGAGGCCTCCGTGTCATTCACAGAGTTCACAAGAGGGGACTGAGGCTTCTACAAGTCATAAAAAAGATTATAGAAGTCATAAGATGACATCAAAACAAAGAAGGGCGCAGCTTTGGTGGAGCAGGTGGCGGTATGCTGCCCTACAGAGCTGGAAGCCCACAGCTGACCGCGGGTCTGGATACGAACTTCTGAAATGCTCTGGGCATACATGCACCCCAGTACCAACTAGCTGGAGAGCTGGAGAAGGGAGCCTTGGAGTGATAAGACCCTTTCGAGGGTACCCATCTTTCCGTCTTGCTCTCTGTCTCATGAAATAACAAAAATACAGTTTTCAAACAAGAGGGAACCCAGCCTTTGGAAATGGGCCAGTGATATGTCCCTGCTCCTGAGGACTCCTCTTTCGACATCAGAGGCAAAGCTGACACTCTGGAAGGAGTCAGCCCTGCTCCTGGGCTCTGGCAGACAGGGGGAGGAAGGCAGCTCCTCTCAGCCTTATAGACCAACAAATCCCTCCCCCCGCTGGTCTGCGACTTCACCTACATCCCAGTGGCAGGACTCACAGTCTGTCTGGGAAGCTACAGATGGCTCATTTCTGCCTTCTTCCCGTTCCTTCAAAGGACTGACATGAATTTTTTAAAGTACAATTGATTTAAATGGATTCTATTTAAACTTTCTTTTATTTTAAAGGTTTCATGATGGGATAACTGCAGTTTCCATGTGTATTCAAAAACAGACTTGAAATCCTGGGCTGAACTCACACAAAACTCTTTGGAGGTCGTAGAGAGGTTGTTCCTGTACTCTTACTTACCCTCATGATGAAGGGGATGAAGATGAGTTTGAATCCCGACTTTGCAGTAGCAGCCCGCCTAATCAGCACCCTACTTAGCCCTCTGGGTTTGGGTTTAGTGATTAGAGAAGTCAGTACAATGCCTCCACCATGGTGTTGCTCTGAGCACAAAAGACGTTGAGATACAAAATGCCTAATGTGGCGAGTACACGTATCAGGTGCTTAATACGTGACCGGTAGAGTTTTACTGACCTCACTAACATCGTGATGTTAACACAGAAAGTAGGACGCCTGCCTTTCCTTTTATTTACGAAGATTTCTAAGTTTATCCATTCATCTCTCCCATAAGAAAGAGACAGAGACAGAGAGACAGCGCCTCTAACAGAGTCCCAATGCCATGATCCACTCCCAGCTTCAGCCAGTCGCTAACCATGAGCACAGGCTAGGGTGCTCAGGGAGGTCTCCAGACACGAACCGAGAAGCTCCCCACATGGGCCAACCTCATGGACCATTGCCTGTTACCACTGCACCACCGTCCAGCCCGATCAACTGCCTTTTAGAGAGAAAAAAGACTACGTCCCAAACAGACAACATTCTTCACATGCCATCTGCCCTACTGCTACTGTGACAAGAGTTAGACTTGAGAGAAATCTGACAGCAGTGGCTTTCGGGCCCCACCTGCCTGTGCGGCCTCAGCTTCTCTAGAAATCCTCCTTGATTTCTCAGGGAAGCAATTGTGGAGGCATTGACTGGTGTTCAGCTTTGTTCTAAATTCTGGTTCCCAAATTGCTTTTAGAGATAACATCAAGAACTATTTCTGGAGGCCTCAGAGAGAGGTCATTTTCCAGATAATCTCTCCAAGCAAACACAACTGCGACCCTTGCAGGGAGTCTGCAGGGCGTGTAGCCGACAAGGCTTGAGTGGCATTAGCTAATGTTAATGAGGGGCCAGAACACCCCAAGCCACAGCCCAGGCCTGGGCTGTGTTCACCATAGCCCAGGCAGCTGGGCTTCCCAGCTGGGGAGGCAGGAGGATGGCTAGGCAGGAAACCCAAGCGTGAGTGGTTGCCTGCACCTGTACCTTGGAAAGAAACCCCCCAATGAGCTATTTTGGGGGAAGGAGAGGCATAGCATCTGGCTCACCTGTGGGAGACAGGACAGGGTAAGGAACGTCGAGCTGGTCTCCTGCTCAGGAAAACAGGCTCCATAGACACACTGGGCAAGCCATGGAGCCTGTTTCATGCAAACTACACCTGATCACACCGGCTCTGCCAAACCTCGGAGGGTCGTTGTAGAAACTAGCCAATGGACTGGCAAGTACTAAGTCTTTTGCAAACCGCAGATATCATGTAAAGCCTTGTACAGTACAGAGGTGAAACTAAGGTGCAGACGGACCTTAAAATAATCTAAATTAAACTATCATGTATTTGAACAAGGAGAAACAGACTATATCTTTGGGGTTTTAAAAAAATCAATTACTAATTAATAATAACCTAGACAAGGATTTATTTATAGCCCACGTTCTGCACTGAGCAAGTTTCCAGGCACTATAGATCCCCAGATGGAAGACCTATGGCCACGTTATCAAAGATGCTGACAGGCTGGACAGAGAAGCCTTTCAAAAGATGCATGTCAGTGCAATAGGGTAAAAGCTATTGTATTTGTTGTCTAACGCTGTGTAATAAAGCGTTCCATGACCATAAAACACCATGAGCACTTGTTCTCTCTCACAATTCTGTGATTCAGGAATGGGCGTTGCTTAGCTGGGTGGTTCTGGCTCAGGGTCTTTCCTGGGTTGCAGTCAAGATGTTGTCTAGACCAGCAAGTTAGTGAGGCTGTTGTTGTGGAGGCCTCAGTGCCTGCCCTGTGGGGATCTCTGCTGGCTGTTTGCAGGTCTCATGGCATGGCAATCAAGCGTCCCAGAATGAACCATCAAATGCGGAGGAGGGTGGGGGATAAGTGGAGGTTGTGATGAATTTCACAACCTGGTCTTGAAGGTCACATGTTGTTGCACCCACACCCTGTTGGCTACATGGTCAGGCTTATTTGCATGGGCAGGACCACACAAGGATGTAAATACCAGGACGACTGAGGACTCTCTTGGAGGATGGCGACTCCCACCACGATGGGCTTGTGAACAACGTGCTTTGGGAGAACAGAGAGAAAACCAGCTTGTTATATTTAAGCTTCAAACTCAGCTTTGAGTCCAAATAGGAGCCTGATGTTGCTGAAGATGGGAGCAGCTGAGCGGATGTGTATGCAGAGGTGCAGCTTCTGAGGTGGACTGTCAGGTCTGGGCACAGGTGGGAGGTCAGCCGTAACACAAACGGTCTGTGGTGGCAGAGGACAGGAAGAGAGCATGGTGGGGCCAGATGAGAGAAGACCATGGATAGGTCTGAAATCAAATTGTGTGGGTTTTCTCCTAGAGGTCATGGGGAACCAGGCTGACACAGTTAGCAGGGTTCTAAGGAAGCTCACTAGGTGCAGAAGCTTGAAGGTGGTCACTGGAGAAGAGACCAGGAGAAGAGACCAGGAAAGCAGGAGAAGGAAACAGGGCTGTCTTTACAAAGCGTCTGGGAGGACAGAGGGGAGAGGCCCATTTGTCAGCCAATCTGCTCTAGAACTAACAGGATTTGGGGGTTCTAGACATCAGAGGGCAGAGCTGCTTTTCTTTCTACAACTGGGAGAACGTGGGGACAGACAGACAAGGCTCACTCGAAGGTGACACAGCTTTTCACTAAATCTTTAGATTGTCAACTGCAGGATATAGAGACATACTCTCAGAGAGAAGTACATCAAGTGTCAAGGACTAGAAAGAGGTAAAATGGAGACTTTGAGAGGCAGCGAACTTCCCTGAACATGGCATAACATGATAAAGGAAGCCTTTGCTGATGCCCTTGGCTGAGTTCGGGTCTTCCTCTGGTAGGCTCTTCACAGCTCTGTCCTAAACCTCTCACAGGGCAGTGTAGTTAGGAGTCCCCTAATGCTATGTGTGAGCTCCTTCCAGATCCTCTTCCTTGGTCATCCCTGTATCCTGGTCACCTGGCTCAAGGCCTCTCCACTCAGCATTCAAGCCACAGCTGGACAGTTGGGTTGGGTGACCTCTACGCTTCGTGAAGGGTCAGTGGATCTGAACTCCTGTGAATTGGTTAAGATGGAGCAGGGGGTACAAACCAAGCTTAGCAGGAGATGAGGCAGTAGAGGAGGAGGACAATCAGACAAGGGCCTCAGAGTCCATGCTAGAACTTTCCATTGTTCTTACCCTGACTTCTCATTAAGGGAGAAATTACGGCTCTAGAAACTCCATCAATATTGCATTGCCAGCGGGAAGAAAGGACAACTGGAGGCTGGGGCGGTGGTGGGGGTGCATCCTGAAGCCCTGCTGGCCAGACAGGCCTGGTTCCTCTGCCATGTGCGCATACCCATCTGTATACACACACACACACACTCGAAGTGGAGCACAAGTCACTTGGCCCCAGGCTGCAGCTCTCCAAAGCCAGCGTGGTGGGATGAGAGCAACACAGCTGAAACCGGGGTGCCCAGTGGCCCTGGGACCCAGACAAGGCTGAAGGAGCCAGTGACAGCTCTGGGTCCAGGCAGGAGGCAGCTAATATGTATGTTAAACATATGGAAATGAGAGCAAATAGCGGAGCCAGGGAGACAAATATTGAGCAGGGTCTGGGCCCGAGACTAAACCAACACAGGGAAATGAGAGGCTGCTGAAAGCAAATGAGCTGCCCGGGGAGGAGGCGGAGGGGGAAGGCTGAGCTCTGCACCTCCTGCTGCTCCCTGCCTGTGGCTCTGGCTGCAAGCTAGCGGCCAGCCCCACTCGGGGCGCCACAGGAAGGCTGCACAAGCCAGGCAGGCCCAGGCCAGCTGTGGGGCTGTGCTCCTGGGCTCCTCCGTGGACGCTTCCTTGTCTCGTACATTCCATCCTTCCTCAGGACCTCGTTTTTAATTTCCGACAGCCCTGTGTGTTGAAATTCTCCAGTTGCTCGTCCCTTCGGGCACTGTGCTGGAAGAAGCCTTTGGGTTACAATGACAAGCAGGCCAGCTGTAGATGTCCCCATAGCAGGGGCTCAAGAACAGCAGTCTTCGTGGACGGCTGGGGCGGGTGGTTCAGATACTTGGTGGGAAGCTTGGTCTGCTCTGCACAAGCTCTCTCCTTAGGGCGCAGTACTCCGGCGGTCTCTGAGGAAGGTGGGCAGGGCTCAGAACCAACTTTCTTCTCTTCTAGAAGAGGCAGGGAACCAGCAGTTAGTGTGATGGCTATGTCGCTGGACTCCCACGTAGTCGACCGCGGTTCGCATCCTGGACCCGGTGGCTTAGAACTCACGCCGGGCGCGTGTGCGTGCGTGCCCAAGATCCCGAGAGGAGAATGGAGGAGAAGGGATTGCGGCATGACCATCCCCCCTGGGGGGTGATTTCTTGCTTTCTGTCTCTATGTCTCTCTCTGTCTGTCTGGCGAGCGCACACGCCCTATAGTGAAAACCTCTCCAAAAAAAAAAGAAAGAAAGAAAGAAAAGAGGCAGAGGAGAGGTGGTTAGAAGGGCAGTGCTGCCTACCCATGAGCCAGGGTCCGCATGCTGGCGGGAGAGAAAGGAGTCTCTCTGGTGGGCTGAGAGTCTTTCTGTCTGTGGGAAAGCAGCAGACTGCTCCAGCTGCTGCCGGACACTGTGAGACAGAGCAGACTTTGCCACACACAGGAAAGCAAAGCCTGGGAATGGACATGGGGGGCCTGCCCTCCAAATGAAGGGGCGGCGCCACTTCTGCCAACTTTGCAGCTTCATCTCTCCTGGAGGAGAGTGTGAAGATGAGAGGAACCATGGGTGGGAGCTGAGGCCCCCCAGGCCTTCCAGCACCCCCTTTCCCGTCCCCGTACAAGTGCATTAAACAGGTACAGTAGATGCTGTCTGGCTGGCCCCACATGTGAACTCTAGGCTGAGTACAATGAAGCTCTCAGGAGAGAGACTCAGGGTTGCTGAGCTCGGCGGGCTGCAGGGTCAGAGCAGACAGCACCTGGCGGAGGAAACTGGGAAAGGATGCTTAGAGCCAGGGCGGCACCGCCCCGGGCAGCAGGTGGCCCTTCTGGGACGGCCCACCTTCTTCTTCCAGAGCAGCCTTGGACACAACATCTGTACTCCTTATCTCAGAGGCATGGGCTGCACGGGCTCTCAGGCCTCATGGACAGGACTCTGAGGGCACCTGGTTCCCTGCCCCTCCAGCAGGGGGAGCAAAGCGCTGTCTTCTTCCAGCTCCAGGGTGCTTTTACGTGTCGGGAGACACCTAGACTGAGCTGGACTCAGTGCACTGCGTGATGCTCATTTTTTGTACCCTCTGGTCAGTTCTGCTCTTGGGCAGAGGCGTCCAGGATAGAAGGATGAATAAGACGCTATTTCTTCTGTCTGGGAAGTGAGGGTCCAGTGTGGGAGCCGCTGGGGCTGAGGTAAGCCCAGATGCAGCGAGATCTATAAAGTCTGAAATGGATCATGACAGAAAGGAAGGGCTCACTGGGGCCCCTAGATGGGCACGAGATGTACGCATGGCAATTCCAGGCAGGGACGGGGGACAGTTTGAGGGCTTAGGAAGCCATGGGGAGGGAGTGCAGAGATGGCACAGGGCAGCCTACTCACATCCCTGGAGCCCGGTGGGACCCAGGAATACCAGACACTCCAAATCAGATCAGGGTGGGCTCTGTGTGGCAGGACGAGGGACTTGGGTCCCTGTGTAAGGTGTGTTGCAGACAGTGGTGATTTCTGAAACTCAGAGTAAGAACTTCACCCCTCTCGGCCATCGCATCTGTCCTTACTGAAGAGGACCAAGTTTACTGGGCCAACCCCTTCAGAACTGTTCATGTCTTCAAGGAGCCAAGTGCTGGGGTCTAGCCTCGGCATGGGTGGGTTATCTCGACGAAGGCGGCGAAGGTGAACAGAAGACAGAGGCCTCGATGCTTTCTCATGCACGTCCTATGCCGGACACCCCTCAGAGGTCGTCCTCTGAGGAGTGACAACTGCTAGGAATTATTGTGCCGTTTTATTGAGAATGTGTTACATACAGGTAAATGGGAGAGGGGCTAGTGTTTTAATTAACAGCTTATAAAGTTTTTATTAATAAAGAACATAGATTCTATTTAGGGCCGGATTAAGGGTGGGTCTAGTGCAATTTCTATTTAGGGGTGGATTAAAGGTGGGTCTAGTGCAGTTTCTATTTAGGGGTGGATTAAAGGTGGGTCTGGTGCAGTTCCTCAATTGTAGGTGGGTCTTTATGGAACGCAGTTTCGGGAAAGCGGTTCCAGAAAGCAGAGATGATTATCAGCTGATGCGGCGTGGCAGCCATTTTGTGATTACTGGGAATGGTGCTGAGAAAAGAAAATCTCAAGAATAGATATTAGTTCTTATGCATCTTAATAAAGAATGATACTTATACAGTTTTGTAGGGATCTATAACTTAATTTGAGGAATCCTAATATCTTTATCTATTTCACTTGGAGAGGGCGGAGGTGTCCTGGGCCAGTTTTGGCCTAATCCTATTTTGGGTAAAGAAAGGATTAAGTTTACCTTAAATGTATTTTGAAGGGCCTTCCAAAGGTTAAGATTACTTTTGCCTAGAAAGAATTTCAGCCCACCCTCTATTGTGACCATGGAGATAAAGCATTGTAATTAATAATAAGTGATCTGAGCAAAGGGGAGCGGTCGGTTGGGGGACTTGCTGGAAGATTTTATCATACACTCAGGATGTATAGGAGAGCTATGCAATTCTTTTATAATAGTAAATTGGGGAGTCAGAGGGGGGTCGCTTCCCAGTGAGGCTGCCAGTTTCTGGAGCAAATAGCAAACAGCCTTGCTGACATGCTAAGTGACCCAAGCTTTGTTCCAAGGTCGGGGGGTGCACAACAGTGGCCTTGCCAACGTGTTGATCCAACTGGAAGCGGAGCTCAAAGGTCGGGGGGCTCAGACAGATCCTGGGGCCTCACTGGGTTGGACTCCTCCAGCCAAGACCTATAATAGTGTAGGTTTGGATTCAACCCAGGTGGCCCTGGAGCCAAATAGGACTAAAATTATCTCTGCAATCCATTTATTTATTTATTTATTTATTTATTTCTCCCATGGACAAGAGAACAGAGACAACATCACCAACATGGTCTTGACACTGGAATCTACCTCCAGCCCCAGCCAGTCTCAGATCATGGGTGTGCGTGTGCCTGGGACGCCAAGGAGATCTCTGGACATGAACTGGGGTCCCTCCCATAGAAGTCAGGGTCACAGAACACTGCATTTCACTGCTGAGCCACCATCTGGCCGTCTACAATCCATTTGGATGAGATAATTTATAGAGGTCACTTAGCATGGGGACCGGAGCACAGGAAGTGCTCAGTAAATGTTATTGTTTTTACCAAATCTTCATTAAACTTCTATGAAACAGGTCTTATTATCCCCACTGCACAGCAGCTCAAAGCTCAGAGAGGTTACATTATTACGCGGAGATTTCCCAGCTAGCTGGTGGAGAGCTAGCGCTTGAACCCAGTGTGGTCCGAAAGTAGACATCCTCTCCACCAGGCCTGTTGTTGGAGCAGCTCAGCTCCCCAGTGGGGACAGGAGTTCTTGGATCCTGACCAAGGGACGTCAGAATGGCTGAGGTGCCAGGGCTAGAGAGGATGCGGAGGGCCCATTCGCACCGATTGCTCACTCCGGCAGTCAGGACCTGATTGTCTTGGCCAGCTCCTTCCGTAGGAAGGCTTCACCTTGTTGGCCAGCAGCTCGTCATGGCTGGAGAGCTGCTCAGGAAGCCGGAGCAGGTGGCCATGAACACTCCACCCCAGCCACAGCTTTCCACCCCTGTATGGCAGGGGGCCCCTGGGGCCGCCCGGCCCCCCCCCCCCCC
>NW_006160006.1:1334980-1347958 GCF_000334495.1 Tupaia belangeri chinensis | reverse complement strand
GCAGCGCGGCAGGGCGGGAGGGCTGCGCAGGAGCCGGGAGCAGGTGGCCATGAACACTCCCCCCCAGCCACAGCTTTCCACCCCTGTATGGCAGGTGCCTCTGGTGCCAGCCTGGCCCCACCCACCTCTGAAGGAACTGAAAATGAGGGCTCCCTGCTCTTGCCCTTGGCATTGGTATCCACAGCCCTGGAGCTTTGGGAGTACTTGCATCTCTCTTTGGGAAGTGAAAGCTGTCTTCTGGCAACACTGCATGGGGGAGCCTCAGGAGTCAGAGCATCCCACAGCTTCGGGGTAACAGTAGACAATTGTTATTTCATTTCCTTCTCCCTCCCCCTTGAAACAATGCCCTTACCTCTACTCTCTTCTTCCTGGAGCTGGGGCCCTGGGCCACCACTGGGGCACTTGGCCCTGGGCCACTGCTGGGGCACCTGGGATTTGAAATAGGAATTCTTGATAAGTCTCCAAATCAGACAATGCTCACCAGTCTACGGAGCCCCACCTGGCTATAGTATAAAGACTTCCCTGTTAGCCGAAGCTGAGAGGAGGCCAACCGAGCATCCATAGCTGAACTCTGAAGCCCTGGGCCCATCCAGAGCCCTCAGCACCCAGCTGAGCCCTTCCTGCAGTTTAACACCCAACCTACCTTCAGGACACCCCAGCCTGGAGTCAATCAGGAGAACCGAGCAGCAGGGAAGTGTCAGTGCAAGTGCTAGACCTGCCGCCTGCTTCAGGACTGTGATGTTATTGACTTTGGAGGCCAGGCCCTCCCGTTTGCAGGAGCCCAGTGCTTGGCTGGAGCCTCCACCTGGATTACTGGCCCAGTCAGCACTCCATGCTGCAGGCCCGGGTCCCCTCCTCGCTTTCTCTACCAATCTTTGGGACTACTGATGACCACCTGTTTGCATCTTCTCCTTTCCACATCCCAGCCTTAGAATCCCACCATGGGCTCCCCACATCTCTCCAGGCCCCTGTGTAGACCCTGGCCAGCCAGCTGCAACCAGCCCCTTTGTTTGTACCAAATCCTTAAAATCAATCCCCTTCTCCGTGCCTGCTTAGCCCTTGCTGGGCCCTGGAGCTTCAGGGTGCATCTGTGGACCCCTGCTTGCCCCATTCTCAGCCTCAGCCGACAGGGGAGGCCTTTACACCATAGTCAGATGGGGCTCCATAGACCGGTGGGCCTTGGCTGATTTGGAGCTTTAATGAGAATGTCAGTTTTAAATCCCAGGTGATCCAAACACACATTTTAGGGAAACTTGAGCAAACTTCATATTCCACCAATATTTGCAAAGTAAGAGAGAAAGTCAAGTCATTATGAAACGATGTCTTATTAGCTTTCGTTAATGAAAGCAGCCTAGCACATGGCCGTTCCTCTTGGCCCAGCCACGCTCAGGCCCACCTGGCAGAGCTGCCTGGTACCCAAGCACATCCCCAACTCCCGCTCTGTGTAGGAGGAGGTGGGATGCTGCAGGTAGGCTGACTTATGGTGGCTTCCAATCCCTGGGTTTCTGACAGTGCCCGGAGACACAGTCCAGGGTGGCGGGTATGGTTTAGCCCGTCAGCACCAAGTACATTCGAGACTTTAGGCTTGGGGCCAGCCCCAGTGTCCTGGTGCCACAATGTGAATCAGGTGGAAGTAAGTGTCCTTTCCTTCCATGACGACTTCTTACACCCTTCAGTTGGCATTAATTCACGACACCCCACCCTTTCTTTTTCATCAGTGATAAAGAATATTGCTATTTTAACCTGATCTAATCCTAGAATAGACATATTGGCAGTAGGAGCCAACTGGAATAAAGCAGAGTAAGATTTACCACCCTCTCACTCAACTCACTCTCACTCAACTTGGGGAGCATTCGGGCTCCCCAGGAAGATCTGGACCCATTTTCCAGCACTCTCAGAGCTTCTACAGAGTACCCTGCAACTATTTATAGAGATCTAGCTAGAGAAAGCCCCAGCTTGGTTCAGGTGAGATTGACAAGCTGTTGAAATGATATAATTCCAACATGACCAGTGAGATACTGAGGATGCAGTGGGGGCCTGCTCAGAGTTCCCGCTGGGCCGTCCTTGAACTTGTTATTTTACCTGCATGAGAATATCTGTGGTCAGGTGAGGAACAGGAGGGGCTCACAGTACTAGTGATTACTTGAGGCCACAGCTCAGCCGTGTTCACAGCTGGACCTAAACACCACCCACCTAAATGCAGTGTAAGTTCTAGAATCCAAATGGAGTCAGTTGTGTCATCTCTGACTAAGCTGAGCTGGAAAGGGCCATGGAGGGGGTGTGTTCTCATGCTACCATGCCTAATAATGAGAACCATTCCTTCAAAAACTGCTGGAACCACAACCTTGCACAAAGACCACTGGAGCCTGACACGAGGACCACTTCTGCAAGGCCATCTGCTGAGACACCCTGTCTAACCTGGGACTGAGCCACTCTCGTTATTGATCCTGGGGCCAAGGATAACTCCCACAACGATGGCCATAACACCTCACCTTTCTTCTCCAGCTTGCGGTTAATGCCTTTACCTCTCTTTGAGGGCAGGCTCCATGGCAAAGTAGTAATACACTGCTTATGAGAAGCCAGGGTCCCACATGCTGAGTGCAGTTTGAACCCTGGCCCAGTTAGCCTGAAACTCACCAGGCATGAACACTCATGATCTGATGAGCTGGAGAACTGGGGGAAAAGGACCTTGGCATGACCGGGTCCTGCGGAGTGTTCGTCTCTCTTATTTTCTCTTTCTTACATGTGCATATGCTCTATCATGGATGAAGGTAAATCCTGCTGGAGGACTAAGACCTCCGTCCACGTGTTGGAAGTAACCGAAATACATACACCCAGGCTGCAGGCCACATGCTACCCTGCTTATGCCTTGCGTGCTTTGACTTAGTTTACCTCTTTAGGTTGGCTATGCCATGGTGAAAGTCTGCCACGGCCCTGAGCTTCCTTCATGAGACAGTTGCTCATCTGTCTCTGAACATCAGAGCTAGAAGCAGTTTCGAGGTCACTTCATATGGTTGTTCTCAAACTTCCTCTGCTTGCAGGCCCCTTGGAGAAGCCAATAGAAATTACAGGTAAATGCACGTGTACGTGATAGATAGCCATGTACGTGAGTCCTCACATGCAATTGGTGGACCCCTAACTCCATTCGTGGACCAGGTAGACCCTGACCTGTCTGCTTCTGTACTTAGACAAGGTAATAGAGGCACAGAGATGGGAAGAGACTTGCTCAGGGTCATGCAGTCAGGTGATGGCCCAGTCGTTCCTCCTTCTCCTTGCTGCCCTTCTCCGGTGTCTCAGTAAACGTGTGGGCCTTGGGTCCTTTCTCAGGTGTCCTGTGTTCCTTCTAACGATGGGAATACCCTAGCAGGTAACCCCGTCTATGCTCCAAGTTACACAGTGTACGCGCGGCTGGCTGAGGACCAGGGGCAGGAGGATGCCTCCAACGTCGCCCTGAAGAGGCAGCAGTGCGAGGCTGAGCCAGGAGGCTGCAATCAGTCCCAACTATCCAGGCTGAATCCATTCTCCACGAGTGACTCTCTGCAGGTTAGGGCACCTCCCTGAAACTCAGTTTTCTCATCTTCAGAATGGAGATGGTATCAACACCCGTGATGTCTGTGGCAGGTAGAAGTAGAGAGCATGCGTGTAGGAGCCATGGAAGCCAGTCTTCCTACTGCACGTCTTCCTTCTTCCGCCCAGGCTTCTCTGTCTTCCGCCCAGGCGGCACCTGCAACCTGACAGGACACTTGGGATACAGGCTGTGCTAATTCTGTGCTTCCCCTTTAATGGATCCCAAGCAGCTCAGCCAGCTTCCTGGCTGGCCCTGAGTCCTAGGGCTCCTTCTCAGGAAATACTGTGCCAGCAGCAGAGAAGTTGGGCCTTAAATAACTGCCTCCCCATACAAGGTTAGTTGCTGCCACTCCCCACGCCTCCCCTGCCTGCACAGGCTCAACTGCCAGCTGTGTGGCCAGCTTGCCCCCTGCTGGCTGCCCAGCCCTGCAGCTCTGTGGCCTTGGCCCAGCCTCCCAGGCCAGGAGCTGGAGTCTAGGCGGCCTTCCGGCCAGCGCTGCTATGGGTGCAGTCCCAAGAAGGGTGGGGAGCAGTGGGGCAGTGGCAACCATGTTCCCAGGTAATGGTTTCAGGGTGAAAACTGAGTTTAGTGGCTAATCTGTTACTCCTTCTCCCCATCTATACTGTCCAGCAGAAAAGACACCCAAGTGCAGCTCACAGCACTGCGAATCCAGGAAGGGCTGGCTGGATGCAGGGTGGGTAGGGGGCAAAAGTTCTAGCACCTTCATGGCCTCAGGCTCACAGGCTTGGGATGCAATGTGCACATCTGAGTGTGTGAGACAGAGACTAACAGAGAGGCAGAGATAGAGACAGAAAGCAAAAGACAGGGAGGGGGAGAGAGAGAGTCTGAGAGACAGAGAAAGAGACAGAAGGAAAGACACCAAGAGAGGCAGAAACTGAGTGTGACAGAGACACACACACAGTGGCAGAGACAGAGACAGGCAGAGGCAAAGACAGAGATTGGGGTGAGAGAGAGGGAGAAAGGGAGAGGACGGGTTTAGTACAACCCTGTCCTCCCCTTTAGGTGCAGAGATCCACATGTGAGATACAGTGGGGAGGCTTTGGAACTGGCTCTGCAGGACACAAAGGCCAGGCGGGTTCAGGCAGGAAGCCCAAGCAGGTAAGCTGTGGGCTGCTCTGGGCTGCAGCGCCCCTCGGAGTCGGAGCTCCCCGGTGAAGGGACAGAAGCAGGCACATGGCTTATCTTTCCGGAACAGTTAGATTCCCCCACGTCGAGCACAAATAGAATCTATCTGTGCAAGGCTGGGCTGCCCCATTCCCCATTTAGTGCAGCCGCTCGCCTTTCAATTTGGTCTTAAGATGCGATGGGTACAAATTGCAGAGGTTTGGTCAGCTTTGGAGCAGAAAGCAAATTTTACAACAGGGGAAGGGGGGAGGCAGGGATGTGGTGAGAGGCAGAGGGAAAAAAGCTGAAATAGAAAAATTGCTGAAAAGCCTCCTGCAGCCTGTCAGGAGTATTAACTTAGGATGATGTAGGAGAAACGACTAAGTGGTTTTTGTGTCAGCTACACTGAATCAAACTTGTTCAAATATATGCGTGAGAGTGTGCATGGCAGCAGCAGAGCCCACCTCAGAAATGGAAAACAGCCTCTTAGTTTAAGGGGTTCTTATGTTTTGCAAATAGGAAGGAAGCTATGCATAAATTAAATCAGGAAGGGGAAGGCTGATGGGCGGCAGTCAGCAGCCCAGGTTTCTGCAGGAAAGGTGGGAGGAGCCGACAGGTCAGTCCTGGCTCCCTGGGGCAGCACCCCAATGCCTCATCTTCCTTAGGAGGAAAAGGGAGCCTGGTAAGGGGTGGCCTGTGGTCAGGAGGGCTGCTGCAGGATTGGGGGCGGGGACAGGTAGGCCTGAGTGAGGGGAGAGTTCAGGCTGGAAGAAATGGGGATGCACTCTGAGAACTGCCCAAAGGGAGAGGACAGACGCCATCCGCAGCCCAGATTGCAGCCCTCTCCCCTGGAGCAGAAGCCTCCACTGACCTGTGCCCAGGGAGGAAGCCCCGAGGGAGGGAGGAGGCTGTACAGAGGGAGAGCACTAACCCCTGACCTCACAGTTGCTCCTTTACTATACGTTTGCTGCATGACAGGAGTTGACGAAATTGTGTCAATTTCTATTTAAAACATTTAATGAACACATGTAAAATGCACCGGCATTATGCTAAGTGGCTTGCAGATACTGATTCATTTAACCCTGCTGACTGTCCTGGGGTTGGACCATTAGAAAATTGTCACCGTACAAGAAGGAAAAGGAAGGCCAAGGAGATGGGCTTGCCCAGGGACACATCCTTGGGTGACGCCATGAGGCACTGCGTGTACAACCCCGTCTCCTGAAGTGCAGTGAGACCAGGTGACCCGCTTCCAACCAAGGAAGCATGTCACCAAGGTGACAGGTGTTCCTTCAAGATCGTGTTCCTTACTGAAGTTTCCCTGTGGGAAAGGCCTGTGGCAGGGGACTGTGGGTGACTCAGAGCTGAGAACCTCACCCCTATAACCATAAGAAGCTGAATTCTGCCAACACCCGCCGAGCCTAGAAAACCCCAAGCTTGGCCTGAGGTCGTCCCTACCTGACACCTTGACCCTGAGCCCCAGTGACCTGGACTGCAGCCCTGTGAGACCCTGAGCAGGGGAACTTCAATAGGGCCTGGACTTCTGACCCGCAGAGCCCATGAGGTAGCAGGCGTAGGCTGTTCGGATCCGCTGAGTCCAGTACTTTGTTAGGCACTAGACGCCTACAGGGCAGCCAAGCTGAGCTCTGAGCCCAGCCCCAGCGTCACCCCATGCTATAGCCTGTGTGGCTGCGATTTCTCAAAATCTTCTCGGCAGCTCTGAAAACTGGGCTCTTCCATGTCCCTATTCCCATCTTGTGGCCAAGGCAACTTAGTGGACCGTGGTCCCTCATCTGTGAGGGGCCCCACTGGAGCCCAGCCCCTGTAGAAGTCTCATGGATGGGCTCAGGGCTCGGCGCCATCCCCGAAGCCCCCCCCCCTGCCGTGTGCTGCCCACTCTCTCCTGTTTCACCACTCCTTCCTCCTTCCCTGCCTCCCTCTGCACTCCTTCCACGTCCCACCCCAGCGGTGTCCTGCTGACCTGTCGCCTGCCTTCATCCCGACCTTCTGGAAGCACTCCGTGCCTCGTACGCAGCAGACAGTGTGACGGTGCTGGAAGGCAGAGCCATGTCCTTGAACCCCCCTCCCCCCAGTCTAGCCCTCCTCCCTCCTGCTCCTCCTGTCCTGTCACTCATACCACATGTTGCGTTTCGTCCTCACTGCAGGGTCACCAATCTGGTGTGGGTGGTTCTTCCCCATTCTAGGAGCAAACTGGGAGCAGATGCCTGATTCCAGCCTGGGTCAGGGACAGGGGCCATCTTCTCTGCTGGCTTCTCTCTCGGAGATGCCCCTCCAAGCCCCTCCCCACCTCCGCACCCATTCCCCACAGCAGGGCCCTGGCACCAGCCCCCGCCCCCCACTCCTCCTCCTTCCTGTGTTCCCGTGCACCTGCACAGCCCAAGGTGCCACCTTTGACTAAACCGCTCTGTCCATGCTGATCACGGAGGTCTGGAGCTGGAGGAGCTCCAAGGATGGCTGCCCCTTCACCGACCTCCTCCATCTGGCCTCTCAGACAGGAACTGGGAAGACGGTCAGTGAGAAAAAGCTCTTGGTACTTTCACCAGAAGGTGGGTAGACCATGCCAGGATCACTTGTCACCTGGCCAGAGGAAGGGTGGCATTGTGCCCAGGAGTTTCCGAGGACCCTCATTTTGATGCAAGCTGATGAGACCACTCTTAGCCTGGATCCTTTGCCATTTATCGTCTCTGCTCCCAGCCATGACCTCCAGGAGAGCACGCCAGCCCTCTCAGTGCACACACACACACACGCATATGTACGTACATACGTAGGTGCACACATACACATGCAAAGACAGGCACACACCACATTCACATGCTTGTGTGCCAGGCCCGGAGCCAAGGCTCTCTGTTTTGGCTAATATTTTGGAGAAGCTTTAGACTCCTCCAGTTTCCCCCTGAAAACTTCCTTCTGCACCTGACACTTTAGCCTCTTTAATGTGATGGTCTTTCTCTCTGCTCAGAGCAGGTTACATAGGATCAAAACACCGACCTCAACACACAACTCTGAAAGGACTGGCTGAGGTTATCAATGCAGACGTGTTTGGGGGGTACAGGGCTAAGCACGTTAAAGGCAGCGGAGTGCTTACTGAGCCCAGTTCTCCTGGTCTTCGTGCAAATCTTAAGATGAGGATCAGGCCCCAACCACTGCCATACTTACTCTATATCAGACTTTTTGTGAAATATGGGAGCTTTGCCCCTCGTTTAAACCCCAGGAGTCTGGCTTGTTTGTATTTCTGATTGTGACCGTGGGTGGGATTGGGCCCCAGAGAGAAGGGAGCACCCATGGCGAGGAGGACGCAGACGCAGGGTGGTGGCAGGGAGCACTTCAGGCCTGCCCTCTGAGGGCCTGCTCCCCAGCAGAGTGGGGCTTCGTTCTCTGGGTCCAAATAGCCCTGCTCACAAGGGGGTTCTGGTAGAAGGCTGCTCCGCACACCATGCACCTGGTCCCCGTAGAGCCAGTGCTGCTTGGGCACCCTGAGGGCTTGGTGGGGTACTGAGACTGGGCAGGGCAGGTTCCACCAGCCTCATAGGGACACCGAGGCCCCTCTCTCTGCCTTGTCTCAGCCAAGGTTCTAGAGCAGTGACCTCTGTCAGGAGGCCTGGGACTGTGTTACTGTGTGTGTGGGGATGCCACTCAGGGTTCTCAGATGTGACTGGGGACCTTCCAGGGGCACTAAGGTAAGGTAGCGGTGGCCTGTGTTCATGGCCCGAGTACCAAGCTTATTCAGGGATTATGGCTGACGGGACTGGCCACTGTGCCCCCAGGCAGTGAAGGCCCAGAGGTTACCGCCTCTTACCATCCAAATGATCACTGCCAGAGGGCAATGTGCTGGAGAGCTGAGCTCTGCTCCCTCCGGCTGGCCCATACGATCCTGACTGCCATGCCCCTGGTGTCTCCTGATGTCAAGGGAAGCCAAAACCAGGCTCAGGGCTGGCGGAGTCCACCCTCAGCTGAGCGCCCGGCATTCCCAGCTGTCCACACTGGAGGAAGCACAGGGCCCTCCTTCCCTGGGCATCGGGGATAGGTAGATGTTGGGAGCAAAGTAGAAGATGTCACCTTGGGCCAGAAAAATGGCAAGATGGTGCCATCGATTACAAAAAAGACCTTTAATTTGGACTGACCAATTAGGAAAAACAAAAACAAAAAACTATGGTTTGGGGATTTCAGTCTCTGCTTTGCTCTTTTGTAGGCTGAAGTTGCACACCACAGGTGAAAATTCTGTCTTTCCTTAGGGGTCTGTCTAATCACAGGGACAAGATAAGGGGACGTGGCCTGAGTGCCTATGGCGTACACGGGTTTGGTACTGACGGGGGCTGGGGCCATGCCAGCAGTCTTGCTGGAGGTGCACCGAGGTGAAGGGTGCCCTGAAGACTGGAAATGATGGGACCGAGGGTATGTCTCACCAGATAATCCTCTCTTGCATTGGAGTGAAAGCTACAACCTTCACGACAATGTTCAGAAATGCCAAATTGGGCCCAGTCACTATGGTGCAGCAGTAACACTACTGTCTGCAAGGCTGGAAGTCATATGGCTGACCTCAGGTTTGGGCCCCTGGACTGGCCTGGAAGCACGCCAGGCCATGTGGGCACCCAGGATTCTGAGAAGCTGGAGGATTGGGGAAAGGGGGTCACAGTGTGACAAGGCCCTATTGAGCATGCTTTCTCTCTCTCTCTCTTCCCCCTTCACATACACACACACACTCACACACACATTCTCTATTATAAAAAACAAACACTTCCCCCGCCCCCCAAAAATAAAGTCAAACTGGTTCAAATCTATGGGCCAAAGAGCCCAGGGTTCTGTTTCCTCTAGATACCTGTTTAGAAAATGGGTGAAATACCAAGGGAGTTGAAATCCATAAAACTGACATCAGCAGCCTGAGGTTGTGTGTCAACAGCTAGCATTGGGGGCACAGCCACAGTGCTGACGGCAGTCATTGCATAGCTGCCCATGTCTATCTGCAGAGTGCTTAGTCCCCGCTAGCAAGTGTGCTGCGTGCTTCGTCGGTAATATCTCATTTAATGCTCGTGACATTTTTATAGGGTATTAGTTTTCCAGCTGTGCAAATAAGTAAATAGGCTCAGAGTAAATAATGATAAGAACACTTCTAACGTTACTCTGTGCCAGGTACCATTATAAACACTTTATGTATATTACTTATTTAATTTTCACAATAACCGGACGAAGTAGGCGAACTATTTTTTCCTTATTTGACAGATGAGAGTAATGAGACCCAGAAACATTAAATCATTTGCCTAAGGTTAAAAACAGCAACAATGAAAAATTCAAGGTCCCATGGCTGGCAAGTGAGAAGCAGAATTCAAACTCAAGCTGGTGGTCCCCAAAGCCACAATCTCATGCCTTAATGTAGGGTGGCCTAGCTCCAAATTTTGCAGGGAAGGAGCCCCTACAGCAGAGGCATGAACATATCCCCAGGGGTCCAGGAGTACTGTCTGAGGCAGCTAGCTGTCAGTGTGAGATTTCTTTGAAGCCTTGTGTTTTATCTTAGAAAATTTGTAGTGAACTTTGCATTCTATTCCATAATGTGTATTTTTAACATTAAAATAAAGTTTTGATTTGGGCTATCCTCGAAACTTTGAGGAGGAAAGATGTTCCTGGAAGCCACACCTGCTCACCCTGTGGCTTTGCTTACTGTCAGCTGTAGCAGGGTGCGCCTGGCTTTGTATCCCATTGCGAGATGGCTGAAGTCAAAGGAAGGCGGGCTTCAGACCAGCAGATCAGAGCTCCATCTGCCGCTAAGGGCCATGACCTTAGCTCTGAGCTGCAGGGTCTCCTGACGTATAAATGAGAGACAGTGTGAGATTGGCATGGCTAAGAATGAAGCGAGACTCCTGACACTTAGTAGAACTCCGGTGAGAGGTCCACTTGGCTACTTAGGATGCATCAGACCTTCATCATCCATCAATGCTATGCGTCTACTCTGGGCTCATCCCCATGCCGCTCCACGATGGGGTTTGTTAATGGGGTGGAGCGGCCAATGCTCCCTCCCCTGGAGGAGCAGGTTCCCTACCTCGTCTGTGGGCTTACATGGGAGCTGGGGGCTTCCTCACTTTCTTTTGCTGCTTACATTTAGGTCATCTTGTAGCTGAGAAAGGACTTGTATCTTGTTGACTGGTGACTTTGCTCAGAAGAAAGACTGGTTTGAAGTATAAGAGTAACTCACCTACCATGTTCATATTGTATTCATATATATTTATATCGTAGGCACAGTATATTCAAACCTCTAACCACTTCCCTCTAGATCTCCGACCACGACCTAAGTAGAGAGGGGAACCACCTGATCAGTAGGTCCTGTCAGGGTCAAAAAGCCCTGAGGTCCTTTTGTTGGACTTTACATTTGTGAAAAGGTGGACTAAACTTTCTGGCCTCATTTGTCTTGTTTGTAAAATATAGCTGACATGGCAATATATAATTATGAAGAATGCTTGATCATACCCAGCAGAGGCCTACTGCCTACTATACAAAAAGTCGAGCAGAAAATAGCAAGTGTTGGTGAGGGTGTGGAGAAAGCAGAACCCTTGTGCGTGGCTGATGAGAATGTACAATGGGCAGCCACTGTGGGGAACGGGGTGATAACTGAAAGCTGAACAGAGAATTCCCGTGTGATCGAGAACGTCTACTCTAGGTGTATACCAGGATGAACTGAAATCAAGGACTCAGACAGATATACATACACTCGCCAGTGTCTGTGTGTGTGTGTGTGTGTGTGTGTGTTTACTTTGCAGACGGCATTAAGTGCTTGCCAGAGAGAGAGAGAGACAGAGACAGAGAGACAGAGGGAGGAGGAAAGTGAGAAAGCACACCCCCCTCCTACATGGAGTGGTTACACCACAATCCCTTCTCCTTAATCCTCTTTCAGGATTCTTGGTATGCATGCACACTCACCGAGCATGTTTTTCAAGCCCCCAGGTCTAAGGCTAGAACTACACGGTCAGGCATGTGGAATCCGGTTGCCTTAACCACTGCACTGTGGGCTGCCCTGGGCACATTAATATTTATAGCTGCGTTATTCACAATAGCCAGACATGGAGACAACCCAAATGTCCATTAACAGAGGGGTGGATAAAACAAATGAGGCAGTATCTCTACAGTGGAATATTACTCAGCCTTTAAAAATATGAAATCCTGATACACGTCATGGCGCGGGTGAACTCTGAAAGCATGTGGTAAGTGAAGTCAGTCAGACAACAGAACGACAATGGCATGAACTACCCAGAGCAGTCAAATCCAGAGAGACAGAACGGGAGCTGTTGTTCCCAGGGCCTGGGGAAGTGGGAGACTGGGAGTTACAGTTAATGGGCGTCGAGTTCAGTTCAGGACGGTGACAAACTTCTGGAGCTGGGTGGTGGTGTGCTTACACAACAATGGAAGGCACTTAACGATACACGTTTAAAAATAGTACAAATGGTGAATTGCGTGTCAGGCACATTTATTCCAGAATAAAAATGAAAATGTATAAGACTGCTTTAGAATGGAAACATGTTTTGGATGGGTTCCCCCTTCCCTTCACTGGAAGATTTGGAAGTTAAACCCTCCCTTGTCTTTGAAGAAAGGGAAAAGCAGCTTTAGATTTAGTGGGGCACTGGGCTTCCTAGGTCGCCAGGAGCGTGGGAACAGAATTCTGAAGAGCCCAGCTGGGGTCTGCTGGGTACTGGTTGCAGCCTGGAAATGGACCTTGGAGAAGTGACCTCTAGCCTGCTCAGTCGGGCTAGGCAGTGCTCAGGGGTGTGCTGGGGTGGGAGGAAGCCTTGAGCATTGCTCTGCCCCAGGTCCTCAGCAGGACGCAAAGGCAGCAGCCACCGGGAGCCTCCATCCCAGAGACTGGCCACCTTCCCCTCGGAGCGCTACGCGGTGGGTTCTCCTTATAGCCAGAGTCTCTTTTGGTGGCTGCTCGGAGGATGGCTCTGCTCTGAGCCCATTCCCCAGATGAATTACCCCTGTAGACAAGACCTCCCACACACACCCGCGGGAGGCTGCTGCACATGATCCCCCCAAGTCAAAGGTCAGAGATGACAGACGAAGTCAGGTAAGCAGCACCCGAACGAAGCCTTCTGGAGATTCTCTGAAGGAAAAGGGGCCCGGGGTACCCTTAGGATGATGACAATAATACTAACAATAACGTATAATGAGAATAGCAGAAATAACAACACTGTCTCGGCATCACGGAGAGAGTTAAGAGACATGATGAAAGAAGTCTTGGTGCGTAACATGGAGAGTCAGCGCACGGCCATTCACTCCCTCTCGCT
>NW_006160006.1:1302315-1334463 GCF_000334495.1 Tupaia belangeri chinensis | reverse complement strand
TCCGAGAGGGAGCAGGTCATGTGGAAACACTCCCCCTTCCCTGTTGCCTAATAGTTCTCCTGACTACATCGTGCCTTGCCCCCTCTCCTCCCTACTCCCCAGCCCCGCAAGGTCACAGAGGCGAACTGTGCCTGGGTATTGATCTCCCAGCCAATCCCATTTGCCGGGGCACAGCCACCTGCTCCCGAGCCGACACTCATCCAGGCAGCTCCGCTCCTATTCATGAAGGAGGGAGAGTGGAGTTCATTGTCCCATTCATCTCCACGAGTTTCTCTTTGTCATTAGAGAGATTTTTTCTGTGTGGCATAAGAAATCATAGAGAAAACAGAACAGCACAAAAAACCCAACCCTCAGAAGCACGCTCTCCGTGCTCCGTCGGCCCTCACGCATTCCATTCGGATTGATTGCCTACTATAGCCCGTGAGCTTTAGAACATCACATTTCACAACGGAAACATGAAAGAGCGAACATGAAATGAGCAGCTCGAGTCTGCCCTCCATGCTGGGGGACACGTGTTCTGAAGTGCGCAGGAGGGAGGGGGCGTCGTGTGTCTCCTGCTGCTATCTCCCGGGCTCTGACGCTGCCCTTCCTGCAGCCCTGACCCTGGTGGAGGATGTAGCCAGCATTTGTTACGACCTGAGCACTGGGCTGGGCACAGAGGGGGCCTGGTAGCAGACTAGGGGCTTAAGCAGAGGGTGAACTCTCCAGTGAAACTCATGGTGCATATACATGTGAGATTTAACCGAGGGAAATGCTGAAAAAAAAAATAGCATATCTAAATGCTAATGAAATAAAGATAATGATAGTCGCCGGAATGTGACCTTACAGTGACAGTCAGAGACAAGATAAGAATTTACAAGCGGGGAAATGTACCTGAGATTTAATATGGTGCCATGGTTTGACTGTGTCCCCCAGAATCACAGGCTGAAAACTTAATCCCAACACATGAGAATGGGAAGTAGGTAGGGCCTAAGAAGAGGGAAATGCACCAGGAGGGTGGAGCCCGTAGAGCTGATTAAGGTCATTGTCTTCAGAGTGGCCTAGTTACTTCAAGAGCAGGTTGTTCTGTAATTTGTTTTTTTTTTTTTAATTTTCTAGAGGGTGTGTGTGCTTGCTAGAGAGAGGCAGAGAGGGATAGAGAGACAGTGAGACAACCTTACGTGTATTTTTCCCTTCAGTCATTAGAGCCCTTCATGACACCTGTGAGATCTCATGGTTTGGTCCCTCCTTAGTGTCTACCGTGAATACTGCCCCCCACCCCAGGTTGCCCTCTCCACATGCACCTACCAATCCCTGAGCGGCCTTTCCAATCCCAGCACCTGCCAGGGAGGCCCTCTGCTCTTTCCTGGGCTACGTCAGCATCGGTTCTCCCCGAGAGCCTCTCTTACTTAGACGTGTATGGGGACCACAACGTGCCGAGCACTGGGATGTGAAGGAAGGTCGGCTCTGGCCCCTGCCCTTTAGGCTCTGAGGTCTAGTCGGGTAGACCGCCATCTTGGTGTGCTGAGCGCCCTGGTACAGGCGGATGGAAGTGCTTCGGGAGCACGAAACCACGGAGACAACAGCAGCTCTCTGCCTCGGCCTCAGAGCCGTTATGAGGGAGGTCGTCTCGGAGCAGGTCTCCCATAATCTAAGGTTCCTTTCTGTACTTCAGTCCTGAGCACTCTTTAGCCCTGAGGATCTCTAGACGTATTTCTCAGTTCCTGGATCTTCAACAGGCTCCCCCACAAGACAACTCTGTCTCTTTCTGCCAATTTCTGAATCTTAACACATCTCACTCCCTCTTTTGCTTCATTTCTCTCAGTGATACTTCACTCGTCCCTTGATAGATTCTGCCTGGCGTTCGAGAGCCTGTGTATTTTCTCCTGGGTGCTTCCCTCGCTAGCAGGGTATGCAGCCATCGCCTCCACACTTCGTTGTCTTTGATTACCCTCTCTCCGAGGAGCTGCACTACCAAGTAGACATGGAGTGCATTTCACCAAATAAAGCTCCGAGATGCTCAGTCGCTCTCCCAGTCTTCCGGTTCACTAAGGCGGTCAGAGCTCTGGCCCTGTTCCTCTGTTGGCTGATACCCTGCTCTCTGATAGAACTGAGGAGCAGGGATGGTCCATTCCTAGTACGTTCTCCTCCTCCCAAAGTAGGCCCCTGCAGTTAGGTGGAGTGGACTAATGTCTTCAATCTAGAAATCTAGAAGTCTAGTCCTAAAAGGTAACTCTTAAAGTTGACTTTTTTTTTTTTTTTTTCCATGAGAAAGACCCAGGGACAGCGAAACAAGTAGCTCAGTAGAACCTCCACCATGATTCACCTCCTTGTCTCTACCAGTCAGGATGACGGGCACATACAGGGCTCTGCATGATGTTCGTGCTTCTAGGAAACTTACCTGAAGGAATGGGGTCCACATGCTATAGTCCGCTGCCCCCATCAGCAGGGAGGAGTTGTTTGAAGGAGGGAACCGGCGCAGGCTGTATGTTGGCCACGTGGAACCAGGGACCCCTGGGAATGCAAGTGCTTGAACGTGGGAGGTTCTGGTTTATGATGAGCTCCTGGGAGCTGGCTGGGAAGTCTGTAGGTCCCTCTGGCACTTGGCCGTGGGCAGATGGAGTGACCAAAGGCATCAACTATTCTTTTTAGAGCGTCAGATGCCAGGGAGCCAGGCGAAGGTTTAAGTTCTTATAACCACAGCTGCCCACAGACCCGGTTCTTGGCGTGCATGACAGGGGTGTTGTGTATCCTGGTGTGCTTGGTGCTGAGTCCGAGAGGTGGGTGTAAGGTGCAGAGGTGTTGGTGGGAGAAAGAAGGAGCTCGAATTCTGGGGAGGAGTCACTAATTCCAAGGCAGAAGGCTGGGCTTCTCTGGAGCCCCAGGACAATGGGGAAATTGATTCCCACCAAGAACAACTGGAACCGTACCCTGCTGAAGAGTAACTATAGACAACACATACTACATAAGTTTATGAAAAAAATCAAAAAAAGACTTTCTGAGCTACTGAGATATTAAAAAAAAAGAAATCATGAACTGAAAAAAGAAGACACGTCTCCACAGCAGAGGAGAGCCTAAGTCTGGGGGGCCGGCCCCAGGCACTGGCTGGGTCTCATCCGCAGGGTCTCTGGTCTCGAGCAAGCTCCCCAGGTCTCGTGCCCCAGTTTAACGTGGGAATGGAATAAAGAGAAATGTCCTATCCAGACCATAAGAGGTTACAGAGATAGAAGGGGCTGCCCAGACTCACCCGCTCTTTTTTGGGGAAGTCTGATGATTGATTTCCCAGCAGTGGGGCAGAACTGAAGCAGGACTGTCCAGCAGAAATACAATGTGAGCTTCAGATGCAAGCCATGTATGCACCTTTCATTTTTATTATTGTTATTTATCTTTAATTGCCAAATAAAAATCCCACATATTTACGGTACGCTACACGATGTTTTGAAATCTGCGTATTTTGTGGGTTGGTTAAATCAGGCGAATTAACATACGCGTTACCTCACGTACATCTTTTTAAACTTCTTTTTTTTTTTTCCAGTGAGAACACTTGAAACCTACTCCTTTTAAATTTTTGAATAGCCACATTTTAAAATTTAAAAAGAAATGAATGAAATTAGAGGGTGTATGCACTTACTGTAGAGAAATAGAGGAAAAGTGAGAAGGCATCCCCCCAATGCGTCATGCTGCAATCCCTTCTCCATCTCTCTCTCCTCTTGGGATTTTGAGCATGCACACACACACACACACACACACACCCCTAGCGTGTTTTTCAAGCTGCTGGGTCCAAGACTTGAACCGCACAGTCATCCATGACGGATCCTGCCACCTTCACCTCCACACTACTGGCAGGCATTAATTTTAATAAAATGTTTTATATAACTCAGTGCCTCCAAAATATCAGTCCCGTATGTAATCATGGATGAGATACTTCATATTTTTTTTTTCACACTGTCTTTGGAATCTGGCGTGTCTTTCACAGTTACGGCACATCCCATTTCAGGCTCTCCCATCTCAGGTGATCGAGAGCCCCATGTGGCTCCCGGTCACTGTGCTGGACCCTATGGCTCAGAGGGCTGGCTCGTGGCTGCTCCAGTAGGTTTGCAGGTGTCCACCTTTGCGGCTCTCGGTCCACTGCTATTGAGGGCTTCCTGGAAGCGAGGAGTTTTGACATCAAGGAGCAAATAGAGGACATAAAGGACAACTCCAGGAGGGGGAGAAGGTGAGCAAGGGTGGAGAGGTGGCAGAGAGCATGGACCACCCCAGGTGCACGTCCTGCTCTTGGAGGAAGCCTTCATCACGTCCAGGGTCCCATCCCACTCACGCCCCACTCGGCACCCACACCCAAGCAGCCCTGTTTCATTATGGGTCGTTTCTCTCTCCCTTACCAAATGCGGGTGTGCGTGCTGGGGACCCATCTGGTGCCTCTACTCTTGGGTGAGCAGCAGTTTGTTTCACTGGGCGTCCTCTACTCAGTCTCTCCTTTACAGAGAGGAGTTAATAACGTCCTTTGCCAACCCTCTGGGTTCCATGAGAGAGACGGTCATAAATGAGCATTAGTATTTGAAAAGTGCTTGAAGCCCCGAGGAACACGGAGCTTCCATACGAAGTGTTTGTTGGTGTGCTTTGCAGACCTCCACCTCCCTTGCAGAGGTCTCTGGCATGTGGACTTCTGGAGATGCTATCGAGTTGCCCCGGCAGATGCTTCGTGCTGCTAGATCCCACGTGCCGCTGCCCTGTCCCTGTCAGCACAGGTGTCTGAGATGCGAACAGGGCTGGACTGCACCTGGTGGAGGAGGCGTGCGGGTTCTGCCGCTGCTCTCAGGGCCCTGTCGGGCTTGCATTCTGTTGTAACATCTACGTGCTTTTGTCTCCCATTGTGGAAACAACCTGTGACCTTTAAGATTTCAGCCTCCTGGAACAACGGTGCCTGTTACCCTTAAAAGCGGTGGGGTGCCAAGCCCCCGCATGGACCTAAAGCCATCGCCTTTTTAAAAATAGCATTTGGTATAGTTGACATTCTTTGTCCGTAACAATTACATTTCTCGCCGGCAGCTTAATTGGATTTTTGTTTAGATGCTCGTGCAGGTCTTTTCACTGGAGGACTTCACTAGCCTCTGGGAAAAGCCAACAAGACCTCAAGTGATGAAAACAGAGATACAAGAGTAGGACTCCTGCTGTGGAGAAAAGGAGCGGTTTGGGTCTTCAGGTGTGGGGAATGGCTCCTCAAGATTTTTATCACCAGAAAACGGGGGTGACCCTCTGTGACCCAGAAAACGGGGGTGCACCCACACGTGCACCCCCCTCCCTTTCTCCAGTTGTTGGAAGAGAACTCCCTCTGGGTGTAACTGAGAGGAAGGGACGTCTTGGCCCCTGATGGGAAGTCCCCAACTTCAGGAGATGCCAACTCTCTGATCCAGGTGGCTTGTTGAGACTGGGTTACCTGAAGGCTGCAACCCCATTTAAATACGTGACGTTGCAATTGTAATTTGCCAGATAGTAAGTGCCGAGAAATCGCCATGCCTTTATGAGAGGTCCCGGCAAGTGGTTAGGTTAGGCTGCACTTTCTCACACGGTTTCTAATGAACAAAGCACGTTTGTGTTCATTTATTCATCATGGGCTTCAAAGGTGAGCCCAGCCCCATTCCATAGATAAGGTCACCAAAGTTACAAAAAATTAGGAAACGGTCACCTGGTGACCACTAGACACCTCCTGGACTTTAAAGGTGAAGTGGGGATTAGCAAAAGAAGAGTTGATTTTAGGAGTTGAGAAGTGGGCTCAGGTGGGCTCAGGGATTCCTTCCTGGAGACACACAACACACCGAGCTGCGATCAGATCTTTCCGTTAGAGCTCAGTGTGTTTTCCCCTCTACACACGAGTGTGTCTTCAGACACAAGCACACACACGTGATCTCTGAATGCTAAGGTGTCGTAATAATCTCTTGGTGCCATTTAGCATGCAGGATGTCCAAGCACAGAGCTGCAAGTGGGAGGCCTTGGTTCCAAGATGGATTGAGGGGACACTCGAGCACCTTGGGTTACACTCTGGAATCTTTCCTTTGGTCTATGCAGGGGCCGCCAGAACATGTCTGGGTGGGTTTTGGTGAAGTCCCTTTTAGTCTGTAAAGACTCAGGTTGCCTGTGGATATGGTCTGAGCTTCCCAGGGCTAGAGTACAGTCTGGCGAACTTGGTCTCGCCCACAAGAGTGGACCCGTCTTGGACACCACAAGGGCCCATTTGGCCTAAAGGAAGAAGACTCCATTGTTACAAGTTAGGCATGGGCATCAGGAGGTAATCGGCCAGATGTGAAGGCGTATGAGGGAGTTGAGCAGAGACAGAGGGGAGAAGGGACAGGTCCTGGAAGAGGTCTGGGTACAGCCAAGTCTTGTCGGAAATCTGGGGTCAGGGCCACACTGATCCCTGCTTTCCTGAGGTGGACACTGTAGCTAGGAGGATGTGGGCCCGAGGGTCCTTGTTCTTTTATGCTCTCCTTTCAGGTTGTGTTCTGTTGTACCAGAAAGAGAGTTTGGGGATCCCAGAGAGTCCATGTGCTGGACTTATGCCATAAGGCTGAAAAGGGCTTCCGTGCTGCCACCCTGGGAGTGCAGTGGGTCAGATGGTCAGATGGGACCTATAGGAGCCGACGTCGGCCCTTGACACTTGCTTCATTCATCCTCCCAAGGTCCTGGGAGACCTCCCAAAACAGAGAATGAACTTCATCTTTTTTTTTTTCTTTTTTTGGTAAATTTTGCCAGAGGGTACATGTATTTGTTGGAGAAAGAGGGAAAGTGAGGAACCCCCCCCCCACCACCACCACCAATGTGTCATGGCCATGCTATAATCCCCTCTTCTACTTCTCCTCCTTTCAGGATTTTGGGGAAACATGCACACACACCCCCAGCGTGTTCTCCAAGCCACCAGGTCCGGGACTTGGATTGCACAGCCACACATGTGGAATCCAGCCAGCTTAAGCATAGGCCACGGCCTAGCTCTGAGAACACCTTTAGCTTTCTGATAATACTGGAAATAAAAGCTTGAGGGGCCAAGGGCTTTTCTGTAGTCACATAGTTTAGTGAATGGGAAGGGTGCACAGGTGGCCTAAGCTTGGGTCCCTCTGCGTACCAGCCAAGGAAGGGGACAAAGAGATGGTGCCAGAGGATACAGACCCACAGTCCTTTGTCCCCAGCACTCCAGACAGAGCGGCACACAGCCGACAGCCTCAGCTTGCTCCATGCATGGCTGCGCTGGACAGACAGAACTGTTGAGAGGCTCTCAGAGATGAAGCTGTCACTGCACCCTCTCCCAGCATCTCATTTACTGGGCATTGAATCTGTGGTCTTCAAATCAAATTGCCTTGTCTTTTCGATATCTTTTCAACCAAGGCGGAACTGGTGGTAAGATTTAAAGCCAAGCACCTAATCCCTTCCCTGCAGGTGTTCTTAAATGAGGAAAGGGGCTTACGAGGGCTCCTTTAATGAAGATAACCGTGACATGACATCACATAAACGCCAACTAGAAAAGAGTTGCTGACGGCCCCTAGACACATTTGAGAATCTAGTTGGGCACAATTTTGCCAGTTCCTTTGTTCTACTCCTTCCCCTTGTTCCTGTTACTATCAAGAGGAAGGGAGGCATAGGGGAGGGGAGAGATAAAATGGAGGGAGACAGACAAAGAGAGAAGAGAGAGAGAAAGAAACAGAGTGATACACATAGAGTGAAAGAGAGGTGCAAAGAGAGAAACAGAGACAGTGGAAAAAGAGAGACAGGGAGAGAGGGAGACAGAAAGCAGAAGTGAGAGACAGGGAGAGAGAGACACACAGAGAAAAAGACAGAGAGAGAGATGCACAGTGAGAAAGAGACAGAGAGAAACAGGTAATGAAGATAACCGTGACATGACATCACATAAACGCCAACTAGAAAAGAGTTGCTGACGGCCCCTAGACACATTTGAGAATCTAGTTGGGCACAATTTTGCCAGTTCCTTTGTTCTACTCCTTCCCCTTGTTCCTGTTACTATCAAGAGGAAGGGAGGCATAGGGGAGGGGAGAGATAAAATGGAGGGAGACAGACAAAGAGAGAAGAGAGAGAGAAAGAAACAGAGTGATACACATAGAGTGAAAGAGAGGTGCAAAGAGAGAAACAGAGACAGTGGAAAAAGAGAGACAGGGAGAGAGGGAGACAGAAAGCAGAAGTGAGAGACAGGGAGAGAGAGACACACAGAGAAAAAGACAGAGAGAGAGATGCACAGTGAGAAAGAGACAGAGAGAAACAGGGAGAGAGAGACAGAAAGAGGATGAGAGACAGAGAGGGAGGGATTGAGACAGAGAGAAAGAGACAGGAAGGGAGGGGGCAGTTCTGTTACCACCACTGGCTTGCCATGGACTGCCCATGTGTCCAGGCTGTCGTCCACAGCAGGGGCCCTGCTTTCAACCCCTGCTTCCCCTTGGAGCGTCCTCTCTTGACTTGTGTTTCCACACTCTTGAACCAGAGCCTGGTTTCACTTCCAGGTAGCCCCCACCTGCCGCAACCCGCTCCCCGCCTGACCTTGGGCAAACCGCGTCACCTCTCTCTGTGCGTCTCTTTCTCTTCTGGGCAGTAGAGCAGAGCCGGAGGGCCGCTGGTGGTACTGCACACCAATCGCACTGTTTGCAGGGTCCTTGAAAAGGGCTGGGGAGGTGACGGGGGAGCAGGTAGCCCTCTGCAGCATGGCGTGTCGCCCTAAGCGCCCTCCACCTGCACCTGGCTGGGCGTCTCCTCTGGATTCTTGTTCTCATTCCCCAGGAACACATGCCTCCAGTCATGGCAGCTGTTCCCTGCCTTCCTGTTCAAGGGCTTTGAAAAGCCATGTGCTCAACCCTTGAGGGGCTTCAGTAGAGGAAACATAAGGAACTCCGTGACTGGTATGTGGACCTCAGCTCAGTTCCCTGGGTCTTGGGGGCCATCTCCTGCCCACCTGCCTCCCCTGCCGGTTAGACACATCTCCCGCCTTCATCTGCGCTTTGACTCTGGGCTCGATCCGCTCCACGGTCTGCGGACGTGATTCTTGACAGATTGCCTGGACCTCATCCTTCCCCGGGTACAGTGACTGCTCTCATTTCGCTGGGTTCTGATCAATCTGTCCTGACCTGGATGAGTTTTCTTCTTGGAGCTGGAGGCCCCTGGCCTCTCTACGCCCACTGGGCTGGATGGGCCAACGTCCTCCTGGCTGCAGGGCCCTGGCCTTCACTCTGCCTGTGCAGCCCTGTCCCCACCCCACTGCAAATACACACATGTAAAATGCTCACAGGCAGGACTGAGGACAGTCCCTGAGGAGAAGCTGCTGCAGGATTTATTCACGAGGGCATCACTATCCCTGTAAGGATCCTCGAGAAGCCTGAGCACCCGAGGGTTGACTGCTTTCTGCCTGCTCTTAGCACAGTTCCCCATTAATTAAGCACAGTGGTACGGACTGCAGCTCTGGTCACATTATTTGTCTTTTATTTTGTAGTTACATGGCAGTATCTTCAGTACCGGAGCCCGGGAATTATACACTGGGCCCTAATATTTCCAGACCCAACAGGAACAAATATGCAATTATGTAGTTCAGTGGTGCAGCACCACGGCAGCACGGGGAGGCCGCGCGGCCCACAGCTACTGGAGAGTCGCTGGGAAAGGAAACTAGAGGCCCGGACTAGACTCCCTTCCAGCCAAGGACTCCTGCCTTAAGCCAGCATGGGCCCCTGCCCACCTGTGACCTGAGAGTGGGGCGCCTCTCTAGATCCTTCAGGACATAGGGAGTGGGGGCAGGACTCATCCTTCAGGTGCCACACGCATCTCCTGCTTCCTCGTAGTGACCCATGTGAGGAGGAGCTGGTGCAGGTGAGGAGGAGGCAGTGCGGAAGTTCCTCATCCTTTCTGAACCAGGACTTCCTCACCATCTAGCTAGTGAGGCTAGAAATGACCCCCACTTCAAGGGTTGCTCAGAAGATCAAGAGATTACCCAAATGCAAAGGCACTGTTGCTCTTTGGATCCACATCAGGCAGGCAGGGAGAGCGTGGCTCGCAAGGCTAAGAGCACCGTGCGGGTCACAGGGCTGGAAGGTGCTGGCAGGAGCATCCTGGTGCCTGGTGTGCCCGGTCTCCTGTGTCATCCCCTCAGTCTCCGTGGTGGGGTGGCAGGGTGGCAGTCAGTGAGGGTGCAGTCTGTCAGCTGCCTCCTAACTGTGGTCGAGGAAGGGAGCCATGCTGTGCCCTGTCTGCTCTCAAAGGGAGATGCTTAGAGCCTATGGCGGGAGGGGCTTCAGCAGGGGGCTTGCCAGGTCTCGGGCTCCTCCTCTCTCCTGGAGGGCAATCAGACCGCCCTTCCCCGAGGGCTTTTACAGAGCTGTGCATGTGTGTGCAACATGCATGTTCATATGAGCTTGTGCATTTGTGTGTGTGAACACAGGTGACTACGTAAGTGTACATGTGTGAGTACATGTGTGTGACTGTGTGTGAGTGTGTGAATGTACGAATGTAGGCAACTACGTGAGCATACATGTGTGAAATACACGTGTGTGTGAAAATACATGTGTGTGACCGTGTGTGAGTGTGTGAATGTAGGTGGCTATGTGAGCATACATGTGTGAATATGCACATGTGTGACCATGTGTGAGTGTGTGAATGTATTAATGTAGGCGACTACATGAGCAAACATGTGAATACACGTGCATGTGACCATGTGTGAATGTATGAGTGTAGGTGACTATGTGAGCATACATGTGTGAATATACACGTGTGTGACTGTGCTTGAGTGGGTGAATGTGTTTGTGTGAATGAAGGTGCGTGACCACTTGTGTGGCCGTGTGTGCCTATGTACGTGTATGCAAACACGCATGAGTGCATATGTCTGTGAGCATGTGGATGCGTGTGTACCTATGTTGAAGGGGGTATCTGATGTGTCCAGGAAGGAATCTCAGAGCCAGAGGTTTCCATGGCAGCTGAGATAGCCGCTGGTCCTTAAATAATTAACCAGCCAGAGCTTTTAAATACATTTCAAAACAAATACTCATTTCCCTTTAATGTGGTGCTGCTTCCCCTTTTACGCACAGCCCGAGGCTATGCGAGCCTGTAATTCTCCCTCTGATGTGGAGGCAGCACCTCGGGTTGTCATGGAAAGCAGCCCCTTGCTGTCAGGGCCAGTCCATGACCTCACCTGGCCACAGGAAGTGGAGCGGGAGGGGGAAGCCGCTGCTCTTACGCTCCTCTCGCATAGCGGCACCCGGGGTGTGTAAGGTGTCTGCTGCGGCTTCACCCCTGCGCTGGCTGCGCAAAGGCAGGCCTCTCTGAGTAATCTCCTCCTGCCCACGCCTCCTGAAGAGACGTGCCTGGTGCACAGCGTTTGGGTCGCTCTGTTCTCTGCTGATGGTGATGGCGAACCCTGAACAGGGGGAGTGAGCCCAGGCCCCTTCATGCGTCAGCAGCTCCTGTTCCCGCCCCTTCACATCACAGCACCTGCAGCATCCTGGTGTACGTAGCCGCTCCCTAAAATCCCGGCTCCCCACTTGCTTCCGTGCGAGGATGTCAGTGGCTGTCATAACCTTTATGCATTTTCTTGCTTCTTGGACCTTTTCACACCCCGTACCCTGGAGGCCTAGAGCTGGCATCTGGGTGTGTCTGGGGGTGGGATGGGGTTGTCTGGGTGTGTGGCAGTGGGATGGGGAGAGAGTGTGCTGGATATGGTGAAATTTGCTCCGTCTGGGCTTGATATCTGACCTTTTGAGCCTCATTGTAAATTGAGTGAGCAAGTGACATTTGGGACATCTTAAAACCATAGCATCAGCAGAGAGGCTGAGAAAAAGCTTTCCATCACTGGGAGGCTGAGCTGGTGTAATGGCCTCCTCCCAGGTGGCGTCTGGATCACAATTTCCGCCATGTTCAATCACCATCCCAAAGGACTCCAGCTAAGGGAGGTGGCGGCACTGGGCCTGGACTCTGTCTTAATAACACTAGACACCACACAGCCAGTGTTTGCTGAGCACTTGGTAAGTCGGGACCTCTGGATTGGGTGTCCTACCTGCATATGACCTCACACCCCCATCACCGATGACCTGTGACTAGCCCCATGTGACACCAGACACAGCAGGTCTGCAGAGGTTACTCAATTTGCCCAGACTTGAACCTAGAACTGAGTGGCCAGTGCTCTCAGCCCCTGTGTGAGCAGACCCCCAGCCTGGAAGAAAGGAGCTGATCCAGTCCCTGAAGACACTATGAGGACTTGGGTGAGGCTTGACCATCCTCAGGAGAACCCCAAGCCTCAGGCATGGAGAAAAAATGGGCTAGCTATTTTGGGGAGCAACAAGGTGATTGTGAGGGAGCCACCTGGAGGTTGAGGCTTGACAGGACAGGAAGGGAGGACAGAAGACCTTGGGCAGCCTCACAGAAAAGGGTTCCTGTGGAGAAAAAGAGGTGAGCTTGGGGTCAGTGAGTGGCTGCCCTCCAGACCCCAAGTGTGAGGAGCAGGTAGTGACCACTGCCACTTCTCCTGCCTAGCTTCGTCCATTGTCTGAGCCCTCCTTTCCAGACACTGCTCTCTGGGGAAGTCCAGAAGCCTCTGAAGGCCAGCACTCAAGTCTCTCAGGCTGATCTGACCTGCAATCCCCCTTTCAACTGCTAATTAGGACTGTGAGGAGGATGTGCTTTGCCACAGCTGCCCCACAGCAGGAGACGAGGGACAAGGCCCTTTCCCCCTGGGATACACACTGCAGTTAGGAAACAACATATGTACAATGGCCACTAAATAGTCCCAAGTTAAATAAATACTGTGTAAGCAATCTGTGTGTCCTAAGGGAATGCGAGCTAAAGAGTTTTGTTTTGTTTTGAGTCAGGAAAAAAAAAAAAACTAAAAAAATAAATTAATAAATAACTCAGTGTGCATTTGCAGGGCACATTGTAGCTAATAAATCTTTAACATGCTTTTCATTGATTTCTCAGGGCAACCTTACGTGATGTTTTTACAACCACACTCCTTTGACAAATAAGAAAACTTAGATTCTGAAAGGACCAGTGACTTGACCGAATCTGGACTGAGCAAGGAGACTAGGTCCAAATCCATGCTTTAGGGCTCTAAATCCCAAGTCCTTTAACCCACACTCATGTGGACTGGTAGGAGGAGAAAGGGAGCAAATTGTGGGGACGGGAGAGACAAAGATAAGGATAACACTAAATGAGAGTGATCATAGCCATGTGAGGTCCCCAAGCAAGTAAGCTATCTCAAGCCTACTAGGACTGTAGGGCCCCTGCCCAGGCTGGGGGTGTCTCGAGGCTTGAAATGTGATCCAGTATAATTTTAGAATGGAGTATCAAAATGACAAAGACACCAGCAATAAACACACAAATTCCCAGGATAGAGGTCTCTATTCTGTGTCTATAGTACCAAACAATGGGAAAAAAACAGCACTGTATAAAGGGATAGAATTAATACTAACTTCTTATTAATGTTTTCAAAATGTTTTACCACCAAAATGTCAAAGATATGCAAAAGGAGGAGAAAGCACATCGATGTTCTTAACTTTTTATTTTGAGATAATTGGACACGCGCATGCAGCTGTAAGAAATAACAGAGAGGATCTATGTCCTCTCCATCCAGCTTCTCTCAATGATAACATCTTGCAAAGGGACAGAATAAAATGAACATTCATGCACTCACTAAACTTAGATTTCACCAGTTTTGTGTATGTTCATTTACTCGTTTGTGTGCATATTTAGTTCTATGCAATTTATAGTGCATAGTGAGCTCTGCATGTATAGATTTATGAGACCACCACCTGCACCAAGATGCAGAACAGTTCCATCCCAAAGAGCCTTTTAATAGCTGCAGCCATCTCTCCTTCTCCCTCATCTCTAACCCTGGCAACCACTGATCTACTATTCATCTCTATACTTACGTCATTTCAGAAACGCTACATCACATAATATGTTACATAAATGCATACGTTATGAAGTACACTGGCATGTTGTAAAGTTAACAAATTAATATTAGATATATTAGACATCAGGGCAAAGAACATCTAGAAACAAAGAAGGACATTATATAGTAATAAAGGGATTAATCCCTGAGGAAGGCATAAAAAATCCTCGATGTGTATGCACCAAACAACAGAGCCTCATAGTATGTGAAGCAAAAATCTGATGGAGGCAAAAAGGACAAATAAACAAATTTGCAATTATAGTTGGGAACTTCTCCACCTGATTCTCAGCAATTGATGAACTACCAGGCAGCGCATCAACAAGGGTACAGGAGAAATGAACAACGCAACCAACAGGGCCTGACTGGCATGCATAGAACACCACGTAACAACAGCGCAATGTAGTTTTTTTTTTTCAAGTGCCCATGGTTTTATTCAACATGATAGATTATACCCTGGGGGGTGAAAGAAAGTCAACAAGTTTAAACATTGAAACTACAAAAAACACTTAACAGCATTAGTCATTAGGAAAATGTTGATTAAAATCACAATGAGATAAGACTATGCACTTTTAAAAATAACCAAAGTTAAAAATAGCGGCAATACGAAATGCTGGTGAGGATGCAGAGAAACTGATCATTCACCTATTTCTGGTGGGAATGTGAAACAACACAGCATCTGTAGAATGCTCTGGTAGTTTTCTTACAAAGCCAAATGCAATTTAACATACAACCTGGAAGTTGTACTCTGGACATTTATCCCTTCAAAGGTAAAACTTGATATAAACCTGTGTATCAATATTCATGCTAACTTTACTCACAGTAGTCAAAAACTGGTACCAACCCCAAGTTTTTCACTGGATGAATGGAGAAACAAATTCTGTATATCCCCACCATGAAATGCCACTCGGCAATATAAAGAAGCTAGCTATTGAAACGAGCAACAACTTAGATAAATCTTGAGGAAATTATGCTGAGTGAATAAAATCCATCTCAAAAGACTATATACGGTGTGATTCCATTTATATAAAATCCCAAGTATTTTTAAGAAAAAATACTGGAAAATGCTGCTCTGTGTGTGCCAAATAGCGTGTCCAGCTTTTTATAGGGACCATGGTTCTGAAACAGATGGGATCCATTGTTCCAGCACCTGGCTTGTCCTTCTGCCACCCTCTCATTGTTATTTAGGGGACATTGCTCCTTCAGGTAGGAATGGCTCTGGATCAAAGCCAATATATCTCAAGCAGTTATAAAGCAAACCATGGAGTCATAGAACATTGGAGAGAAGGGAACCTTGGAGATCATCGAGTTCAGCGGTTCACAGCCCTGGCTGAACAACACAATCACCTCAGGAGCTTTAAAATAGACTGATGTCTGGATCCATCCTTAGAGGTTCTACTTTAATTGGTTTGAGGGGGTATCCAGGCATCACTATTTTTTAAAAGCTCCCCAAATGATTCTAAAGTGCAGCCAAGTTTGAGAACCGTGGGCGAATCTAAGCTCCTTATTTTATGGATGAGGAAACTTTAGGCCCTCGGAGAGAGAATAAATAGCCCACGTTAGGTCACATAGCTGGATGCTGTTAGGACTGTCTCTTGAATCTTAGAACCTTTCTCTAGGATGTGTGTATAGTGCTTTCACATTTGGTATCACATTCACTCTCGTTGCAAGCTGTTTAGGTAAGAAGCATGATTATAATTACTCCCATTATAGAGATAACACCACTGAGGCACAAAGAGAGAAAATGATGTGCTTAAGGCTTTGCGGATTGCAGAGGAAAAGCACAACTTTAACTTCTTCACTTCCATTCCAGTGCAAGTTCCTAAAAAGCAAGTTGAGCCTTTGTTCACCAAGACCAGGCTATTGGGAGACACATCTAAGCATTGAAGGCCACAGAGCTTCCTGAGGTCTCTCTCCTGGGCCAATTTCTCTTGCATCTGCTCAACATAACTTATTAGAGTATGCTCAATTTTCGTAGATCTTAATCTGTTACTGTCAACACCTATTGGCTCTCAATTGGCACCCAATTTATCTCTGCCTCTTACTAGCAATGAGAAAAAACAGTCCCTGCCCTTCTCATTTCTGAGTTTGCTTATTTACAATTGCCTTTTAGTGAAAATTGGCCCATTTATTCATTAGCTTTAATATGTCCCTTTCAATGCCTAGTTATCATCAAAGATGCTATCATCATTTACCACAGCATTCTGGGTGTCTCAATTTTATTAAATATGCCTTGTAACAGAGTGGGAGAGAAGGCGTGGGCGTGGAGAGGCTAAGATGAAAAAGGTGACCCGGCAGCTGCACCCCTGTAGCCTTTGAGCTCTTGGCGTTTGGGGCCTCCTAGATAGAGATGGGCCGAGAGTGAGCAAAGCAGAAGACTGTCTCTCTGGGATCTCCAGGGGGCAGAGGGAGAAGCTCCATGTGTCCAAAGAAGAAAGACAAACAGGTCTTGCCTCCATTCGGATACACACTCTGCTGTCTGTCTTGGTATGCTCACTGGTTAGAAAGTATCTACCTTCATTGCTTTGTTCAATGGTGACATCATTTTATAACAGGGTCTGTGAAATTGAAATTAAGAAATATAATTGGGTAATTTTTGGTGTATGTGTTGTCTCTTTACTTTTTCCTTCTCTTTTGAAGTTGGAACTGGTTCTTGTCTTTAAGCCAAGTGAAATGGAGTGTAGTATTAAGGAAAGGAAACTTCAGGAGAGAATGTCTCCCAGAGGCAGCCTGCTGTTGTGAAAAGACATGGTGTTTGAGCCAGAAGTCCTGGGTTTGGATGGGCCTCACCAGCCTCGGATCCAGTACCCTCCATCTGAGTTACTGCTGAACACACTGCTGGGTGACAGGCCTGGTGAGACTCGTGCATATCCGCTAACCACTCTACTAACTGGGCACAGCTCAGGGCTCTCCTCATGTACATGGACCTTAGGCACTTGGCCTTGTTGGATCCTTACCCCCATTACAAAAAAATTATATATGTATATAATTTATACACAGATACATGAATATGGGGTTATTCAAAAGTTCATAAAAGTGCATACTATGATAAAAAGAATGCATGGATTTCAAACTTTTTTGAACCAAAATAAACTCATACTTTAATTCCATTTTTCCATAAACTTTTGGAATTTCTGCATGTGTATACAATTATGTCTATAAAATAGTTTATAGATGTGAGAATATAAAGACAAATATAATCCAGGGTGGATTATATTAATTTTTCCTTCTGACTTTAAAATAAATTAAAGCATTTCTGGGAAGGGGGCTACAAGAGTGGTCCTCAGGACTATAGCTCAGTAATGGCAGCTGAAAACATGGCCCCAGAGCTAGTCTCTGCTCCCAGATCCACACAGTGCTTCTTCCTAGTCTCTGAGAAGAAGTGCCATCTTGTCTGATTAGAGAACCTCTGAAGCCATAGGTGAGTTCAGTTTGAAAACCAAAGTCTAATGTATCCAGGTGAATAGAGGAATGTCTAGTTAGGACAATCACATGGGAGCAAGAAGCTCAGTAAAATACATATGGAGGGAATAAATAAGCGAGTGAGTGCTTTATGCAAAAGCAAACATCCCACCCATTTTCCAAAAGATAATTCAAAAGTTAAATCATAGATTGTATTTACTTGAAAAATGCAAACTGATGCCAACCTAACTAACCAAGTGCAGAAAGTACCAGCACATTCACATTCAGAGAATGAGTGAGCATGGAAGGCCAAGTGCCGGCACTCATAGCTATGCATAGCAAATTGTGAGGTTAAACACACCGATGAACTAGTGCCACACTTTAATGGATCACCTACAAAATTTAAGCTACTCTAAATGCACTCTCTCTCTCTCTCTGACAAAGGTAGGCATTTTAGCTCTATTTTTGAGTTGAGAAAATAGAGAAAGAGTGATAAAATGACCTGCTCAAGACCAGCGACTCCTAGGACTGTGTTGCTATGTGGTCTTGTATAACTGGCCTTTCCTCACAGAAGTTGTTCAAATGTTAAGTATAGCTTGTGTAACATACAGCACTATGCAAATGCTGAGGATCTTAACCTTGTCTTGACTTATTTTATTTTTAAAATTTTTCCATTAAAAAAATTTCTTCTTCACATTTACTTAATGTACATCTCCACAGAACACATTATAGTTTTTCAAAAAACAGGCATTATGTTACCATCAAATCAAGGATAATTAGAATATACATCTTTTCCATTGGAGAGCTTCATATTCTTAACATTGTTTCAAATGGCAGTTTAGGCATAAATTTAAAAAGATAATTATATTCTCGAAACTCGACTCCCTAAAGCTTTGTGAAATTCCCAAGGATGAGCAATTAAGAGACTAGAACTTGGAACTGGGGTTCTAATTCATCTACTTACCTGTGCAGTGCTGAGACAGCTGGAAGAGGAGACACACGCATGGTGACCAACTCCTTCCAGTTTGCCTGTCCAAGTTTTCTCTCATGTACCCAGAAACCCCTCAGTTCTAGGCAAACTGGGATGGTGGGTCATGCTAGACATACCAGCTCCTGGTTCCCATTGAAAGCAGAAGGGGCTTGTTAAAAGTCAGAAGCTGACTCTTCACAACAACATCCTGCAAAGAGTATGTAATTCTTCTCTCATTGCAGGTGAGAAAAGTGAGAATCAGACACCTACCCAAGGCTGCCCATGAATGGGGATCTCAATTTATGTTGTGCTTTGGGGAATACCTCCCGGCTGAGTGGTCTCTGCACTGCAGTAGCATCTGTCACAGTTGAGCCCCTGGCTGCAACTCTGGTCCCCTCATAGGAGATGGTTAATTTGGTGCAGACAGGACATGGTTAATGTGGTAAAGGGTTTCTAGTTGCAGGATGAGACCATCCTGGTCTTTTATTTGGGGGGAGGAGAAGGATGGGAAGCTTGCCTGGAAGTGGGTGGGAGGGGAAGATTCTTCGGGAGCCTGCCTGCCCTGCTTTATTATTAGGTTAATTGAAACCATAAAAGCAAACTCAGATTTGCATTAAGGCTCTGCATAGCAGATGGCGACAAGTTCCGAGCATCATAAAAAGAGGATTGAAAGTTATAAAGCGTCTTGGGCTCATCTGTACCCGAGTGTGGAAGGAAAGGCATTGTGGGAGACAGCCTGCACTCTTGTCCACCCTTAAGGCAGCTTCTGGACTGCATGACCCCAGTCCTGAACCCTGCATCCCCTCCCCACACAGCAACACCTTCTCTCCATGGGACCAGTTGTTCTCTCCAGGGAACACAAGCTCCAGAAAAGGATATCTTGCCCTTTTCTGTCTCCAAAAGCAGGTTTGCATGCCAAGTTTCTCTGGGGAGAATGAGGTTTGCATTAGTCCCTCTTCATTTCTGCTCATTCCATCTGTTTTGTCCACTGGGGCTGCTACAACAATACCAAAGATTGGGTGGCTTCCATAATGGAAATGTATTTCTTACAGTTATGGAGGCTGGAAAGCCCAAGACTGAGGTGCCAGCTGATTCCAATCGTGGTGAGGACACACTTCTTCATCTCTAGACAGCTGCCTTTTTACTGTGTTCTTACATGGTGGGAAGGCAAAGGGTCTTTCTATGACCTCTTTTAAAGGGCACTAATCCCATTATGAGGGCACCACCCTCATGACCTAATCATCTCTCAAAGTCCTGTCTCCAAGTACTAACACACTGGGGATTAGGGCTCCAACACAGGGTTTGGAGAGGACACAGACATTCAGACCGTAATACTTCCTTCTTCCCTGTCCACTAAATCTGCCACTTCTCATTGCCCTTCTCACAACGAGCCAACCCAGAGGAACAAGACCTAATGAACTGATTCACTTCTGTCCATGTGAATACTTCTTAATATTTCCCCAACCTCCCCCTCAATTTCTGTGGATGACTTCCTTTTCACATAATTGAGAAAATAGTACCTTTTAAACCTGAAGCTCCAAAGAAATCAATATTGCCAGTGATTCTTCCACTGGTCTTGGAGAAAAAGACCCTTGCTCTGCGATACCATGTCCCTTGCCCCACTTGTCAGCTCCTTTCTGGACATCGGTCTGTCAATTATCTCCTCCTTTATCATTGGTTATTTTCCCCTCTCTCCTCTGGTTCCTGCTCTACTTACATACATGCCCAAGGAATCTTCCACCCTAGCTGCCTCTCCTCCGATTCTGTCTTCAGCTCAACCTCAAGCCTATTCACGGAGCTGTCTTCCTACTGGCTCTCTCATCTCATTCCTGTGACTCCATTAACTGCCGCCCACTCTACCCACTCTGTCTCTGCTTGCCTACCTGCACACTCCTCCTCTGGAGGCCTGAATGTGGCCTCTTCCTCAGTGTTTTCTAAGTGCACCAACGAAGACTGTCTCAGCCCATATGTGTGACTGGCAGTCTCATAGGACTTTATATGTCCCTCTATCATCCAAGAACAAATGTGCTGTAATGGCTACTGAGGTGTGAGTCTAGCCTCTAAGACTTTGGGTGCTTTTAAAGCAGTGGACCCTATCCTGACCATCCTGGTTTCAGTTCTGGCAAGATAAACAGAAGATGTGTTGTTCTTACTGAATACAGGGACAGCGTTTTCATGGTGACTTCCATGATGAGGCGTCAAGCGTTATCAGATCGTTGTAAGATCATGTCCACCAACTTGTCATCTACAATGCTTTAATGGGCTACTCACTCCTGTAGACTGTCACTGTACAAATTCAGTTATTCGAGATAGAAAAGGAAGAAAAGGCAGAAGTAGACTTTCGTTGATCTTATACTATATATGAACCACCATTCTAATCACTTTGCCTATGTTAGTAAGGTAATGTTGACGGATAATTGTCCTAAGTTATGCTATTTTAGAGAAGAGAAAATTAAGGTCAAGGGTGGTTCAACAACATGGCTATTGGGAATAGAAAGAAAACAAGACAGCTTTAATTGTATAATTGTTAAAAGTGGGTGATGAGTACATGGGGGTTTATAATAATAGCCCCTATTTTAAAACACGTGTTGGGTTTTCCTGTAGTAAATGAAAAAAGAAAGTTGCCCACTATCACTCACCCAGTGTATTGGTTATCTAAGGCTGTGTAACAAATTACCCCAAAGTCTACCGGCTTAGGATAGCACTTGTTTATAATGTCATTGTTGTCTATGGGTCAGGAATCCGGGCCTGGGTTACCTGGGTGCTGCTGATTCAGAGTCTGCCACAGCTGCCGTCAGTGTCTGGGCTAGGGCTGAGGTCATCTTGAGGTCTGACCGAATGAGGGACACACACATCTGGCTTTACTGACTGTTGTTCTTTGTAACTTGAGCCTCTCCATAATGTTGTGCACAGAAAGACAGCCTGCTTCCTCTAATGTGAAGGCTCTAAAAGATAGAGTACTCACAAGGAAAGGCAGGGCCTTTTATAGCCCAAACTTGAAAGCAACATTCTATCACGTGTATTGTATTCTGTTCAAGAAAGCAAGTCAGTAGGCCCAGCCAACACTCCAGGGAAGGGGCTCCACAAGGTCACAGATGTCAAGAAGTGGGGTTAAATGGGGGTGCTCAGCGGCTGCTACCAGAGCTAGTAAGTGGCCTAGCTGACTCTGAGCCTTTTTTTCTTTGACACCAAATCCTGTGTTCTGCTGTTCTCGGTGACCTCACGGATGCACCACTGACAGGTGACACCTTAGCTTCAATTAGCTTATCGGACCCAACAGAATGCAGGTCTACCTGGGCAGCAGGACTTAGAGCTGCTAGCATATGGTGCTGCCTGAGAACAGGGCCCCAGCTCTGCAGGCTCCCGGTGGGGCAATGGAAAGTGTCAGAGGAAAAGCGTGGACACATCTACCAGGAAACAGCCCAGCAGGAGCCAATGAGAGGCAGAAGGTGAGAAGAAGAGCAGAGTCCGAATGAGGGGGAACTCAGCGAGGACATCTGTCTGGGGCAGAGAACATGCTACCCTACCGCCAGACCCAGGCCGTGCCTGTTACGTGATACACGGTCCTTAAATGTTTGTGAGGAACACAGATGCGTACAATGAGCCTGGGCAGCGTGGGTGGATCAGCCGGAGAGGTGGGGCCTGTGAAAAGCGGCCAGGTACAGGTGCAGCAGTAGCACATGTGTGAGGCAGTCCCACATGGAAGATTCCCAGTCCAAGTCCAGAGGCCTCCAGAGACACCAGGTATGCACATGCCTGTGATCCACGCTCGGCGGAGGCTGGAGGCAGATCCCAAGGTCAAGCACCTGTTGGGGGTGTGCGCTCTTTCTCTCTCTCTTTCATCTGTCTCTCTTGATAATAGTAGAAATAAATAAACAAACTGAAAAAGAAAAGGAAGAACAGCCAGGGCTGGATCTGCGCTGGGGTGTGGCCTGCGGCACGTGGAGACAGACTCATGGCAGAAGGAGGTAGCGTGGCTGGAGAGGGCCCTCTGCAGTGCAGAGTGGGCCAAGCCAATGCCTAGAGCCTCCAACCACTTTCTGGGATGCCTGGTTTCCACAGCAGGCCGACCTCCGAGTGTCTCTCCCACCAGCTCTGGGTGGGACAGTGACAGCCCAAGACACAGCTCCAGCTGGCAGGGCTCAGAGAGTGGCTGTCTCTCTGCCCCAGGATTTGGAGAGGGCCTCGGGCTACCCGAGAAGCTGAGGGAAACTGGGAGGTAGGACTCTGGGCTCTCAGCTTCAGCTACAGAGGGGCACAGTGCGAAGCACCCACTGAGTGCATAGGGCACCTGATGCACATTTCAGCTCCAATACTAACCAGTTGTGTGACTTCGGGTAAGTGGCTTAGACTCTCTGGGCCTCAGGTCCTGGGATGATAATGGTATACATCGCTTAGGTTCTTGTGCACTTAATATGTGTAGAACACTTAGAATTATTCCTGGCACGTAGTGGGCACTCAACAAATGCTCACTGCTAACAACAGTAGCACTATTATGTAGGTGTAGGTGCTCTGTGGTCGCAGAACAGGTCTCGCCTGCGGCTGGCATGACAGCGAGCCTGTCTCTTCTTAGAGCAGCTTCAAAAAACTGTCCCCACTCAGAGGAGCCCCTGGGGAAGTGGGACCTTCTGCTTTCATCTCAAAGAGGCAGTCAGAATTCCAACCCCAGGAGGCAGTGGGGCTTGAGGGAGGGGGTATGGATTTCTTCTTGTTTTTGTTGTTTTAATTTCTGAGCGCATCTCTCCAAGGGCTGGAGGAGGCTGCGGAGCGCGGGGAATGCTGAGCACCCAGGAGCCTGTGCGGCTGTGATTAGATGGCGTGGGCCCAGCAGCGGCAGCTGTTAATCCTGACTATTAATTAGAAGATATGGGAGAGAATACCAGCCTGCGAGCTCAGTTAAGCCTGAGCAGCACTCTGCCTTCTTCTGCAGCTAATCCCCTCTGAGACTCGGGCGAGCTTGGGCCCAGGAGCAGCGCCGGGAGGGCCAGCACCAGCAGACACCTGCCATCTGCTCCCTGAGGTAGCCATCTCTTCCACTAGGATAGCACTTCACCGTTTCCTAAGCTCATTCAAATGTGCTGTGAAGGCACGTTTTCATTTCTTTTGGAAGACCAGGAGGGGAAGTTTGGAAGGCCTGTGGGGTTTGCAGCTATGAGTGTAGGGCCAGTGCTTATCCCAGGCACAGAGGCCCACAGGTTGCTCTCCACGGCGATGATCGTGACACAGAAATCATAGGCCCCATTGACAACCACGCAGGCAGGTCCCTTGACCTTGCTGGAAGGAATTGAGCTGGCCTTGCCTAGTGGAGCGCCTTCCTCTCCCAGTTCTTGGAGGTTCCCGTACAGATTCTAGAGTCCTGGAGCTGGGACCAGCAGATGGCGTAATGGTTAGATCGCTGGACCCCCCCGTGTAGTTATAACAGTTCAAGTCCTGGACCTGGTGGCTTAAAACTCATGCCGGGCACTCGTTCCGAAAATCCTGAGAGGAGACTGGAGGAGAAGGGACTGTGGTGTGGCCATCCCCCAGGGGCGTGATTTCTCACTTTCTGTCTCTCTATCTCTGGGGAGACTGCACTCATCCTATAGCAAAAATCTCTTAGGAAAAAAAAAGTCCTTGACTTTGTCTCCTAAGATTTCCCGTTGCTGCCAGCAGCCTCTCCTTACAGTGTATAGAGAGCCCCAGCGCCAAGAGTCTCTGCTGTCCCCCACCACCATGCGAGGACGCCACACCAGGATGGTTGGGCTCGAACTGGAACGGACAGCTCTGTCCAGGTCACTAGAATGAGAAGCAGGGAGGGAGTGGGCTTGAGACCGCATCTGTGAGTTCCTCCTCTGGACGTACTCCGCTCCCACGCCTTCTCCCCAGTTGTTCTTTTCTGCGCTCTCCCCCCTGCCGATGCCCTCTCTTCACCTGGGACCCAACTCAAGCCTTATCTTTCCCAATAACTTCCCCAACCACAGCAGTGTCCATTTACCCCCCTGTCGTCTGAGTTCCCCTGCGTGTCGTCAATTCCAGGGATATGATCTGCACCAGCAGAGGGCAGGTCAGGAGACCAGCTCCGGGCACAGGTGGTGAACGGAGAAGAGAAAAGGAAGGCTGGGGCTGCACCTGGGTCTCACTTCTAACCAGCTGCGCAGCCTGGATCAGGCCCTTCCTCCTCCCAGGCCCTGCTTCCTGTGTGTCTGTGCTAGGGAGGAGGGCCAAGGTGTAGGGGAGGAGCTTTAGAGAACTGACTTCTTGGGTCGCACCACTTTCAGGGTGAGTTGGAGCAGCTGCTGGGCACTGAGATTTCCACAGCTGAGATTCCTTCTTTCTCATCTAACCAGGAAGGGCTTCATGAGGTCGCCATGAGTGGAGTCAGCGGCTGTCGGGGGGCAGATAGAGTATCAGTGGTCCCGGGCTGGTGCTGTCCCCGCTGCTTGTTAGCTGGGATGATAACGGTGATAATGTCAATATTTTTCTCAACGTCCGTCATAGACCAGATCTTTTGGTAAGGCTTTACGTGCATAATCCCAACTAATCTTCCAGATTGGGAACCATTTTACCTCTATTTCGCAAATAAGGGAACAGAGGTTTTTAGAGGTTAAATAATTTAGCATTCCGTGGCAAGTGACTTTTTTTTTTATCCATAAATTGTAATTACCAGTGCATATAGTCACTGTAAAGTTCAACAATCTCTTTAAGACTCAGTTTCCTTGCAGAAAAATGAGAATAAAAACATGTACATATTTATTGCTACTCCTGACGTATTCGAGATCACATGTATGGTGTGTCCACAGCTCACGTGTGTGGACATGCCTCCTGCTGCGTCCACATGGTTATGGTGTCTCCTGGGTGTGCGTGAGCTCACGTGTGTGGGCATGCCTCCTGCTGCGTCCACATGGTTATGGTGTCTCCTGGGTGTGCGTGAGCTCACGTGTGTGGACATGGCTCCTACTGTGTCCACATGATTATGGTCTCTCCTGGGTGTGCGTGAGCTCACGTGTGTGGGCATGCCTCCTGCTGAGTCCACATGGTTATGGTCTCTCCTGGGTGTGCATGAGCTCACATGTGTGGGCATGCCTCCCGCTGCATCCACATGGTTATGGTTTCTCCTGGGTGTGTGTGAGGCCACGTGTGTGGGCATGCCTCCTGCTGCGTCCACATGATTATGGTCTCTCCTGGGTGTGCGTGAGCTCACGTGTGTAGAGTCTGCTGCTGTGCCTGGTCCATTACAGGGGCTCAGTTCCAGGCCTTCTACCTTCCTCTCTGAGCTATTGACGGTTTCCTTAGGGAAGCCGTAGAGGTGATATGAGGTACCTCGTGCTTCTGGCTATTTCGGCTCCATCCTCATCAGTTATTTTCTGTGCCATCTATGTAGCACTGAAGGAATCAGGAAGCATTCAGATATGATCTAGCTCAACTCTTCTATTTAACAGAAGAGGAACTGAGGCTCAGAAAGTCTGTGTTGTACCTAAGATGATAGATGATATGGCCTGTTACACACGGAGAAGAAAGTTACACCCATGTCTCTTGCCGTAGAGGCCAAAATCTTTCTTTTTTTTTTACCATCCATAATTTGGGATTTTTATTTTTTAAATTTAATTTTTTATGCATTCAACCACTGTCTATCATTACAGCTTGTAAAATTATCCCAGTGTAACTACATTGTTTATTAGTCCAGTTAAAGATATTATCATACACATTATCATCAATTTTCCATTTTTTATGCCCCTGAAATGTTTGCTTCTTTTTCCCTTGCTTCCCTTCCTGTTGCCCTCCCCCATTTCGCACCCGCCTCCCACACTGTCTCTGGTGTTCACAGTTGCTTCCCATGCTTTGACATGTTCCAGTCTTCCCGTTTGTGCCATTTCATGTAGACATTCAGTATATATTAAGTGGGGGGATACTGTGTCTCTCTCTCACAATCTGGTTTGCTTCACTCGGCAGTAAAGCTTCCATGTTCATCCTCTTTCTATCGAATGCCAGGGTCTTGTGTTTTATGACTGGGTCATGTTCCATAGTGTGTATTTGTCACAATTTTCAACCCATTCATCTGTCCGTGACATTTGGGGTGGTTCCATGTCTTAGCAGTCATGAATAGTGCCGTAATCAATGTGGACGTGAGAGTGAGCATTCTCCTGCCCTTTGGGTGGATACCCAGGAGTGGAATTGCTGGATCATATGGTAGTCCTATTTGTAGGTTTCTGAGGAACCTCTGCATTGTTCTCCGGAGTAGCTGTACTAATTTACATTCCCACCAGCAGTGTAGGAGAGTTCTCTTTTCTCTACAGCCTTGCCAGCACTTATGTTTTTTTTTTTTTTTTTAACCTTAGTCATTCTGACTGGGGTCAGGTGGTATCTCATTGTGATTTGGATTCGCAGGGTCTTTCAATGACCATCCCCGTAGGTGTACAGTTGTGCACCATATAGCCAGCTATGGGTCAATCACAAACCACATGTATGATGGCAGCCCCATAAGGTTATAACTGGCCATACCATATGACCTAGGTGTACAGCAGCCACAGCCTTACAGGTTTGTTAAGTGTGTGATATTTCTAGTGCTTCTTCTGCTTTGATTTATGTGATCATGCATTTTTTTTCTTTTTAAACTGGCTAATAAGTGATTATGTTAATTTGTGAATATTGACTTACTCTTGCATCCTGGGAATAAGCTCTACTTGGTCATGTACATAATTTATTCTTATATATTGCTGAACTCTTTTTTGTTTTGTTTTGTTTTGTTGAGAAAGAGATTTTTGCTACAGGGCACATGCACTTGCCAGAGAGACAGAAAGTGAGAAATCACTCCCTGGGGCGTGGTCATGCCACAATCCCTTCTCCATTCTCCTTTTGAAATTCTGGGCATGCGCGCGCGCACACACACACACACACACACACACACACACACACACACACACACACACACACACACACACACACGTGTCTCGTGTGAGGTTTGAGCCACTGGGTCCATGGTCGACTACTTAGGAGTCCAGTGACATAACCATTATACCTATATTATTGAATTCTATATAATAGTATTGCTAGAGATTTTTGCATCTTTATTTATCAAAGATATTATTCTGTAGCCTGCCATCACCTGCCTCCTCCCTCTTTACTTCCCTTTCTCATTTCCTTCCTCCCCTTTTTTTCCTTTTTTTCTTATACTTTCTTTATGTTATTTTTATGATTCTGTTATCATGGTAATTCTAGCTTTATGAAGTGAATTTGAAAGACTCCCCTAGCACACTGGCTTTATTTTCTAGAATAGATTAGATTGAATTGATATTAATTCTTCCTTAAATATTTGGTGGAGTTTTCCAATAAAACCACTGTAGCCTGAAATTTTTTGAAGGAGTTTTAAAATTATGAATTAAGGGACCAGAATTTGGCGTAATGGCTATGTTGCTGAACTCCCATGTAGTCGACCACGGTTTGAGTCCCGGACATGGTGGCTTAAACTCACGCCGGGCACGTGTGTGTGTGCCCAAGATCCTGAGAGGAGAATGGAGGAGAAGGGATTGCGATGTGGCCATCCCCCCAGGGGGTGATTTCTCGCTTTCTGTCTCTGTCTCTCTCTGTCTTTCTGGCGAGCACACATGCCCTATAGCAAAACCTCTCAAAAAAATTATGAATTAATGGGGCTGTCAGGTAGTGTGGTGACTGGGGACCCTGGACTCCCACATGGCTGACCGTGGTTCGAGTCCCAGACCTGACAGCTTCGTTTCTCACTTTCCCTCTCTCTTGCTGTTGCTCTCACTCTGCACCCCTCAGTTAAATTAAAATAAATAATTAAGTTAAATAAAATAATTCTTTTAAAAATTATGAATTAATTTCTTTAGTAGTGTTAAATACATTCATACTCATTATTTTCTTTAAGGTTTTTGCCATAGGGCATGTGCAGTAGCCAGAAAGAGACAGAGGGAGACAGTGAGAGGGAATGTGAGAAATCACCCTTTGGGGGGACGGCCACACTTCAGTTCCTTCTCCTCCATTCTCCTTCTGAGATTTTGAGCATTCACGCATGCCCAGCATGAGTTTCAAGTCACCAGATCTAGGACTTGCACTGTTGTCAGTCATGTGAGAATTCAGCATCTTAACCACCATGCCTGCCACCTGTCAGCCTCTATTATTATTATTAGTTTATTATTATTTTAATGTAAGTCAAGTCTATAGCAATATCCCAGGTTTCATTTCTGATATTGACACTTTAAGTGTCTTTTCTTTATCAGTCTATTCAGAGATTTGTCAATTTCATTTATCTTTTCAAAGAATCAGCTATTTTATTCATTTTTGACAAAGGGTGCATGTGTGTACTGGGGGTGGGGGAGGAGAAAGAACTCCAAATGGAATGTGCTTTTAAGCTGCCAACGTCCAGATTTGAACCACATTTGGTCACGTGGTCCAATGCCTTAACCACTGGACCATGAGGTACACCCCAAAGAATCAGTTCTTTGCTTCATTCATTTTCCTTTTTCTCTTGCTTGTTGTTAATTTCATTGAGTCTATTTTTTAAAAAATATTTGTTTCATTCCTCTAATTTATTTGGGTTTATTTCGCTCTTCTTTTTCTAAGTTCTTGGTGGGAGCTTAGATTATTGATTTGATACTTGTCCACTTTATCAATACATTAATGTAATTAATACATTTCTTTCTCAGCAGTGCTTGAGCTGAGACCACAGGTTTTGATATGTTATATTTTTATTTTCAAATAGTTCAATGTAGATGTTTATTTCCAGTGAAAGCTCCTTTCTGATCTATGAGTGATTTAGGAGTATATTGTTTAGTTTCCAAGTGTCCAAAGATTTTATGGTTATCTTTTTGACACTGACTTCTAGTCTGAGTTCTTTGTGCTGTAAAAGATAATCTTTATTATCTCAATTATTTTGAACTTGTTGAAGTTTGTTTTGTGGCCCTGGATATGGTCTACATTTGTGTATATCATGATAATCCAAAAAGATTGTGTGTTCTGCTGTTGGGTAGAATTTTACATTAATATTGATTAAATCCTGGTGGCTAATAGTATTTTTAAATTGTTTTAAAATCTTTCCTAGTTTTATCTTTTTTTTTTTTATCAAGTGTTGAGAGACGTTTATTGATGTTTTAAACTATAATTGCGGGTTTATCCAATTTCTACTTTACCTTCTATTAATTTTTGCCTTGTATATTTTGCAGTTCTTTTGTTGGTTTATGCACATATGGGACTGATATGCCTTTTTGGAGGATAGATCCCATTATCACTATATAATGTATCTGTCTCTAGTATTTTTTGTTCTTGTGAATTGTATTTTAATGTATATTATTATGCCATCTTTTACCCTTTCTAGTTAAAACGTGTATGATATGCCTTTTTCCATCCCTTTACATTCTATTTACCTTATCTTTGAAGTGAATTTTTATTGATAATATAAGTTGGTTCATATTTTTAATGCATTTTCCAATCTCTGACTTTCATTGGCATATTTAGACCATTTACACTTAATGTAATTATTTATATGTTAGGACTTTAGTCTGAAATTTTATTATTTGCTTTCTGTTTTCTCTGTTTACATTTTTTGTTTCTTTTTTTCTTACCTTAATGTGGGTTAGTTGAATATTTTACAACATTTACTTTTGATTTATCTATAGTGATTTTAAATGCATGAACTTTTTAGTAATTGCTCTATATTGTGTTAAGTAGACTTACCACAATCTACTGGCATCATTTTGCCAGTTTTATTGAGAAATCTTACCTTCTTTTATATCCCTATATCTTCTCTTATTGTTTTATTTATTTTATCTACACATATTTATACCTATTTTATACACGCTATAATTTTTATTCAACCATCAAACATAATTGATGAAACTTAAGAGAAAAAGGAAATTTTATTGTATGTACCCATGTTTTTACTTACCATATTCTTTCTTTCTTCTGATGTTCTAAGTTTCCTTCTCTTACTGTTTTCTTTCTGTTCAGAGAATATTTTTCAGCCACTTTTTTAAGCTAAAGAATTCTCTTAATCGTCTTTCATCTGAAAATGCCTTCTGTTTCTTTCATCTGAGAACATTTTTTATATTGCCTCTGAGAAAGATATCTATTAATTGTCATTTCTCCTTCATTCTGAAGGATACTTTTACTAGATGTAGAATTCTAGGTTGATAGCTTATTTCCTTCAGTTCTTGAAAAATGAGTCAGTTCTTTTTGGCTTATTTCTCATGAGAAACTTTATGGCATTTAACTCATTTTTCCTCTAACAGTAGGCATCGTTACTGCTTTCAAGATTTGACTTGAGGGGGACAGATAATGTTACAGTGGTAAGACAATTTTGTAAGGCAATAGCACATGAGAAGGTTCCTGGTTCAATTCTGGAGAGTTCCCTGAGTACTCTGGCATTGACTTGCCTAAAATACTTGTCTTTGTCTTGAATTTTCAGAAGTTTGACATATCATCATATAGATTTTTGGAGGAGAGGGTTTGCCTATTTGGGGTTCATTTATCTTTTTAAATGTGTAGATTTATGTCTTTTGCTAAGTATGAGATGTTTTCAACCACTATTATTTCAAGTATTTTTTCAACTGTTTTATTTCTCCTTCTGGCATTCCAGTAACATAAATTTAGATTATTGCTACAGTCCCACAAGTGTCTGAATATCTGAGATTTTCTGTTAGTTTTAGAGTTTTTGTCCCCAGAAGACTTTTTTATCTGTTGTTCAGATTAGGTAATTTCTATTGTTATGTCTTCTTTCATCTGGCCCTTTCATTGTTCTTTTGAGCCTATTCATTGAGTTAGTGTCAGTCATATTTTTCAGTTCTAAAATTTCAACCTGGTTTTCTTTTATAGCTCCTGTTTCTTTACCAAGACTTTCTATTTTTCATTTGTTTCAAGTGTGCTTGTAATTTTTTATCAAAGCATTGTATGATGGCTGCTTTAACATCTTTGTCAGATAATTTTAATATCTCTTTCATATTTGGCATTGACATCTATTAATTGTCTCTTTTTCTTTAGTTCAAGTTCTTTTTGGTTCTTACTATGACAAATGATTTTCTATTGAAACAGAAATTCGGGGCATTATGTCATGAGACTTTGGATTTTGTTTAACCACCTTCCTTTACCACCACCCAGGCAGGAAAGGGGAGGAATCTTCTTCCTGCAGGTGGAGGTAGAAGTCTAGGCATACCATATGGCCTCTGTTGACAACTAAGGAGGGCAATCCTCACTATAGCTGAGTGTGTGTGTGTGTGTGGGGGGGGACATTTCCTCTCCCTGCTGGGCTTCATTGATAAATCCCCAGGAGGGAGTGATGGTAGTTACCTCTTACTGTTCCCTCTAGGTTCTATACTGACACTGAATGGGGAGAATGGAAGGTAACTTATAGCATCTTGGCAGATAATACTGAGATGAAGTCCTGGCTTCACTCCTGGTCTTCCCAGACACTATCCCAGTAGCAGTCTAGGCTTCTCATTCCACTTTTGCCTGTCTGTTTGGGAGCAGGACTACATTTTTTTCTATAATGTTTGACTGAAGTAGAGTGATTATTGTCTAAAAGTTTCTGGGGGCTGGGTAGTGACTTGGCACTGAGACATGACGCTCTGAGAGGGGGCCCACATGGGAAGGTCCCAGGTTCATGTCTAGAAACCTCCCTGCAAATGCTAGTACATGCTTGCCCATGATCTGAGTCTGACTGAGGCTGAGGGTGGAGTGGCATCAAGACAGTGCTGCAGGTGCCATCTCTTCATCCCTTCCTGTCTCTCTTTATGTTTCTCAGAAGAAGTAAGTAAACTTTTTAAGTTTTCTGTGCGTCTAGATTGTTCCTCTCCTGTTGTTTGGATAAAATGAGCAGGCTTTTGTTTGAGGTTTTGTTCCCTATCTAGTGGCATGTCTAGGTTGCTGATTTCTTCAGCTCCAAGTGGGATGT